>NC_044304.2:120619366-120929842 GCF_007474595.2 Lynx canadensis
TTCTTTCTTTCTTTCTTTCTTTTTTCTTTCTTTCTTTCCTCCTTTCCTTCTTCCTTCCTTCCTTCCTTCCTTCCTTCCTTCCTTCCTTCCTCCTCCTTCCTTCCTTCCTTCCTTTCTTCCTTTCTTTTTTAAATTTTTTTATGTTTATTTATTTTGGAGAGAGAGAGACACACACACACACACAGAGTGCGAGTGGGGGAGGGGCAGACAGAGAGGGAGACCCAGAATCCGAAGCAGGCTCCAGGCTCCGAGCTGTCAGCACAGAGCCCGACGCGGGGCTTGAACCCACAAACGGTGAGATCATGACCTGAGCCGAAGTCGGACGCCCAACCGACAGAGGCACCCAGGCGCCCCGAACATTTATTTCTTACTCATGTTCCAGACCCGTCACGGTACATGCCCAGTAGTGTCCTGTTTCTATGACCTGTGCTTCCAGCTTCTGTCTGAAAGCGATGCTGATCCCTAGTTCCATTTCATTGGCCACGGGAAGTCACGTGGCTATGCCCACTTCCAAGGGAACGAAGCAGGGCAGTCCTACTACACGGTGATGGGTACGTGGCTGCGCGCATTTGTCAAAGCTCACAGAACGGTGTACGTAAAATGAGTGCATTTTACGGCATGGAACGTCTATGTTAACAGCTCTGACTTTGTAACAAACACTTTGGTGTATTTTTCAAAGAGCCAACTTAAAAAAAAATTGTTAAAGTCATGATCCAGACAGCCACCTTAAATCTTATTTGAGCTCTAAAAAGTAATTTTATGGATTCCCTTTAGAAACACCACAACCTGTGTTATGCTGCTACACATGTTTAACAACCGGGAGTGTTTTCCCTCTGGGAGAGGGGACGGAAACCTGATATTTGCCTACTTGTATTGTGTACATACTCCTACCGTGGCTGACTTCAGGCTCCCAACATGGTGTCACAGAATCAAGCTGGGAAGAGAGGCACGCAATTTGAGCTAATTCTAGCATGCCACTAAAAATATTAAAATATGCTATAATTGAATCATAGCATTATAAGACATTATAATAAGCAGCGACATAATGACTGCCTTCATGATGTTCCAGGACTGCCTTGTAGAGATTCCCAGTTTGCTAGTAATGCAGAATTAACAATAACAATAATAATAATGCCAACTAGATACTGCGGTTTGAAAAACAATCTGGTAGAATCATAAATTTAAAGATAGATGGGGCCTTGGAATTTATCTAGTCACTTCGCCTTTGAGGACACACAGGAAGTCAAAGGCGTGCCAACTGGCCGGTGGCAAAACCAGAGTGAAAACACAGGTTCCTGACTTCCTATTTCATATCTGTGGGTGGTTTTCCCCATCAGTGCAGGAACTCTGGGAGTCCAGGTTTTGAATGGGTACCATTGTTCCTGGTCCGCTTTCTGATATCCATCTTACAAGTATTATTTTTAAAAGCTCAAAACATTCAGCTCAGCCGTGCCTGTGGCAAACAAGGGGCAGGGACCAGGGGGTAGGGAGGCGTGTCAAGTGTTATTTGATAGCTATTGGATCCAAACAATGCGTTTCACCCCAGAGAGAATGCAGGATAACCTGACACCTTGTCTGAGGGCTGTGGTTCACCCCCAGGCACATGGGAGCCAGGTTTCTTGGGTTCCACCGACCGTGTGCTGCCCTAGCCTTTTCCACCCACCCCCCCCTTTCACCCCACGTTAACAAGAGCAAGGGCAACCCTGTGCTCAAAGCAAGGCCACTAAACATTTTCCCATCTCAACTAAACTTGGGGGTAGCTGAGAAGAATCTTCAGAAGAATTGATCCATTCTGCAGGCCTCAAGGTAGAGTCGAAACCCATAATAATAAAACTCTATCATAATAATGACTCTTTGGGGGCGACACCAGACTTGTCCCCAGATCTGTTTCAAACTTGGTCGTACACTTTTTAAATGCCCCTTTCTTCTTTCTCAGTCTAACAAATTCTTGCTCTTCCTTCAAAGTCCGTGTCAATGTCACTTCCCTTTTGAAGACTTTTCTGACCTTGATCTTGGAGTACCTCCCATCCCCCCCTCTAAATTTATTACTCCATCTACCCTGCTCCTGGAACACTTTGTAGCTACATTTTCTGCAGCTTGTATTATAGTGTTTTGTGATTATTTGGTCAGATGTCTGTCTCCTCAGCTAAACCAAGTACTCGCTCCTTGAAGTCAAGACCCATGTCGTTTTCATCTTTCATTTCCTGCAGCCCCATAGTGCCTGGCCTAGACCATAGTAGACACCAAGGCGAGAGGATGGGGAGTGAGGGATAGAAGGACAGAACAAGGATCCTTGTCGACTGAGAGCAAACACCCTGGGAAAAGTGAGGTTTCCCTGTGCCCATTCATGCCCTGAGCTATCAGATGACTGTGTACACTTGGGGCGGGGGGCGGGGGGTGGGCCAAGTCCCAACCTTACGGTGCATGAACATCATGAGGCACGTTTGTTTAAAATGTGGATCCCCGCCTCCCCTCCCCTACCTCAACTCTGACTTATAGATGTGAGAAGGGGGCCAGAAATGTGATATGTTCTCTAGATGGTCTGCAGGACACTTTGGCAAAGCACCGGTCTGATGATTTCAAAAACGCAGACGTGGTAGGGGCTGGGGGAGGGTGTAGGCTCCAGTCTGTACTCGCAGTGCTGTAGACAGTGCTCCACAGCCTGCCCTGTTTCTCCAGAAGCACAGGGAGCTGAAAGATCCAAGGGGAGTCATCTATAACTCAACCCAACTCACTCACGCCATAGTCATACAGAAGCAACACTGGCATTCCCCTCGGTCCAGGATATCTGGCAGACTTTTTGGCTCATCAAGGGTACCTCTGAACATTCTTGATTCTCGTACGTTATTTGATTATTCTGGGCTGTGGAATAGCCACCCAGGGTCCTTGCCCTAGTGATGGTCTGGCTCAGGAGCGTGAGATGTGGCCCTGGGCTCTAAGACCTCTAGCAAAGCGGGTGACTGTGGCCAGTGCCACTGTCGGGCACTCTCTGGGCCGACCTTGGGCCTCCTTCAGGCCGGCCATCTTGTCCTGGCCACAGCAATAATGGCGCAGTGCCCTCTTGTCAAGTCACGCATACCCTTGAGGCTGCCTCACACCCGGCGCCAGGAGCCGCCTCTGCCTTCAAAGCTGGGTAATAACGGGACTGTCACCTTGTTGCAGAGGGCCGCTCCCAGCATCCCCAGCCCCCGAGACCTTTCTCTAAGCCCTTCACGCTCCTGCGGACCCACCTGAGCCGATCTCAGAACCGAACTCTGGAACGATCTGACAAGGGCTGAGCAGCGTGTGTGTCACACTCGTTCACGTCACCAAGTATGTTCGTTGCCCAGAGGACGATCATCTTACATTCCTACTCATTAAGTTACTATAATTATACCCACACGGGGTATAATTGATTTTAATTTTCAGTCTGAGGTAGCTCCAGGTTACAACCGTGAGCCTCTCACCTTGGAGAACTCTCTCCCTTTATTTAGCATTTAAACGAGTATCAGGAGGGAAACACAAGAAGTAATTACGAGGAGAAACCAAGTGTTGAAAGGGGCAGTGTTTGAAGCGCTTGGCCGTCCTACGTGGCGCCAGTTCAGTCCGTGGGAAGTCAGCTGGGTGGCCCCAGGGAGCAAGGCGCCCCGACGTTGATGAATTGTACAGCGGTACCCGAGTCGTTCTAATCCGATTCTTGCCCACGGCTCAGTGGGCTCTACTTACGAATTAACACGTATTTTAAAACTCACGCACGCTACCTAAAGCTTCCAAACAAGTGGTAGTAAGGTTACAGTTTCAACTGCCCGCTCTTTTTCCCATCAACAATTTTAGTGGGCCACGTGGGCCATAGTCAGAGATCCACCTTTAACCTTTCAGAGTTCAGCCTCCTGTTCTTCGAGGTCCCAGAAGACACTGTCGATTTTCTCATTTGTGTTTAATTTCAAATTTTCCCCGTGACGGGCAGATACGACGAGGGGGTTGCTTTCAACAGGCTGTGAGTAGGGGTGTTTGTCGGATAACATGGAAGCGTTTATTTTTAGATCGTGAAGGTGCTAGAATTAGTGGGGTGTGTTGGTTCCATTTGAGTCTCTAGGCAAATTACACAACTAAACAATTAGTTTACTAAGGGGGTGCCACCGTAGCTGACGGTATATATAACACACGCACACACCGACGTGCTTCGCACAGGATTCCGCTGTTGGCTGTCCCGTCTCTGTTCTCCCGTGGCTCCGATATTACGTAATTATCTGGTTACTTGTCTCATCCCTAACTTTTAACTTTTCAAGGGCGTCCATAGAACCAGTGCTGAAGTTCATGTCTGTTGCACATTTGAAGATGGGACGTGGTTTTGGCTAAGCCCTCGTTCTGGAAGCAAGGAAACTGAGGCCTTAAGACATCAGGTTACTTGGCTAAGATCATAACACAGGACCAAAAAAAAAAAAAAAAAAAAAACATGCATGTGTCGTAAGCAGGAGACTTTCCAATCAGATCAAGATATTTATCAACTGTCCCCTATCAAGAGTCTCAGTTTCCCTCAGTCACTTGGACATGTGAAAGGATGTGCTTTTATTCTGGCAAATACGCCCAAGAAGATAAGTCATTTTGCTTTGGCCTTCCCCTTTGTCTATCTCATCTGCACAGTTCTTTGTGTAAGGATCCAAGGGTGTGGCGAAATATCAGAATTCGGGAACGGACGGATGTAATGCCCAGAAGACACATTTGTGAACTTCAGCCAGTTAAGAACCCTGTTGCCTTGAATCGGACAGGGATTCTTTCACAAAAAGGTCTCCCCTGCTTTTGAATTAAGTTACACTAAACCGAGAGAGACCGGTTCCCTGTTCCCTTTCATGTGGTTTCAGGTTTTCCCTTCTTGCGTCTCCCTTCCCTTCTTGCGTCTCCCACGGTGATGCTCCTTGCCAGGACCGTGGTGGATCAGGAGTCAGGTTCACCCCCTCAGAGGGCTCTGAAAGGTTGGGTCCACGCGTTGTAACTTTAAAAAAATAATGTATTCTCTTGGGGCGCCTGGGTGGCGCAGTCGGTTAAGCGTCCGACTTCAGCCAGGTCACGATCTCGCGGTCCGTGAGTTCGAGCCCCGCGTCGGGCTCTGGGCTGACTTATCAGAGCCTGGAGCCTGTTTCCGAGTCTGTGTCTCCCTCTCTCTCTCTGCCCCTCCCCCGTTCATGCTCTGTCTCTCTCTGTCCCAAAAATAAATAAACGTTGAAAAAAAAAAATTAAAAAAAAAATGTATTCTCAAGTATCTTTTGAAAGACGTGTAGGATTTTTTTTTTTATGTTTTTTATTTTATATATGAGAGAGAAAGACAGAGCATGAGCAGGGGAGGGGCAGAGAGAGGGGGAGACACAGAATCTGAAGCGGGCTCCAGGCTCTGAGCTGTCCGCCCAGAGCCCGACGTGGGGCTCGAACCCACGGACAGTGAGATCGTGACCGGAGCCAAAATCGGATGCCCGACCTACTGAGCCATCCAGGCACCCCAAGACTTGTAGGATCTTTAGAAGAATTGTCATACTTCCTCCTTCGTGTGCTTTTTATCTTCACTTCTTTTTCACACGGTACTAATTCTCTTTCTCTTACTATGGCTCCCCCTCCTCTGGTTTCCCATGTCACTGGGAATTTTTATTTTCTTTTTTTCCATTTGAAAGGGGAATGTCACCCCAGAGAAATCAGCCCAAGGTGATCCTTGCTAATCCTTCTCCCCGTACAGATCAAACTTTCCCCATTCAACCCAACTCCAGGTTTCTTCATTAGGTCAGACCACCGTGGATCAAGCCAGAAAGGCCCCCCAATTGCCTCAGGACATGAAACATCGGATTAATTGTGCACTGGGAGAGGGAATGAAGAATTCCTTTCTGAGGTCAATCAGCCCATTCCAGGAGCAAACCCACTTCACAGAGC
The DNA here is from genome assembly GCF_007474595.2 of Lynx canadensis. Lineage (NCBI taxonomy): Eukaryota > Metazoa > Chordata > Mammalia > Carnivora > Felidae > Lynx > Lynx canadensis. The sequence continues at coordinate 120,625,262 of NC_044304.2, forward strand.
AGCCCACAGCAGCAGGGACCTCTGCTGGGAAAGCCGTATACACCTACTAGGTGACACCAGCCTGACAGCACCTGCTAGTCAGGGTGACATCAGCCTAGAGCCCAGGAAGGTTCTGGCTCACCCTGCCTCCCCTCCTAGCATGCCAGGCTCACAGACATCCAGAAAAGCAAGAACAAACCTCCAGCAAACTCACAGGTAGTATAGGAGAAGCCTCTGGAGGCATGGATATCCTGTATTCAGAATTCTTTCGATTTTACCGCTGCAAGTAGTGACCAAACAGCCAATGAGGCAGCAGCAAGAGGAAGAGACCGGGAGGAGAGAAAAGAGGAGATGGAAGGAAAGGAGCCGTCACACAACAGAATATACCTGGCAGATCAACTATGTCAGCATCTACCCTCGGCCTCCTCCCTCTGTCACTAAGACAAATCAAGTACGGTTGCCCCTTTTCCAAACCAGCAGCTCCAATCTCACTGCAACCCTTAGTGTTTTTTGAAGCAGATTTCTCTTGGCACCTGCACATTGGAACCACAGGGCATCTCTTAAAAATGTCAATGCCTAGCTTCCTCCCGTAGATATTCTGGTGTAATTGATCTAGGGTGGCAAGTAGACATCTGAATTTTTAAAGACGACCCCCCCCCCAAGTTATTGTAAGGTGCAACGTAGTTTGGGAACCACTGCATTATTGGCCAGGTCATTCCTAACGCCCATACCTCACATACCCCCAGAACAGAACTTGAAGACACCCTCCGCTTCCTCCAAGGCACCCTTACCCTATTGTAACAATAGAAATGTGAGGGTAAATTCAGATCCAGCCAGTGTTTACTGAGCACCTGTTATGTGCCATGCCCTGTGCTAGTTAGTGACTTCTTAGGCTTTGTCGTTAACCCAGCAGGTGCCCGTTTTAAAGGCAAAAAGTTGTCTTGTGAGATAAGGGTAACCATCTGATCTTTACGATCTGCGGCTTCCTGCTTCCAGGATGCTCCTCAGATAGAGTGATTTACAGGTACCTCTGTACTCATTTCAAACGTGAGAAAAGATGGTTTTACAAGGCCAGAAATGGGGGGGGGGGAAGGGGCGGTGGGAAGAAGTGAGATCCCAGGGGCTCGCCCCAACCACATTGAACTGACACATTTTACGATTACAATTACGATTTATGGTGAGCAAGACCGACATGACCATGTAGAATTTAGGGTTAAACGGTACCAAAAGAAAAGCAGTTACGTAAAGAATGGTCTGAGCTAAGCCAGACACAAAGAAAAGCTTCCTGGAGAAAGTGATGAGGGGCCCAGGGGAGGTTGCAAGGATGAATAGGAGTCAGCAAGGTGAACAAAGAGGAAGGATGATGTCAGATGGGATGGAGCGTATTCTAAGGGGTCCAAGTTTACAGCTATGGCCCCAGCTTACTGGGATTTGAGGCATATACTTATATAAACTCAAATTTTAAGTTATATACATAGCAGAAGAATCTCTTTATTTTCGGGCAATAAGGGTTTGTATTCTCAGGACAGTGCCAACTATGGAGATGAATCAATACTGAAAATATGCCAAGAGGGAAAGGAACTTTCAGGTGTGAAATACAGCAGTGATGAACAGCAATGCCCTGCATAGGTAAAAGTTCCTGGGCGATAAACACTTTTCTTAGTCCTTGAACTGCCTTGAATGAGAACAAGGACTGGATGCTATAGATTTCTATTATCCTATAGCGTAGAAATACTTTACGTTCCATACTCATTAAAACATTCGGGTGTCTATAAACTTACATTCATTTAACCTACCAATTAATATTCTTGGAACTGTGTTTTTCTCGTAGTGGAAAAAATTTACCCATTGTTTCACTTTGTTTTATTTGCACAGGGAAACTAAAATACAAATGCATTATGCATAGCTCTCAGTACTGTATGTAACACTGCCTGCAACCAGGCAAGCAAGCTCAAAATAGCGGCACCCCCCCCCCCAAGGACCCCTCCATCCCACACATGTATTCCTTCTCCTAAGGATCTTGGTAGTTGGTTGGTTTTTGGGCTTTTGCCAGAATGCAGCAGTTTTTGGAAGGATACAGGAAAATCAGCAAGAGGGCAGTTTCCTGTGGACTCATATTGTTTAAGATGTGTCCTTTGGGGCTAAGAGACTACTGTTTTTATCCATCACGGGGTTTAGAAAACAAGATGGGTGGATGCCAGGACCTTGTGTCTTGGGACTTCAGACTAACTGGCACCAGGGAGCTTAGAGGTCAGGATGTGGAATGCTAGGATTCAGATGACACCCTGGGCCCGGTCCATCGAGACGTCACAGCAACTCGGAGGGGCCCACAAGAACCAGCATGTTGTGTCCAATCTCTGCTGGTAGACAAACCTGAGAATGAGTGCCCAGAGGTCGTGCCTTGCCTGCCTGGAACCGATGTCCTGAAGTGCACTTTAGGCCACCAACCATCACCTGTGACCAGTTATCCTCTGCTTACGTTTCCTCGTGTTTCCTCATCCACTGGCCCCGGATGCCTCATCGTGTGGAAGAGAAAGGACACGCAGTGGCCATCTCTGCTCCCTAGAGTGTCACCCAGGGCCAGGTGGCCAGACCACTCCCGTTCTGCTTATGTGCGCCTCATTCAAGGATACCGCGGGATGCCACCAGCTACGTTTACTTAAAAAGTAGTTGTTATTCATAATAATCGTGGCAAACCTCTCCTGAGCTTTCGTTGCGTTTGGGGCACTGCAAACCCTGCGCGTGATCCGTTTTAATCCTCAGAACGATCCTGAGATTACGTGTCAAGTATTATAGTTTCCCGAACACCCGTACCACCGTATACTCATCAGCCTTACGTGGTTACAGCTGAGTGTGGAAAACGCTGATACTTCTAAACAGTAATGTAAATGGTAAATCTCTAAGAAAGGGATATATGTAGAATCTTTTGCAGCTTATTTAACCATAGAACAACTAGAAGCAACTGATATTATAAGGAATCCCAGTTTGAAACCCAAGTGATGGTAGAGAACAAGGGGGTCGGCACAAAATACGCGTCACGTCCTGTGAGTAGTCTAAGAACAATTGGGAAGAAGGAATAAATCTAAACCATCACTGCTGAATTTGGCGTGACTGTCTTTGAAAATGGTCACTCGTGATGTACCACGGATGGCCTGGGGACCCCTGAAAGTAGCTGAGGGTGTGTTTTTGGAAATGTGCCCTCTGCTCCACAGGGCTCCAAAAAAGTCGCTGTATCCCAGGAGCAAGGAACTCCATCCGCTCCCAACACCCAGTCATAATACGCAAGGCGAGGAAGTCGAGAGTGAAGAGTTTGAGCCCATTCACACGTTCACAGGCTGGCCTGCTTCCGTTCATCACAGTCCCCAAGAGCCCGAAAGGCTCTTTCCTCAGCGCAACGCTAGAGCCCAGGACCGAACTACCAGCCACGTTTCTATCCCAGAACCAATATAAGTTGGTTCTTATAAGAACCAATATAAGTTCTTCCTCCACGCAGTTTGCTTTCTGCGAATTCACCTCCCAAAATACACGCTTCGTCCCATTTTTTTCTTCTGCTATCGAAATATTTCAAGATGCAAGCCTGTCTCTGCAGCACTGACAGATCTTCGACGCAACCCCCACCATATGTCATGAAGAGCTGCCTTCGGTGATCAAAATACTTACGGCTTATGCTTAGCTCTCTAGTGGTCTGGTCAAATTAAAACGACCGTATGGTTTTAATTGTGGCCGGTCAGAAAGTTATTTTTTTGCCACATCTCTTAAAGGTAGTCTTAGTTATACTCGGATGTCAACGCCCTCCTGAGATCAGGCCTTGCTTTGAAAGCATCACCTGCGTGATCACTAAAGTTAATTTATTCATTAGATTATATATGCATACATACATATAAATGATGCCAGGCATGGATCTGAGCAATTTACAGCTTACAACTTAAATTGCACATTTAATCATCTACGGGGTACTTATCCACGCTTTGCATTTGAGGAAATGAGGCACAAAGAAGTTAAGTGACTTGGCTGGTGTAAGGTCATCTGGCTTGGGAAGGGTTGGAGCAGGAATTTGAACCCAGACAACTTCGCCTCGAGTCTACTCATAACAAGGAATTCTTATCAAGCAAAAACTCGTAACCATTTTTATTTTTTTATGTGTATTTATCTATTTTGAGAGCGAGCAAGAACAAGGGAGGGGCAGAGAGAGAGGGAGAGAGAATGCCAAGCAGACTCCACGCTGTCAGCACAGAGCCCGACATGGGCCCAATCTCATGAACTGTGAGATCATGACCTCAGGCAAAATCAAGAGTCAGACTCTTGGTTCACTGAGCCACCCAGGCACCCTAACCCTTCACCACTTTTAGAGTTTAACTGCCATTTCTATGACCATGGGGTCTGAGAAGCGCTCAGCATTTTCAACTGTAGTAGCGCATTGCCAATTACAGTGTTAGCTTCTTACACAGCTCTTGAGGAGATGGAGGGGAACCTTTACTTATTGATTAAAAAAAAAAATGGAGCCGTGTTTTATTTTTATTATGGCAAAACTGAAGTTAAAAAAAGTTAAACTAGGGGCGCCTGGGTGGCTCAGTCAGTTAAGCGTCCGACTTTGGCTCAGGTCATGATCTCCAGGTCCGTGATTTCGAGCCCCGTGTCGGGCTCTGTGCGGACAGCTTAGAGCCTGGAGCCTGTTTCAGATTCTGTGTCTCCCTCTTTCTCTGACCCTCCCCCGTTCATGCTGTGTCTCTCTCTGTCTCACAAATAAATAAACGTTAAAAAAAATTTTTTTTTAAAGTTAAACTAGAAAATAGAAGCTCTGCTATCCCAAATCATTATTGATATATTACAAAATCTAAATTCTGATAGCTATATTATACATGTCAGGATGTAATTTTATGGGTCTAAATAAGTTTCTTTAGAGAAAATCTATGTTGTACAACCATAGTTATTCTTTATTCCTTTGGCTCCTGTTACAAACAATAATATCTACGATAGAAACAGTATTTCTCTTTTAAAACTTTTATTGCTCTTGGCTCAAGGTCAAAACTCTTCAGAGATTTAACCTAAGTCATGTCTTTTTTATGGAATAACGTTCTCATGTATCTTGGGAAGACTTTAATTCGTATCAATGAAGGCCATTAAATGGCATGTTTTAGGCTCCACAGAGAGTGAATCCTTCCTGTTAGGTGAAGAGTTTTCATTTCCAATAATGTTACTTAACTACTTAATTTTGTACATCTGAGAGTTTCTTTAAATATAGCTATGAGATCCACAGAGGACTCTAAAACTTTTATATTTATCCAGTTTCTAGTTATGTCTAAAACTCACCTAATCTGTTTCCTAAGATAAAGCCCTCCTAGTACAAAATGAAACTGATGCAAAATGGAAAAAAACATAGTTTTGTACGTATATATTTATACACATATAATAATAATAATAATGTATAAATATATATATTTCCATAGCAAAAGTTTGGTTTTTTTCTCATTCGAATCACAAAGGTAATACAATTAAAGGAATTTTGAAACATAAAGAAAATATAGGCATTGGTCTACTTCCTTACAGTGATTTCTGTATGAGTTTGGATTTTTATATATATGTATAAGCATAGCACATTTATAATTTTGTATCCTGCTATTTTTACATAGCGTATTTCAGCCATGTTACTGTATATGCTTCACAAACTTCATTTTTGCCTGTTGCTTGAGTGTCATACTTATTTAGCTATTTCCTAAAGTTAGGCTATGCACAATATATTCCATTTTTAGCATTAGAAATGATGCTGCTCTGAATGCCATTCTGTATTTAGGGTCATTTCCTTAGGATAGATTCTTAGGAATTGAATTAGAGAACTTAATAATATTTTGAAACTCTTCATACACATGTCCGAATTACTTTCTAAGATGATTTTAACAATGCACATTGTCTGACAATTTCCTGCCTATGTTTGATGTGTGTGTGTGTGTGTGTGTGTGTGTGTGTGTGTGTGTGTGGCTTCGCTTGTGCATCCTGGGAGAACATGATATTGACCAGATCTGGTGTTGCATACAGGAAAGAGCTTGGATCTCCAGTCAATGTCCTGTCTCTACAACTAACTGGCTGTGTGAATCTGTGCAACTAACTTGCCATTATGCTCTTTGTGAAATAGGGAGATTGGATCAGACCAGGCACATTCACTTATTTATAAACCTTTGTTGAGTGCTCTTGGGAGTTCCTTTTGCTAAAGAGATTAGAAAATATGGATGCAGCAAATCCTTTCTCAGGACATTACATCCTACTGGGGGACAAATATGTGGAGGAAGAATCACATGAGATTTAGGAGTAGGACCTCCAGAGCAGCTCTTCCCACGTTCCAGTCCGACTTAATAGTTGCACAACTTGAGTACTGAAAGCTCTCTTAGCTCAGTTATGAAATGGGGATGATAATACGTGTCATGAGACAGATTAAATGAGGCAATGGTTAATGTGCCCAGCACAATACATGCTCACCAATTGTTAGGACCATTGTTTTCTGTTTCATTGCTGTTGTGATTCTAATCTATTTTGTAGGTTTCAAGTGGTGGGGAGCATATTGCAGAGGGATGGCTTCACAAAAGAATATCATGTGTCCAGAGAATGGGTCCCAGGTTCTGAGCATTGGCAAAATGTGGGAAGCAGTAAGAGGCACGGTCTCCGAGCAGGGTCAGAGTCACGGGCCACATCTAAGATGATTTCTGGTCCTAATAGGCTATTGTGGTCACTTCACAGAAGTGGAGTGGACCTCCCACGCAAAATTTGGTTTGGTGTTGAAATTGATGATGCCACACGCCCGTCAAGAGGATACGAAAAGTATAATTACTCACTTAATGAGGTTCCCTAGGGCGAGCAGGACAGACCTTCCAGCTGGTTTGAAGAGGGCTGGAGACAGCTACAGGGTACAACTTTAGGCTGGTTAGGGGGAGACTTGTGTTGGTTTTGACTTCCCACTGGCATCGAGGGAGGGGGCCCGCAGGCCTTCTGATTGACCTGAAAGCTGTCAGCAGTCAAATAACCAAAAATGAAGTCAGACTCTTTATTACATGGGCCATGGTTTTATGGTGGACAAAGGAAATCTCAGTGGCTTTCTTCTCTTCTTACAAGGGAAAACAGCCTCTCTCGACCCCACCTCTCGCCACCCCTTCCTGCTGCTGTTCCCCTGGCTCTCCATGCACCCCCGTACCGGCTCCACACCACCCCAAATGTGCTCCTCCCATGCTCTCTCAAAGTTTCTGCGATCAGGCTTCCCCTCTCCACTCCTTGGAAACTGCTCCTGTCAAGGTGACCACTCACTCTCATGGTGCTAAATCCTTTGGTCCTTTCTCAGTCCCCATCATACCCGACCTATCAACAGCATTAGATACAACTGATCCTCTCTTCAGTCAGCTTCCAGAATATCAAATTTGCCTTCTCTTTCGCTTTGGTCAGTTTCCTTCTGAATTTCCTGACCCCATAATAGTTGGAGTGCCCCGGGGCTCAGTCCACGAGCCTCTGCTCTTCTGTGAGACTCCCTTACTGTGAATCCATTGCCCCATGATAACTCCCAGGGGTGTATCCCCAGCATCTGTCTCTCCCTGGAGCTCCAGGTTTCCATGTCTAGCTGCCTCCTCCATGTTAAACACCCCCAATGGAGTTCCTGACGTTCTCCGTCACTTTTCCCCCTTTTGTCATCTTCTTCCTCTCATTCGATGGAAACTCTATCTATTTAGTTAGTCGGGTCCCAAACTGTGTCATCATCCTGGAGGCCTCTTTTTCTCTTGCACCTCACACCTGGCCTGTCCCTTCATCCTGGGAACTCCGCGTTGACAAGCTGTCAAGAATCTGACCGCCGCTCACCACCTCCACCGCTCCTACCCGCGTCCGATCCGCTGTCTTCTCTTCACCTGCATTTCCACAATAGCCTCCCAACTGGTCTCCCTGTTAACACCTTCGCCCTCCTATGGTCCTCAACGCAGCAGGCGGAGCAACACTCGGTAAGCGTCACTCAGATCACAGCACAAATCCACTCAAAGCCCTGCCGTGGCTGCTCGCATCCCTCCGAGTAAAGATGGGAGTGTCCTTTGCGGTGTCACCTTTTCAGTGAAGCCTCTCCTGACTATCCTGTTTTGAATTGCGCCCTCTATCTCTAGCCTGTATTCTCACTTTGCTTTTCTTCCTAGCGCTTCTCCCCTTCCGGAACAGTATATAATGTATGTATTAGTTCTGTTTGTGTCTGCTCTCCAGGAGAACGGAGACCTTTGTCAGTTGTTCACTACTCTAACCCACTGATGTTAAACAGGGCCTGATATATAATTGGTGTCTAATAACTCTTTGCTGAGGGAAGAGAAGGGAAAGGAAGGGAAGGGAAGGGAGGAGGGAGGGAGGGAAGGAGGAAAGGGAGAAGTGTCTGTATCACCACACACACTCTGACATTCAATCTGAGAAGGAGCCACAGGGTCATAGACTTGGCATAAGGCCGGTCAACCCACAACTATGAGGACCAGTAGTGGAATTTGAAAATCCCAGTCACCGCTCACCCAGGAGACCAGAAATAAATTTCGATTCGTATTCGGAATTTGCAGGCATCCGTGTTTCAGAACTGCTGGGTTCAGAAATACCCCCAGGAGCTATATCGGGGCAGCGTGAGCTGCACAGCTGTGAATGGCGTCAGAAACTATTTTGTTTGGGTGATTGTTCGCTGTAAAAGCTCAGTAGGGGATTTGAGATATTTTTTGTGTGAAACTGCGGAAAAGCCACTTCATCGGAATCGTCATCGTTTGCAACATAGGAGCGTTCGCATGCAGAAAATAGCGGGTCAGTTTGATTTTTTTCTTTCGATAAAGGTGTGCCTTACCCCAATTGCTTACCAAAGAACCTGGTGGAAAAGTAGCTTGAGGCTCTGTTTGGCGTGTTCTGCTCTGCAAATTGCCATGCTGTAGTGTGACAAGAAAATATAATTCAGCAAACCTACAGTTTCTGGCAGGGTTCTCAGGGTCAGCTGCCGTGAGCGGCAATGGCAGTGAAAGGGTAAGAGAGAAACACACCAGGGTTCTCCTCTTCAGTTGGGTGCCGTAAGCCAGAAATTGAGCATCTCTGACTTTTGTGATAAAACCCACGAGTCAATCACTTTGAGCACCTACTTCTCCGGCCAGAACTGGGAAGGCACACGACAGCAAGGAAATACAAAGAAAAGGAAATGGCTATGGAATATGAGAAAAGAAAGAAAATAGCAGCTGAGAATTTCGCAATAGTGGCTTCTCCCTTAAAATGGGCACTGTTTCCCTGGGTCTTAGTTGTACAAAAGGTTACCTAAAATATTCGAAAGCCGTGCTAAGGCACTCGATTCCGCAAATGCTCCTCTCTCTCAAAAATAACCCTGCCGGCCTTTCTTAAACTTGGCATTTGAGAAACCTAAGGGTTTTGAAGTTCTTGTTTAAGCGAATGGATTACTACACTCCGATGCACAACTTTCTTTTTCCCCCTTTCAAGAACCGCACACAAAAACAAAGCAACGACAACTGCATGGTGAAATGTGTGAGAGGCTTCACATAAGCTGGAAATTCTGTCTCGCAGAGTACCTCCTGTGTCCACATCTAAGGAGCCCGTGAGACACATCAGCACTTAGGCAAAATTGTTGACCTCAGCCTCAATAAAGCAGCTGGAGAAATAGTATGGGAAGGACGGTGATTATACCATTACACGCCCACTCAACCCAAGAAGTATCCAACTATTTGTTTTCCTCCCAGTAAGGTGCTTTGGTCCATTTTAGAGCCCACACGGGTTCTTCCGTTTGGGGTGAACGTTGGCTGCTGCGTGTAAAGGGAAATGAGTCGTAAAAGAGGCAGGGAGACCAGTCCTTCGGCCCTTTGTGTCTCTCGTATTGAGAGTGGCCATCTGTCCCCGGAGAACAATTGGAGTGGCAGCTGGGTATGTTGTGCCATCAGAAATAAAACCCTCTTCTTCTCGGACCACGGCGCAGCAGGCTTGGAGGTCGCCAGGAGTTTTAGGAGTCGGCCAGGGCAGCTGGTGGTACCTGATATTTTCAGTGGACTCCGATAGAGCCAGGATCCTGCCTCTCTGATGAGGGCCTGGGCAGGAGGGATGGCAGGGTGCCCCCCCCCCGCCCTCTCTCGTTTCTTTAGCAGTCATGGGGATGGGTTTGCAGTTCCCTCATATCCCTGGGTTGTCTTCTTCCTCTTTCAGGGCTGAAAACCACAAGCAGAGAATACAGCAAACACAGGGAAGTTCTGAGGGGGAGCAAGGAAAGATTCATCTGGCCTAGTAGTTTTCAGAGTTCATGGGATCAGTTAGGCTGGGCTTAGTGGCATTAAGAAAAGAAAACTGGCCCTTTGATTATCATTCAATAATTGGGGCTACTCTTCACTTAGAATTTCTGTTTTTTTCACTGACCAACAGGAATAGAGAGGCAGATCTAGGATGCCCCAGCAAAAACCTTATTGCCTACCTCTTATCCACTAGTCCTATATATGTACATGCATATGCGTGTGTGTGTGTGTGTGTGTGTGTGTGTGTGTGTGTGTATGCATGTATATATTTTTTTCATTTCAAGCTGACTGAATGCCTGCAGCATCTTAGCCGAGTGTCTCTGGGCGGGACTTCGTGTTTTGTGGCTTTGAAGAAATACCGTGCAGTCCAGACTCATCACCCAGCTCCAGAACCCCAGACATGTGTGTGGGAAGTGAACTGAGGGTCTAAGAAAAATACGAGAACATGCTGACTCTTGTAAAACTTGTAAGTCATTTTAATGCAAGGCAAGAAAAGTAGAAAGATGCAAAAAAAAAAAAATGAGTATTTACTTTTCATGCAACAAAACTTTCATGAGTGCCAAGCTAGGGTTGGTGTCCTGCTAATCCCTCGAGATGCGTTAATAGAAGAACTGTAGGGAGTGTGCCATTTTAAAAGTTTTTAAAGAGGTCCCTGGGAGCAGAGAGGAGAAACTAGTCCTTGTGTCAGTGAGCAGTTAGCCACCGCTGTGGATCCACTAGAACCAAAGTGTCAGGGATTCCCATGGAAAGAAAACCAAGACACTGGCTTCTCTTCCCCTGGACATTGCCTGTTAGGACCTCAGTTTCCTTAACTGTCAGATGACGATAATGACACCCCCTCCACCTTCCTCGTAGAGGAACGATATCATATCATACAATGTACCCCACAAATACGTGATGCTACTTTTATGCTCGTGCCAAGCCTGGTTGTGTCCCTTAAGGCCTGATCCTGCAGGGTCTCCCTGTTTCCAGGGCCCCATCTTGTGACACCAGAAGCCTGACAACTTGGTCAAAAGGAGACCTAAAGAGCATGGCACCTGGATTTTATTTATGTGCTCATTTATTCATTCATTCATTCATTCATTCATTCATTGCATGCAAGCAGGGGAGGAGCAGAGGGAGCAGGAGAGAGAGAATCTTAAGCAGGGTCCACGCCCAGCGCTGGTCGGGGCCAGGCGACTCAGGGCTCTATCTCACACACCATGAGATCAAGACCTGAGCCGAAATCAAGAGTCCGACGCTTAACCAACTGAGCCACCCAGGTGCCCTGACCCCTGGATTTTATGTCAAAGACTCGCAGAAGTAAAATGACTAGGTAGACCGGCAGTGATGTGGCCCTCTGACATCAAGATATTTTATAGCCATGGACGTTCATTCATTCATCCAGTGAAATTTACTAAGAGCCTACTTTGTGCCAGGGGCGAAGTATGGCCCGGGGGTCTTATTTGTGATGAAAGCACACGCAGCTCCTGATGTCATAAAGCTAGTCGTCTAGCAGGGGTCATGGATAATAATTTTAAAAGCATACTAATAGCTTATGGTTATGACTTCTCAAGGTGACAGGAGGAAAGGGATCGGAGGCAAGGCTGGAAAGGTGGCAGGACCGGACGCGGGCCCCTGTAGGTCATGGTATGGATTTTTGCTTTTAGCTTAAAAATCCATGGAGGTTTTAAGCAGCACAGTGGGAGGTGGGGGTGGGGTGGCATAGAATCATGGTCACACTTTGTGTTTGAAAAGGTATTGATTCCTTTGCGGGAGGGGAGGGCGTTCACTAAGCATTTACCGCGTGGATATCTCCATCTTCTCTAACCATCCCCTGGGTTGAAGCACTTGGGATTAGTGCCTCGGCTTTCCATGCCGGGAGCGTTTTAGAATCCCCTGGAGGATTTTTTAAAATCCAGGGTCCATCCCCAGAAATCTGGATTTAATTGGTCAGAGATGGAATTGGAACATGGCTTTTGTTTCTTTGTTTGTTCCCAGGTGATTCTAAGTATCTTCAAGGTTGAGACCGATAGGTTCAGTGGAAAGCACAAAATGGGTCCTCAAAGTGTGGTCCCAACATCAGCATCACCTGGGAGGCTGTTAGAGATGCAGATTCTTAGGCCTGATCTCCCATTGATGGAGTCAGAAATGCTGAGGCTAGGGCCCAACAGTCTGTGTTTTAACAAGCCTTCTGGGGGTTCTGAGGTTGACCCCAGGGTAAGAAGCACTAAACGGTAGAGGGGTCACAGGGGAGAGAACCCAGAGCCTGGATCTGATTCTAGATCTAGCTGTAGAGAAGCCCTGTGATGGGATGGGAGCGAAGGGCACACAAATCATTAAACTTCTCTGACCCTCAGTTTCTCACCTGTGAAAAGAGCAGGCAGGATTGGACGAGCCCAAAGGTGGTCTATGATGTTAAGGATTTATTATCTGGGCACACTAAACCCAAGAAAGTTTTTATAAGGTACTTTTACAAAATCTATATATTTTTTTCCTTTTTTTCAAGTTTTATTTAAATTCTAGTTAGTTAACATATAGGATAAAATTGGTTTTTCAGGTGTAGAATTGAGTGATTCATCACTTACATACGTACAACACCCAATGCTCATCACAAGTGCCCTCCTTAATACCCTACAAAATCTGTCTTTCTATATAATGGCAGTAGAATGTAGTCATTGTAGGAAACTCAAAAAGTACAGAAAAGAAAGAAGAAAGTAAATGTCATTTAAAATATCTTCACCCAGAGATGACGGTTTCTTTCCTCCAACAGTAAGCTATGCTGGAGATATTCTGGTGTGTTTTCTTCAGATATTCTCCGTGAATGTACTTAAAAAAGTGAGAGTCATACTAAATATGTTTCAAGAGGCTAGTTCTTACCCAACTATTATCTCAGGAGCATATCCCTTCATCATTAACAGTTATTTTAATCATCTTTGTTAGTGCCTACGTGATAGTCCATTACATGTTTTTACACCATAATTTAACCTCTCCCTATCGCGTGGGTAAGCCTTTTCTCATTGCTTGATACTATTGTTACGATGAATATCTATCTCTTTACCTATGTATCTTTTCTACTTAATTCTTGGTCTGAAGACCTTCTTAAGAGAATCCTGGAAATACAATCATCGGATCAATACACATGAGACATTTGATACGTTGCCAACTTTTCCCCCCAGACTCGAGCTACTTCACGCAGACATAGCCAAGTATCAGAGAGCTCTCCTCACGACCCCCCTCGCCAGCCTTAATAGTATTGATTTTCATTTCCTATACCTCCACGAGGCAACAGCTGCCTATAGCTGCAGGGTAGTGTTTGCATCAGGGGCAGAGGTCAGGCTTTCTCGCTCCCTAAGGGGGACTCAGACTCCAGGGACAGAGAAGTGAGAGAGGCCCCAGGAACGTAAGAGCTGGGGCTGGAAGAGTAAAGAGAGACTCACCAGGGATGGATGGTGACATTTTCAATGAACCCTCCTAAAAACGCAGAGTGGACTTTACTTGAAGTCTGTGGAAGAATTGCAGATTGGTGAGAAATCACCTTTTCTAGAAATTGGTACTAAATGAGGCAAAATGTCATGGTCCCCAGAGGTGGGCTTGCCTGAGCCAAAGTGGAGAGGGGCTATTGGGTGGATGAATTCTGAGGTCCCGTCTGGGTTTATGATGCTAGGTGACTAAAGTCAGCACAGAGGGAAGGGTATGCCTCTTTCTCCCACCATCTTTCTCTCCTGGGCACTTTACATGCACACAAGCACCCCATTGGGTTTCGTTTTCCCACGTCTTCCTGCCCACCGACCCACCATTGCCCCCCTCTCTTCATCTGACACCCTTCCAACTGCCTTCTTGTTACCTGATTCTTTCTTGGCTTTGGGATCCAAACCATAGAAAAAAGGACAGTGAGAGGCCATAAAAAATAGAATCCCAACCCTTATTTATAAAAAGGAAAAAAGGAAGTGGTAAGCTTATTTCACTATTTATTTATAGTCCCACCTACTTCCAAAAGTATCTTAAGTAGTGCCTGCTTTGGAAGAAGCCTCAGGGAAAACAACATTCTCCTCTGTAAAAACCAGACCAGGAACACCAGGCCTGGGAGTTGCTAATGGTTAACAAGGGAGATGAGAGTAATTTTGGCATTTAACCCCTGGATGTTTTTAAATGTGGGCATTATTTGAATGAGGCTGTTTAGAGGGTGATTAAAAGCATAGATTGATTATTTACCCAAAACAACTGAAAATAGGTGTTCAAGCAGAAACTTATTAGCAGCATTATTTACAAACAGCCAAAAGGTGAAAATAACCCAAATCATCAACAAAATGTATTATATCCACACAATGGATTGTTATTCAGCAAAAGTCAGTGAAGTATTGATACATGCTCTGATACAGATGAACCTTGAAAACATTTTCCTAAGTGAAGGAAGGCAGACACAAAAGGCCATATATCGCACGATTCCATTTATATGAAATGTTCAGAATAGGTAAATCCATAGAGATGGAAAGCAGATTGTGGTGACCAGGGGCCTGAGGAAGAGGGGAACGGTGAGGGACTGCTTAATGGGTATGGAGTCTCATGTTGGATGATGGAATGTTCTGGAACTAGATAGTGGTAATGATTGCAGAATATTGTGAATGTACTTAATGCCACTGAATTGCTGAATTGTACACTTTAAAATGGCTAAAATGGTAAATTTTGTTATGTGTATCGAATCACGATAAAAAATAAACGTATTCTTAGCAAAAAAAAAAAAAAAAAAAAAAAAAAAAAAAACAACCCAGACCTAGTTAGCTGTGCCTGGGTTCTAATCCCAGCTGCCCAGTTCCTCTCTGTAAAGTGGGGATAACTATAACAGTACCTACCTCATAAATCTTAAATGAGTCAAGTTACGTGAAGTACATACGTGCCACATGGGAAGCGTACTGTAAATATTTGTGTTATTAACCTAACCCAGCTATTCTCCACTGGGGGCAGTGCTGCCTCAGAGGAAAACTTGGCAATGTCTGGAAAGATGGTTGATCACCACCGTTGGGCGTTCTGATGGCATCTGTGAGTAGAGGCAAGGGGTGCCACTCACCGTCCTACGATGCACAGGACAGCCTCCCCCAACAGAGGATTATCTGGTCCCAAATGTCAGTGGTTCCAAGGTGGAGAATCCCTCATTTAAACTGAGCATGCGGGGAAATGTGCTCCCTCCAACGGACGTGTGGCTAAAAATAGGTCAGACAGAAATTTTTGTTCGAAAGGACTGCCCGCCAAAGTGCGACGTGCCCACCATGTATAGAGAACATGTATTAGTCATTGTGGGGGATATAAAAGAGGCCAAGGCACCGTCCTGGAGATACTTGGGTGAAGAAAATCTCTGTGTGATGGAATTATCTGAGAGGGAAGTTTTACCAAGAGATGTTTGTAATCATTTTTCCTGTAGTAGATGGGTGATCTGGGGTCATCCACCCTACACACAATAATGCTCACTCAAATGCCAGCACTTCTGGTTTCTTGTAAAGATGCATCTTAAGTGACCAGTGTGTGCAGCTCCTTCACGCCATCTGAATGGGTCTTATGTTTGGGTAAATTGTATGGAACAAAGATCTGAAAAACAAATCACTGTCACGAATAGAGATCAAAATTTCTTGTTGGAAGGGCACAGACACGAGAAAGTATCAAATTTCCTTATATTCAACCGCCATATCCCAAAAGGAGAAAGGAGACCCGTTTTCCCACTTTCCGTTTAAAGAGGTGTCTTATCAGATTCTAAAACCGTATCCCCGTATGATTAGCCTCGTGTAGGTCACAGACTCAGTTCTTACACAGAACGGCTCACCGTCTAAAGGTCTCTGTGGACCTGCCAGCAGTGAAGACTTGGGGAAGGACCCTTGTTCCTTCTTTTTGCCTTTAGGCTAAGGATTACAAGCCTTTCAAAGATCTGCCATGCCTTCACGCAGTCCCTGTGGATGGCAGATGTCCTTTCCAGGGGGGCAATGGGAAGGAGGAGTCTGGTGGGGCCCATCAGGAAGGCAGCTCCCTGGAGGTTCAGGTCCTTGGAAGCTACTGCATGGTGATGGGGGATCATAGGTACATCTTGGCAACTTACAGTCACTGCCTACCATGGCAAGGAATTATATTAGATACTCTTGATGGTGAATTTGACATAGAACGTGTCACAGTGACTTCTCAATAGGGCAAGGACAGGTATAAAGCACTCTAATGTAAGACAGAAAGGGACGACGTGCAAGAAGGAAAATGTGGGGGAAACCCTATGGGATCTCAGAGGAGCGTGTTGGCTTCTGGTGGGGAGTTTGGAGAAGCCCTTTTCGGAGAGGGCGGCATGTGGGTGAGAATGCGAATGTTTTGGGGCACCTGGACTTGTAAAATGATACCGCAGTATGCTAAAGAACGGAGCCGGCCACCCAGGTGAGTGTGTCAGAGAGAGACTTTGTAGGATTTGTGGAGGGGAGTGGAGAGAAAGGCGTGAGCTGGGTAGATGGAGATGAGCTCGTGAAAAACCCCCCATGCCCCAACACCATTAGGCCGTGGAGAGTCACTGACACTTTCTGAACAGGTATAAATGGACTAGGAAGACGACTATACAGCTGGGTGTGAGGTGTGCTGCGGAGAGAGCGTGGGGCAAGAAGGGGAAGAGGGGGCAGGCTTGTTAGAGCAGGACACGACGGCAGGATGTGGCACCACATCGGCTCCCTTGGGCGCCAGGACTGGGTATTCGGGAACCCAGGTGCTGGACACAGATACTCTGGGCTCTAGTCCCGGGCTGTGCCCCGTAAGCCAAGGGCACGTCCTCAGGCAAATCGCTTCACCTCTCGGTGCCTCAATCTCTTCATCCAAAAACATGGGAAGAGAAGTCTTGTTTGTCATACACATGAGCTGCACAGTAAATGAGTAAGGGCGTCTAATACGCTCTGAATATTGTCTGGCCCAATAATGATATCGTGCTCAGTGGTTCAACATAAAGTTGGCTCTTATAATCCCTGAAGGTAACAAGGATGACCTGGAAGGATGCCCTTCTGAACCAAGGTGGAATGACGGTCGTTGTCAGGAATAAAGAAGTACACGCGAAAACACTGACCTTGCATGATTCTTCACAAGGCTGCTTGGAGGGGCTGGGGTGTGGGGCCATGTGTCAGTAGAAGACAGGATGGCTTCCGTAGACTGTATATCTACATGACGGTCCAGCCCTCTGCACTCTCCTTGCGCCCTCGTTCCAACAGCATTGATTTTACCATCAGGCATCGGCTGCATTAACTTTTGTCAGCAGATCAGGAGTACTCCCAAGACACAATCATTTCCTCACTGCTCTAGTGGAGAGACCCGGGACTAAAAACTTTAGTCCCTAGTGAGACCATCAAACAGATGAAGCTTGAAAACCCATCGGGAGCATCAGGCTTAGGCCCTAAAAGAATGAACATTGAAGGGGTTATAGTTCAAATAAAAGCGACCTTGATGTTTAGGTTTGAATGAAGGAATAGTGACTTGTCTGCATGCGTGCGGAGATTGGCGGGGGAAGAGACACAGGAGGGTGCCTTGGAGCAATACACCCTACCTTTTATGCCGAAACTCTGGTTGTAGATAGAACTCTGTGCTGAAGTGCTATGCTTTTTCTGTGACCCATTCACTTTTTAGACTGTTCTAATTCACAGCACACAGAAGAATAAAAATTAAGCTTCGAGTGCTAGGGCAGATTTTTTTTTTCTAAAGGGAGGCGAGCTTTATCCCTATAAGATTAAACAATCATCAGGGTTTAAAAGGTTTAATCTGCCGGCGTTCAGCCCAGGATGGGGCTCAGAGCCCCCAGAATAATTGGATACAGCGTCGGGCTTTGAACATCGGAACTAGTTGTGTGTGTGTGTGTGTGTGTGTGTGTGTGTGTGTGTGTGTGTGTGTGTGTGAAAGAGAGAGAGAGAGAGGGAGGGAGGGAGGGAGAGAAATGTGCAAGCAAGCACGAGAGGTCTCTCCCGTGGCAGGAGGAATAAAGCTGCCTGCCCCTGCCTCCTCCATTGAGCCCTCAGTGGCGACAGGATACAGCTTCTGGGGACTGCTGTGCTCATGAATGTGTGCTATTGTTCCAGGCACACGTCGGCCTCAAGAAATAGCACAAAACAGCCCCGTCCTTATTCAGATGCAGAACCCCCTCCATCACTCAAACCAGCCTTTCCAGGTCACATGCCGGAGGCCTCTGCAGACAGGACGCAGCTGCCTCAAATCTGCTGCCTAACATTAGCCGCGGTTCAAAAAACCTGACGGCTCTGAGCTTCACGGGGGAAACTAGAAAGATGTGGGGTCCAGGCGCTAGGTTCTCCGAGGAACTGTGGCTGGAGAATGAGAAAAAATGTGCTGTGGTTCGGAAGCCTAAGCAAGGCAGGAAACGCCAGGAGCTGTTGGCCGTGGCCTTGGGGGTGAAGGTGGGAGTCAAAGGCAGTTTTCTTTGGCCCCCTCTCAGACTCTTTGCCTGTTCACAGATCTCGTCCCTGGTCCGAAGGGCCGCCCTCACGCACAACGACAACCACTTCAACTATGAGAAGACACACAACTTCAAGGTAAGCAAGCCTCTGCGCTCTTTCTTCTGTTACTAAAGGGCAGGTGGAGAGGTGCGGTTGATGGTTTCCGTCCCCTCTTTGATTATAAAGTAATGAGACAGCAGATTCCTTTGCTTTCCACATCTAGTTGCGTGCACAACATGAGACCTTTGCTTTGTATCAAACTGGAGACCTCAGACAGCCATTTGCCTGATGCCTAGAAACACCTATATGTATGTTAACTTAGTCCTGGAGACCTGGGCTCATTTCCTCTCCATATCCCCCCGCCCCGTCCAGCGGGAGAAGAGCAGAGCACGCCCGATCTCTGCCACTGGGAGATCTTCTGATGAACATCGAGCGGTACTTTTCCACTCGGAGTGGCTCTAAAGAATATTGCTGTCTCTGAGGCACAGAAAACCATTGCCCATTTCACATTCTGTGTTTTGTCTTTGTTTTCAGGGATGCTAACTCCTCTGGTTTATGTGTAGACGGCTGTGAATAGGACGGGAGATGCCATCCAGTAGCTTTTGCTTGTGCTCTGGGTACGGGTTGAGGGGGGAGCACCCCAGCAGCCTTGCCAGGCTCCCCTCTCGGCACAGCCTTGATCCTACTCACCAGACCAAACAAAAAGATATGAGAAGCTGGTGGGAGCTTTAGTGCATACTCCCACTTGTGTTTGTAAACTGGAAATACTGCTATCTTCATTTCAGACTAGCCCTTGTAGAAAAAGAAAAGAAAAAAAAAAACAAAAAACGGCCTACCATCAGAAATCACGGCCTATTTCCTTTGCCCTAATGTGTTTTCCAAGAAATGGCTGGAGGAGATTCCGATGCCAAATTGCCTGGCTGGAGATGTGGTTGAGTGGAGGGGACACAGTGAGAGGTTTTGCCCCAGCAAATGGGCTGACATTTAGACACTGGTGAGAGTGGAGACTGAAGGATCCAGGAAGAAAAGAAGAGGCGGGGGCGGCAAATTGTGAATTGTCTTCTTTTAAAAAAAAATTTTTTTTTAATGTTTATTTATTTTTGAGACAGAGAGAGACAGAGCATGAGCGGGGGAGGGGCAGAGAGAGAGGGAGACACAGAATTCGAGGCAGGCTCCAGGCTCCGGGCCGTCAGCACAGAGCCCGACGTGGGGCTCGAACTCGTCAACCGCAAGATCATGACCTGAGCCAAAGGTGGACGCTCAACCGACTGAGCCACCCAGGCGCCCCGTGAATAGTCTTCTTTTTTTAAACTCGTTTCCTTTAGGACCAGTAGCCCAAGTAACTGTTGAAGGGACTAGATAGCCCTTCACCAGAGGTGACCAGGGAAACCTATTTTATTCTGTCGATTTTCAATTCTTTGTAAGGACAGATATGTGTCTATTAAGTAAACACTCGTATCTCTCGGGTCCGTTTGCCCTGCTGCTAAAGCGAGGGGCTTGGGCATCTGCGTGCTGTAATTGAGCTGAGGAATGGAATTATTCAGCCCTCCATATTTAGCCTGAGGATGAAGACTTGTATTCTATAGATCCCCACTGACGCCAAGGCTCTAGATATTTCTCCTGTGGCTGAATAGTGACGGCTCTCATGGGGAGTGCAGAAAGCCTCGTGTTTTTTTCTCTTTTCTGTTTTCTGTATTTACCCTTATTAATTTTTTTTGTCTTAAGAAAATGTTTTTCTGACTTTGGGCAGAAATCCTGGTTCTTTGCATCCTGTGGATGTACTACCACGGGTTGGGAAGGTGGATCTTCTTGGACTTGGCAAATTCTTTTCCTTCCTCTTGAACACACCAGCGCTTCTGGCTTTGAGATGGAATTGGAATTCTGCCCTCACCGCGATACGTGCTTGCATGGGGATAGCTTCTCCCTCGGCGTACCGTGCCTGGGCTTGTGTCTCGCGACAACTAAATGTTTGGTCGATGTACACTTCCAAAACTGATTTCGGTTTTTTTAATCTTAGATCTCTGATTGGGAAAGGAGGACATTTGAAGCAAAAAAGGCAGCTGAGACTTAGTTTCCTACATAGTGCTGTTGCTAACACGTGATCTGTATTAATTAATTATTTACCACTGGAATCCATCAACAGCTCTTTCAGTGTTTGCTGGAAAAGTCAGTATCTACTCGGTGTGATCCCTTCTAACTTACAGCTATCGAGAGAAGAAAAGGTAGAGAGCAGACAAGTTGTTAGGGGAAAGTACGCGTTTCTCTTCCGTGTGTAAATAGACGTCTTCAAGACATGGCAGACCCTTGAGTCTCTGTGTCCGTTGACCGTGGCTTTCAATGGTACTGCCCGTGCCACTGTCCTGAAGGATGAGTGGCAGGGCCGGGAGGGGGTGGTTTCCTCTGTCACTCCTCACCCCTGCCACCCTCATTCAGCCCTCTCCTCACCCCCAACCAATTTGAAGTGGAAATTTTGCATGGTCTTTAGAGGAATACTCCAAAAGCTGGTCAGTGCTATAAATAGAGCAGTGGGTTTTTAGTAATCACCACTGAATCAACCAAACAAAGAAAAACTCTTATCAAAAGGCCCCTGCCATCTGCTTGAAATCAGCATAAAATTAAGACATAAAACACAAACTTGTTCTTTATGCTGACATCTAAGAGGCTTTGTGCAGAAACTCTTGATTTGTAATTCGGGTTATTATTTTAGAGTACTACGTGATTAGTATAGCGTAAGTGTTCAATACAAAAAACAAGTAATCGCATTTTCACGCTCATCAGCAAATAAGGTTTGCTAGACCCTGGCTGTGCTCTTGCCTAGGGGGGTCCTACGAGAGATTCCAATCTGCCAGCGGATCTAAATGTCTCACCCCACAACCAGATTTTTTTGCCCCAGTGAGGACTATGCCTCCAGGTAAAAAGCGGCCTCCTGGCTCTCTCCAGAAACTTCATGAAGAGGAATGAATAGAAACTCCCACCCCTATACACAGTTGGGAACTTAACTGCCAGAAAGCCCCCAGGCACTGCTCCTAGGTGCCTACCTACTGTCCTTGTTGTTTAAACAAAGCATGTCTAAAAAAAAATTTTTTTTTAATTAAAAAATAAAAAAAATAAACAAATCATGTCTAGGAAAAGACAGAAGTTAGCTCTGGGAAGAAAAGCTTTTGGAAGCAAATTAAACTTACACTTCCTCTCATGCAATAATTATGTACTTTTCATATGCAGATATAGTTGTTGCTCTTTTAAATCCTAAATTCTCTGGGATTACTTGCACATACTGGGAATTAGGCATTTGTTGAAGAAATTATGAAATTGACAGGATCTTATCAAAAATGAAAACCCTTTGATAAAGGAAGAGACACTCCTTTAACTCATTTTATATCTGCATCTCTGTTTATCTAGTAGGACACTCTCCTGTACGTAGAATATCTCTCTTTGAGATGGTCTACCCTAATAACACCTTTTGGCTAAGCTCCAAAATCCCCAGAGCCCCAACAATCTGGACGGCTGTCCTTCCTTCCTTCTCCACTTTAGCACAGCAATGATGTAGCAATGGTCAGCTTAGTACTCCTGGCCATAGCTTGACCTTTGGAAAAGAGCTTAGTTCTATGAGCCTCAGTTTCCTTATCTATAGAATGGGAGTGTTGTAAGGCTTAAAGAATACATGTAAATCACTTATAGTTCGTGGCACCCAGTAAGGTTAGCTTCTATTATTATTTTACTATTCATCTTTTAGTCTCTCTCATCTCTTGCGCTGTAATGTTCAGCTTTCTCTGTCTCTATAGTTCTTATTTTCTTTTTTTTGTATTTATTTAGAGAGAGAGAGCGTGTATGAGTGGGGGAGAGGCAGAGAGTGAAAGGGAGAGAAAGAGAGAGAGAAATCCCAAGTAGGCTCCGTGCTGTCTGTGTAGAACCCGACTCGGCGCTCCATCTCACAAACCATGAGATTATGACCTGAGCCGAAATCAAGAGTTGGACGCTTAATCGACTGAGCCATCCAAGCACCCCGTTTCTTTTTTTCTACCCTTACTTCTCCATGCCCTTCTTTCCTTTTTTCTATCGTCTGTTTCTTCCACTCTCATTAACTACATGTAACAGAAAAATGCAAGAGTGCTCTGGGCAATGCAAATGACATGAACGAAAACTTGGGAATCAGAAATGAGCCAGGAGTGAACAGGGTGCTCCCTGTTCGGGAGACCATCGAGGAGGGAGGTGCTCACTTCACATCTGGGGTGGGCCAGATCCAGGGAGACGGATGACCCTGGGCATTTTCTCCATTCATCCCACTCGGTGCTCAGCCCTCCCAGTCTGCATGTGCGCATACATCACTCCTTCCTTCTACTGAATTCTCTCCCTCCACCCAAACATTGCAGGACCACTCTTCTCTCCTTACATGGAATATGGATGGAGAGCAGAGGTCCAGAAAATTCTAAAAGTTGAAAAGCAAACCACTCGGCCCCACCCCACATTTCCCATCCCCTGTCCACCTCCCCGCCCTTGCCCCGTCCCTCCCCTTCCATCCCCTTCCTGTCCCCCACCCATCCCTTGCCCAGCCTCCTCCCAGCTTTACTTTTCTCCATAGCACTGACCACTGGCACGGTACGTATTTACTTGTAGGCTCGCCTTCCCCTTACCAGCCGGAAACACTCACCCTTGGGGCTAGGGACAGGGGTTCGGGTCTGTTTTCCTTTTGCAGAAACCCCAGTGTCCAGGACAGGGCCTGGCCCAGAGCAGGCTGTCAGTAGATATTGGCTGAAAGGACGTGTAGCAGACATCTCACGGCCTTGTCTACCTAAGACTGCACGTTCTCTCCCCACTGGCCACCCCACCGTACGGTTTGCCCTTGGGCATAGCTTATTACACTTGTGTTAGCTGTGCTCAAGCCCTCGCAGGTGTGGGCCCTTGCCAGGTCCGCTAGGCTGTGCCAGAGAGACGGATCGTATCAGGGTGTGCCAGGCCAGCCCTCCTTCCCCATCTGGCCAGCGGGTCTGGCCGGGCAGGGCTGCCCAGTGTCTTATACAGGGGGGAAGGGGAGGAGACTCATGCCCGGGCTCACTGTTGTTGTCCCAGCTTCTTGTGTGGCGACTCTCAAAAGTGGCCCAGTCTGGACAGAAGTTAAATGGTTTCTCAGCGTACCCTTTTGTGTCCCCCACTCTCTGTAGACCAAGGCTACATCAGTAGCACCCAGTTCCCACGTCCACGAGGGATACAAGCAAGCTCGTTCAGCAGGTTCCTTGTGCACCTGCCTCCCCAACGCATAAGATCATGGGATCCTGCACCAGGGTTCAGGAGTGGAGCTGTGGCCAGGGCACCTGTCCAGGGACAGCACCACCACCTTGCCATTGGGGTCATGTGGCCCATTCACGGTTTCTGTGCCTATCATTCCTTTTTGCATTCTCATCAGTCAGTGGTCATGTGCTTTGGAACAAGACATCTGTGCTTTCCATATGCAAACCCCTCTCTTTTCCTTGTCCTTGACTTCATAAGGACGTGTGAGCCCTTCTTTGTCCCTACTGCTTTGCCTGTCTTGTGTTCTCGTGGGCACGCAGTGGCCCAGTGCCCTTTGCTGCCCGTGCCGATCCCACTTCTTTGTGCTCCGGCAACGGGGCCAGTTGGATGTTACACCTGCAGGAATCAGCTTCAGAAAAGGCCATTTGGGCAGAAACGAGTGTGGAAGGAACCACTCAGAGGAAAAAGGCAGACTTCATCACCTTGGATATGAAATGAAAGACCCAGGGGCACCTGGGTGGCTCCGTCAGTTAAGCATCCGACTCTGCTTTGGGTCATGATCTCGCAGTTCATGGGTTCGAGCCCCACGTTGGGCTCTGGGCTGACAGCTCGGAGCCTGGAGCCTGCTTCAGATTGTGTGTGTGTGTGTGTGTGTGTGTGTGTGTGTGCGCGCGCGTGCCTGCCTGTCTGTCTGTCTGTCTGCCTGCCCTCCTCCCCTGGCTCACACGCTCTGTCTCTCTCTCTCTCTCTCTCTCTCTCTCTCTCTCTCTCTCTCTCAAAAATAAATAAGCATTAAAAATAATGTAAATGAGTCCTCTTGAAACCAATAGCACGATGCCTTTATCCAATGCAATTTCATTCATGGCAGGGATTTCAGGCAAGAGAGGAAACCATTTTTGGACACGGTTCTCACATAGGCGAGGGCCTTCTCTGCCTGCCAGGGTCTGACTAAAAGCTTGTCTTATTCCTCCTTGACCTGTTTTCATGTAAATATTGGAACACCGTCATTGTAAATCCTTTACAAACCATCGGAACCTGGTGGAAAGAGGATAGATTTTGACAACAAACCCTTGCTTAGGCCACACACCAGGGCGGTGGCTTGATCAAGCTGTTACACAAATGTAAATCATCTACTCATGAGTCTGACCCATATCAAGTGCTTAGCTGTTATGAATTTTATATTTTGTTTTATTCCAAAGAACATATCAAAGGGGCTATTCTAAATGACTAAATGGCTGATTCTGGCATTTTAAGTCCAGAGAAATACTCCTTTTGTGTTTTGTGAGGAGAAAAAGAAAAGCACCAATGATCACTGTGCATATTCGTTGGGTCTATTTCAAAGTTCTAAGATGGGGAAACTATTTAGATACGCAGTTTCTTATTCAGTGAATATGGACTGAGGGCCAACCCTGTGCCAGGCACTACCAGGTACAAGAAAGACCAGTGGAGACCTAAGAATGTGAGCTCCTCTTCCACTGGGAGGTGTTCAACCAGAGTGCTTCTCGCCTAGACATCTCGCAGGGTCTAGAGACATGTCTGATCCTTATAACTGGGATGTGCTAACGGGCTGTCTAGTAGAGGCGAGAGATTCTGCTAAACTTCCTGCGATGCCCAGCACATCCTACAAGTCCCGACCACAAAGAGTGATCTGGCCCCGACGTCAGTGGTGCTGGGACCGAGAAAACACGCACTAGACCATGGAGAAGCACTAGAGGATTGGAGGGCAGGGCATTGTCACAAGAATATTGGTGCTGATACCCTGATAAACCTGGGAGGAAGGGACCACTAGCTCATGTCACTTTATGCAGTGGGGAGATACCCGAAAAACTTTGTGGCAATCAGTGTCCTCGAAATTAAATCCTTTTTTAAGCCTACGAGAACAGCTGCTGAACAGACAGATCTGGGGGGTGAGTGGTATCTCGGTTGACACACCCAGCCCTCTGGCACCTCTACTGAGCAGGCTTCTGGGGGGCAGGGGCGGGGGGGGGGGTCCTAGTCGTCTGTCACAGACCAAGCGATTCCCCTCGGATATTTACATTACATCTGAAAAGGTTCACGTCAAGGTCATTATTTCATCTGGTCTTGCAAGAGGGAAAAGTCCAAAGTTTAACCTAATTTCTCATGAGTTAATTTGTCACATGATTATGAGAAAAGCAGTAGATGACAGGAAGAACCCTTGGCTGAGCCCGGGAGGCCAAGTGCAGCTGACCCTCTGGGTGACTACAGACAAGCCCTTGGGGTAACTCTGGGCAGAAGCTGGACTACATGACCCCCAAAACCCAGCAACTTATAGCTGGAAGTGATGTTAGCCACCTCCAGCCCCCTCTCCTATGCTAAGACAAAGCTGCCTTTGACCCAAAGAATCCTTTTTAAATCAAAAGAATAAAGTTCTCATTAAAAAAAAAATTTTTTTTTTAATGTTTATTTTTTAGAGACAGACAGACAGAATGCGAGTGGGGGAGGGACAGAGAGAGCGGGAGATACAGAATCTGAAGCAGGCTCCAGGCTCCCAGCTGTCAGCACAGAGCCCGACGCGGGGCTCGAACTCACGAACTGCGAGATCATGACCTGGGCCAAAGTCGGTTGCTTAACTGACTGAGCCACCCAGGCGCCCCTAAAGTTCTCATTTTTCATATAAACAATAAAAACAACCAGCTGAGGCGATGTGGTTTTAGTTTATAGCAATGAATCTCTATCAGGGTTATTCTGCCCCTTGGGCACATTTGGCAAAGTCTGGAGACATTTGTGGCTGTTCCAGCTGACGGGTGCCACTGGCATCTAGTGGGTGGAGGCCAGGGATGCTGCTAAACAGCGTACAGTGATGATGATTTATCCAGCCCGAAATGTCCCTAGTGCCAAGGTTCAGAAATCTTGATGGCTGACGGACACGGAAAAGCACAACTTTCTCAAGTGTAGCGCGTCACAAAAAGCACTTTCTCTTTCTTACAGTCTAGAACCTGATCTGAGCTGATTACACACTTGGATGGGGTCTGCGCTGACCCATCGAAACACACTGGTTATGAAACCACGAGGGAATACTGCCTTCCAGATTCAGCAGATGTGAGACAAACAACATCCTGCTCATTTAGAGTCAAGTCAGGGGATACTCGCTGAACGCCTGAGATTTTTCTTGACAAATCTGGCTCTTGTTTGCACTAAGTGGCCATTCCTGGGCTATTTGTCAAACATACCTTATCTCCCGTAATATCATCTTTTTCTGTTTGGTGTGGTTTTGGAATCCCAGGCAGACCATGCCCAGTATAATGGTCTTGGACCGACATTCTTCCTGTCTGGGGTATTTTCTTCCTGTCTAGGGTATTTTAGTTACTGCCTTAAAGTTGGCAAAATGTCCTTTTTTCTGAAAAGATATTCTTGAAAATCAATAAACTTCACAGAATGGAAAAAGCTGATCAGTGATTTTTCAAGATAACGGGGTATTTCGTTGGGAGAGTAGCCATCATAACTCAACCCTAAACAGAATGCGTTCAGAGAGTGACCTCAGCCTTACATCTAGTCTACTGTTTAGAGATTGCCCTCACGGACCCAAAAGAAAATTGAACAATAGATCAGCCATGAAAATAAACAGTGGCCCATCACAAAGAGGAAATTAGGCAGTGGGCCTAAAATAATGTTTAACTAACTTTACGTTCCCCTCTGTCCCCATTTTGTTTTATTTCTGTGGGAATGTGCATTTGTGGGGACACAGAAGTTTTTTGCTATTCAGAAAATGTCTGTCTGCATTTGTTTGGCTGAAGAAAGGAGATCGAAGGCGGTGGGGATGTACTGATGGGAAAGGATGTTGGTAAATATGGGCAGGGCCAATAAGCATTAAATGCAATTTTGATATGCATCATTTTTTTTAATATTGCTAAAAAGTGAAATTTTAGAAAATCTATGCCTAGGATATCCTGTATTTTCCTGAAGCATTCATTAGGCTGGTTTCTATTTTGTCTGTGTAAAGTAAACAGACAAATTTATATAAAATTATATATATATAATATATATATATAAAGTTATATATATATAATTATATATGTATATATAAAATTATAGCTAGTCTCCTAATTTCTAAATATTCTATTTTCTTTCTTTTTTTAAACATTGTGTTTTCATTTTTACCCCAAGGTATGGAGATATTTCCCACGCAATTTCTTACCCACTGGAGATATTCCAGAAAAAAAAAATTGTCACCCCTTTTTTGCATGACCTTTCAAAAACCAAGCCCACCCTCACTGGCCTCTGGCGATGCTGTTTCCCATTCTTAGAATGTCCTCCCTAAGCCATCTGCCACCCCAGTCGACACAACTTCCCCACCAGATTCCGTCTTTCCCAGTCTGGTGAAGTCTTCTCCATCCTTGAAAACTCCGTTCAAGTATCATTTTCCCCCCCAGACTTCTCAGGAAGAATCTATTGTAATCTCTGTTATACTGCCATAGGATCATTATTTATGTTGCCTATTTATTCTTACAGATGAGATCTTTGAGCGCAGGGAGGTCTTTCCTCCTCTGATCCATCAGACTTTGTATCTCCAAAGACTAGTACAGTGCCAGGTTCAAAGTAAGCAGTCGGCGTGTAAGTCTGAGATACACGAGTGAATGATGAGTGGGTGGACAGGTGGATGACATAGGAAATAATTCATCTCTCTGACCTCCTTTTCCCACTAATTTGTAAAGCCACTTCTGAGATATACCAGTTCTCCTCGGATGTGTGACTTTGTGTCTGCCCTTTCTGCTCTATGCTACTGGTCTGGTGGCCCATCCTGCAGTGTTTTACTTTTTTGTTACTATAGAAGTCTTGGTGTATGGCCAGAGGTATTTTCCTACGTTCTTTTACTTATTCAAAATTATTGTGGCTAGGGGCGCCTGGGTGGCTCAGTCGGTTAAGCGTCCGACTTCGGCTCAGGTCATGATCTCAGGGTCTGTGAGTTCGAGCCCCGCGTCGGGCTCTGTGCTGATGGCTCAGAGCCTGGAGCCTGCTTTGGATTCTGTGTCTCCCTCTCTCTCTGGCCCTCCTCCACTCAGGCGCTCTCGCTCTCTCTCTCTCTCTCTCTCTCTCTCTCTCTCAAAGATAAACATTAAAAAAAAATAAAAACAAAATTATTGTGGCTAGCCTTTTCGACTTTATTCTTATGAGTTTTAGGACCATCTTGTCAGGTTTGGTGAAAAGTACCATGGAGATTTTGACTGAAATTATATTGGATTTATAGACTTTTGGAGGAGAACTGACATATTTATCACACTGAGTATTGCTGTGCAAGAATATAGACTATCTCTCTTCTTATTTATGTCGTTAGTGTCTTTAGTTATTTGCTAACTAGTTTAGATTTTGTTGTAAATGGAGTCCTTAATTTTATTGTTCAATAAAATGAGGTATTATTTATGTATAGTAATGCTTCTGATGTCTTTATATTGCTCTTAAATTAAGGAAACTTGATGGCCTGTTTCTTCTTTCAGTTATATATTTCTTTGTCTTACTTTATTATGCTGGCTAAATTCTTCAGGATAATGCCCAAGAGAAGTATTCATAGACCGCCCTATCTTTTTGCTGACTTTGAAGGAAATTATTCTAATATTTCATCTCTAAATGTGATGACCATTATGCGTGTGTCAGAGATACCTTTAATCAACTATCTTTAGGAGAGTTCCCTCTATTCCTAGTATGCGAAGTGCTATTGTTGTGAATGGATGTTGAATTTTATTGATTGTTGTATTCTAATTTTTGAAATGATTGTGTGGTTTCTCTCTCTTGTTATTGTGGTGAATTCTAGTGATGTGTTATCTACTTTAAATCCCTGAAAAAAGCCCCCCTTGATATGACATTTTTTTAAATATAACACTACATTCAGTAAGGTCTTTTTTTAAGGATTTTTACATTTATGGTCATAATTGAAATTGACCTATAATTTTACTTTCATGGTCTGGTATAGTTTTTGAGTCAAGAATATATTAGCTCATAAAGCAAATGCTGGACCTTTTCTTCTTTTTTTTTCTCCTCCAACCTGGAATAGTCTATGTTAGTTAGAGATGATGTATTTGTTAAATATTTGATAAAACTTAAGAAAATCATTAGGGGGGCACCTGGGCGGCTCAGTGGGTTAGGTGTCTGAATTCAGCTCAGGTCGTGATCTCACAGCTTGTAAGTTCGAGCCCCGCGTCAGGCTCTGTGCTGACAGCTCAGAGCCTGGAGCCCGCTTCGGATTCTGTGTCTCCCTCTCTCTCTACCCTCCTCCGCTCATGCTCTGTCTCTCTCTGTCTCAAAAATAAATAGACATTAAAAAAAAATTAAAATAAAATCATTTGGGTTCATTAACTATTTGAGGGTAGATGCTTTACTACAGATTCAATTACTTAATGGATATAATTGAATTTGGGTTTTCCATATTAGTTTGGGTAATTTTTGATAATTTACACTCTTTACAAAAATTATCCTTGTCAGGGGTATCTGGGGATTCTCTCTCTCTGCCCCTCCCCAGCTTGTACTCACGCTTGCTGGCTCTCTCTCTCTCTCCCTCTCTCTCTCTCTGTCTCTCTCAAAATAAACAAGCACTAAAAAAAAAGTATCCACATCAAAAAAGAAAATTATCAATGTCACAAAACTTTTAATTTTTTTAGTATAAAGCTAGTATTCTCAAGATTTATATTTAGTATCTTTACTGCATTTGCATTTATGTTCTCTTCAGCACTTGTGTTTTTCTTCTTGACCAGTCTTGCCCAAAGTTTGCCTATTTTATAAATCCTTTTGAAAATCACCTTTGAGGGGCGCCTGAGTGGCTCATTGGGTTAAATGTCCGACTTCGGCTCAGGTCATTACCTTGTGGTTCATGGGTCCAGCCCTGTGTCAGGCTCTGTGCTCACAGCTCAGAGTCTGGAGCCTGCCTCAAATTCTGTGTCTTCCTCTCTCTCTCTGTCCCTCCCACACTCATGCTCTGTCTCTCTCTCTCTCTCTCAAAGATGAATAAATGTTAAAAAAAAATTAAAAATAAATCACCTTGGAGGTTTTTTATTCTTTTTATTTTATCTTTTCTTTCTATGATTCTGTTCTGCAATAATCTTTATTATTTTGTGTTTTACTTCATTATTTTTCTAGCTTCCTAAATAGTATGCTTGGCTTATTAATGTTAAACCTTTAAAAAAATTCCAACCTATACTTTTTAATACAGGCATTGAAAGCTTCTATACCCCCACAAGGAGTGTTTTGTCTTTCAATTCCAAATATTTGGTAATTTCCATTAAGATTTTTTTCTTTGCTAATCTTTTAGAATTATTTTAAATTTCCAAATATACTGGGGTTTGGCTATTATTGATCTTTAATTTTATTGAATCATAGTCAGAATATGGCCTGTATTGGGTCAGTTCTTTTCTGTAGGTTGAGGCTTGCTTTGTGGTCAGTTTGTGCACACATTTCTTGCATTTTTTTAAACAGTACATATTCTATAAATTATTGGATATGAGGTCCCTCTTGTATCCAGTATGTTAACTTAACCTATTTGATCTATTAATTTCTGTGAATAGATGTTAAAAACCATTATCTGGGGCGCCTGGGTGGCTCAGTCGGTTAGGCGACCGACTTCTGCTCAGGTCATGATCTCGCGGTCCGTGAGTTCGAGCCCCGCGTCAGGCTCTGTGCTGACAGCTCAGAGCCTGGAGCCTGTTTCAGATTCTGTGTCTCCCTCTCTCTGACCCTCCCCCGTTCATGCTCTGTCTCTCTCTGTCTCAAAAATAAATAAATGTTAAAAAAAAAACCATTATGATTATGGGTTCGTCAATATGTCTTCGGTTTCTTTCCACTTTTACTTTATATTTTTTGAGACCATGTTGTCATGTGCATAACAGCTCAGGATTATTATATCTTTAGGGTAAAATTAAATCTCTAATCATTATATAATGACCATCTTTATCACTAATAAAAAAAGTATAAACTTTATATCAGGACATTTGTTTGGGATTTCTGTTGGCTAGCATTTGCTAGGCATGTTTTTTCTATCCCTTTACTCTCAACATTTCCATTACATTATGTTCTGAGTGTGTTTCTTGCAAAGGCTTTTTGGATATCTGCAAATTTCGGGCTTTTATTTGGTGTTAGAACCATATGTGTTGTGATTAGAGACAAATAAGGATTTTTCACACACCCCCCATTTACTGTGCTTTTTTTATTGCTTTGTTTTCTTCTTTCTTGCTTTTCATTGGCTTAATCAAATCTTTATTTCATTTTCCCTTAGGCATTTTATAGATTCCATTCCACCCTTTTTGTGTATACTCCAAAATCTAATACACGTGTAATTAACTTAAAATCTTCCTTACTTAGCTAATGAGTAGCTCTACGTACATATCCCAAACGATGAGAACCATAGAATGCTTTGACTTTTTAAAGCCCCTCCTATCTTCCATGCCATTTTTTCACTCTGTTTTTCAGTGCCCTGAAATTAGTCATCTTGTTATTGTTTTATGCAGATAGAGCTTGATTAGGTTGACCCCTTGCTCACCATGGCTTCTGGAATCCTGTTCTTGCCACTAGGTTCAGGATGCTTCCTGCAGATGTATATACCCCCTAGTATTTCTCTGAGTAAGGATCTGTGCGTGAACACCCTTGGCATTTGTCTGGAAAATACTTTTATTTTATCCCCACTCTGGAGTACAGAAGTTAGGTTGGCAGTAATTTTCTCTGAGCTCTTTGATGAAATTTTTCCATGATCTTCTAGCTTCTTTGTGCTGAACGGAACCGTTTTCATCATAATTGCTGTCCTTTGGCAAAAATAACTGGGTTTTTGTGTGTTTTTGTTTTGTTTTGTTTTTAGGATTTTGATTGTTCTTTGGCATTCTGCAGTTTCTTTAAAATCTATATAGGTTATATTATCTTTTTAATTTACCATGTTTGAGACTCAGTTAGCTTTTCTGAATCTGGAGATGTTGTGCTTTTACTAATCCTAGAAAAACCTCAACTGTTGTTCTTTTTGAATATTGCTTCCATGTATGACCTAAACCTCAACATCTCTCAGCTTTTCAAGATCATCCCTCCCTCACTCCCTCTGCTCTACATTTCCAGCCTCTTGTACCTATTGTATCAATCCCATCAACAAGTGAGCATGCCCTAATGTCTCCCATTTTTTACTTAAAAAAAAAAAAAATTCTGGGGCGCCTGGGTGGCGCAGTCGGTTAAGCGTCCGACTTCAGCCAGGTCACGATCTCGCGGTCCGTGAGTTCGAGCCCCGCGTGGGGCTCTGGGCTGATGGCTCAGAGCCTGGAGCCTATTTCCGATTCTGTGTCTCCCTCTCTCTCTGCCCCTCCCCCGTTCATGCTCTGTCTCTCTCTGTCCCAAAAATAAATAAAAAACGTTGAAAAAAAATTAAAAAAAAAAAAATTCTCCTTGACCCAAATCTCCCTGGGGTCCCTGGAGCTATTTCGTTGCTCTGCTGGACATCATAGCCAAATTTCCGGACAAATTTGCCTACGCATTTCTCCACTTCCATACCCCCCATTTATTCTTCGTGTCACTTGAGTGTGACCTTTGCCCTCACCGATGCAGCGAGACTGCTCTCACCGAGGTTACTAGTAACTTCGTGTGTCTGAATCAGTGTTGAGTCCTCATCTAACTGGACGTCTTCCCAGCATTGAACACGGTTGACCACTCCTTCCCTAAAATACTGTTCACCCTTTGGCTCTTGAAGCACTTGACTCTCTTGGTTCTGAGTGTTGGAGCACAGAGGGCTTGGGTTGAGCTCTATTTTCTTCACTTTCTGCTCTCCATCCCTAATAGTTTTTGTCCATTTACACAATTTTAATTACCGTTTATTTGTCAGGGGTGAGCCAAATGTACGCCTCCAGCCCTTACTCCTCTGAGTTATTGAATTATGTGTGAATTCCTGCTCTCAGGAATTCAAAGGCTCCTGCTCGCCTTTGAACTTAAATTGTCCAGAGCTCAGTTCTTGAATTTCTCCCCCAAAGGGGGTCTTCCTTATCTCAGCAAAGGTCCTCACCATCCACCTGGTTTCTAAAGCTAGAATCTAGGAGTCATTCTCCACTCCTCTTTTCCTCCAAGAGCCACGTTTATTCTATTATTAAGTCTTATGAATTCTGTCTTTGAAATATATCTCCAATCCATCCACTTCCCGTCTCCACCTTCAGTACCCTGATCTTGGCCTCGACCATTTCTCAACTTGAAGAAACTACTACCCGGTTTCTGAATCTCTTTCACTACAAATGTTCTCCCATCCGTTTTCAACATGGTGGTCAGAACATCTTTTTTCTTAAAAAATCATCTTCCTACTTAAAGTCCTTGAAGAGCTTCGTATTGGACCTAGATTAAAAGAAAATCTATACTCGTTACTGAAACCTTTAAGGCCCTTTCCTACCTTCGGCGTCATCCGAGTTCTCTCCCTCGCTCTGGTGTTCTGGCTACCCTGGCCTTTAGTCCTCAGTCACAGCAAGCTCTTTCGCTTGCAGGACCTCCTAGCTTCCTTCTGCCTGGAATGTTCTCCAACCCTGCCCCCACCAGACCGGCTCTTCCCCTCTTTCAAGCAGCGCGAGGTCACCTTTCAAAGAGCAGCCTTCCCCACCACTGTGGATAACCCTGGGGCCCCTCTTAAGTCTCTCCAGTCACAACCTTCTTTTTTATTTTATAGTCCTTTCCACACAGTTTATTCTATTGATCTGGCCATTGCAAC
This sequence comes from Lynx canadensis, assembly GCF_007474595.2. NCBI lineage: Eukaryota > Metazoa > Chordata > Mammalia > Carnivora > Felidae > Lynx > Lynx canadensis. Next base: position 120,659,815 of record NC_044304.2, read on the forward strand.
AGTATATGAACAGCCGACTAACTTTGTTGCCATTATTAACCACAACGTCCCTTTAGAGTCTTTCTAGTAAATTATGAAGAATCCTTGGATTGCTAAATTTAGAAAATGCTCAACTACCAATAGACCCCCTTACTGAGGGATTCTTTCAGTATCACGTTGAATCTGAGCGAGCCTCTGAATGAACCGTGGCATTCTGGCTCTGCGAGAGGGCAAGCACTCCCTGGGATAGATTCTCTGCATTCCTACAAGGAGGTCTTGTCATATCTTAGCGTTGTTTCCTTACAGCACATTTACCCATTTTTAGTAAAAACAATTCCGAGAGGTGGTTTTTTTTTCATTGTTTTTTCAAAGCAGAAATAGTATACTGGGCAGTTTGCAAGTGATAAACTAAAATACCAAAAGACTATTATAACTTAGCTTTGTTGCATAGAAACCATGGTCGTAAATTGTTCTTTTTTTTAATTTTTTTTTAACTTGTGTGCACTCTCTCGGCCTTTACAAATCTGTGAGTTCCAGTAGAACGGAACCAGATCTGTTTTGTTTGCCATGTTATATATACCCAGTTACTGGCATAGATAAATAAATAAAGATCTCAAAGTGATGCTTTTTTTCAATTTCAATTTTAATTTTAAATTTTTTTTTCTTTTTTTTTCAACGTTTTTATTTATTTTTGGGACAGAGAGAGACAGAGCATGAACGGGGGAGGGGCAGAGAGAGAGGGAGACACAGAATCGGAAGCAGGCTCCAGGCTCCGAGCCATCAGCCCAGAGCCTGACGCGGGGCTCGAACTCACGGAAGGACCGCGAGATCGTGACCTGGCTGAAGTCGGACGCTTAACCGACTGCGCCACCCAGGCGCCCCCAATTTTAATTTTAAATAAATCCTGCATTCAACATGGGGCTCAAACTCATGACTCTGAGATCAAGAGTTGCATGTTCTACTGACCAAGCCATCCAGGAGCCCCTGATGTTTCTTCTTCTTCTTCTTCTTTTTTTTTTTTTTTTTTTTTTTTTTAAGTAGGGCTCTGATGAGCGTCTCCCCAAACGGTATCCATAGTTGTTATCCTCCTATCTTTTCGTGTTAAATAAAAATAGCATACTGGCCTCCCAGTCTGCTAAAGGAATAATATCGTCTGCATTTCTTTTATTTGTCGATGGAGGCTTACAACTCGGAAAGTCCTTTGCAATGTCTCCTAATATTTTAATTTTGTAAAAGTAGGTTTGTATGTCTCCAAGCAGACTGCCTGTGGTGGGTTTCGGCTTACCATGGCCACGTCTGCTTTCAAGGAATCTCCTGGTTCTGTGTCTTGAAGTTCACTGGTGTTAGAGGACAAGTATTTTTGTTTTGTTTTTGTTTTAAATCGAGACTTCACACCCGGTCTAGTCGCAAGAGGACCTGTGCCTGAATAACTAAAGATAAAACCATCCTTACTTCATCATATTCAAAATATTTAACTGTCTGGGGTGCTAACCAGTAAGACTTGTGCCTTGGCCAATCAGAAAGGGCTTTCGGTTTGCACACCCGTAGGCCACACCCGGCCATGCTGAATCCAGACCCTGTCTCTAGGGAAGGCAATTCTATAGACCCTACTGGTAACCTTCATGTTCAGCCAACTCCTCTCTTTTTAATGCCTGGTTTGGGGAGTTGTTTGTGTGTGTGTGTGTGTGTGTGTGTGTGTGTGTGTGTGTTTGTGGGTTTTTGTTTTTTTTTTTTTTTTGAGGGGGAAGTGGCTCAAAGACTTCGAAGCTTTTAATCTTCCCATAATCATGTCTTATTTATACCTGCCTCGATATTCTACGGATGGAGCAACTTTGGTCAAAAGGACACAGTAATTGAGTTCTGCCTTCCAGAACTTGCTGAGCTAAATGCAGGTTACAGCGACTGGCCCCGGGCTATCTTGGGTTTGTCCGCGCGGTGCCTTGTTTGGGGTGGTGAGCGTGTCGTTCCTTAGCTGATGGCACGGCCCTATAATCTTACTGGTGCTCTACATTCCTTTCTGACTCTGGCCTAGGGCATGGTGGGTCATAGAGGATTTTCAAAGACCGAAGCATATCTGTTTTCTCCAGTCCGTTTGTAACTCCGCCTCACTGGAAAGAAAAGGCCCAGTTAGGGATGCTCACTCCCACCGAGGTCCTCGTTTCTGGACGTCGTCCATGTGTGTCACGTCTGAGGCCACCTGCCTTCAAATAACTGAATGTCCTGACATTTTTCTTCTTTTGGGATCACAGGTCCACACGTTCCGAGGCCCGCACTGGTGTGAATACTGTGCCAACTTCATGTGGGGGCTCATCGCCCAAGGGGTTCGGTGCTCAGGTAAACAGGGAACTTCCTTCATCCTTTTCCATGTATATAAAGGGGCGTGATGTTGAGCTGGAGATCATTTCTCCAGAGTTGGGAAACAGACTCAGGTTAGCTCGAAAGTCTAGCTTTCTGGAAGGTTCAAGGCATCTCTCTGTTTAATGGAGAGAATGTTCTAGGTGTCTGCTGGAATGAGAAGGAACATCTCATGTTTATATAAGAAAAGAAAAAGATCCAAGCAAGTCCCATTTTCTTATGCACCTACCTGCCACCCAAAATAGGCAGTAGTCCTTAAGTAGTCCAATTCCAATGGAATTGCAAGGTAGAAAAACCACATTTCCTTCCCATCCCCACTTTGCTACAAAAGGCAGGGCATAAAAATAGAAATGCTAGTGTAAACATTTACCACTTACCAGGCATTGAGCTAAGCACTTTCTGCTTATCATGCCCTGCAGCCTCACCAAAAGACCTTAAAGGAGTTGCAATTATTCTCCCCATTGAATAGATAAAGACACCGAGGCTTAGAGGTATGTGTTAATTACTCTCGGCCACATAGGAAGTGGCGGAAAATGGATTCAGCTGCAGAACCCATTCTGTTATCAGATTAGCAGTGCAACTAAAGAGCTTGATTGGACAGCACGTATGTTCAAAGCACTCTGAAATCCTCGGTATTTTTCCACCTAGAACTGGACACACACGCCCAGTGCTGACACCTAGCTAGCTAGCGTATAGCAAGTCTTACTACAATACGGCTAACAAAAGAGCAAAGAATTGCCAAAGTAATGTGTAAGTGGGTCTCCTAATTCGTCTCGCCACATTTTTTCTGGCAAGCAGTTCTGCCAGGAGTGAGAATAGCCTCTTGTGGTATTCTGATTGGGTTTACCAACACCATGACTGATTTCTTCCTTGCTAGGGCATGAGTTTTAAAAATAATTCTTATGGGGGCGCCTGGGTGGCGCAGTCGGTTGAGCGTCCGACTTCAGCCAGGTCACGATCTCGCGGTCCGTGAGTTCGAGCCCCGCGTCAGGCTCTGGGCTGATGGCTCAGAGCCTGGAGCCTGTTTCCGATTCTGTGTCTCCCTCTCTCTCTGCCCCTCCCCCATTCATGCTCTGTCTCTCTCTGTCCCAAAAATAAATAAACGTTGAAAAAAAATTTTTTTTTAAATAATTCTTATGGGGCATTTAAAATAACATATGCTAATGACACTATACTTCGCCATCCTGCCCATTTTGGTTCACAGGACTGTGGGACCTTCCATCCTTTCCCTCCTTTGCTTCTACTGTGTAGATACGACAATCACTGGTAGAGGCACCTGGATGGTTCAGGTAGTGTTTGTGTAAGTGGAAGTGGTTTAACGCTACCTGCCCCCATCAGAGATCCATGCAAGCAGCAAACAGGCTCAGAGGCAGCCTCTCCAGGAACGTTCCAGATACCCCACTTCATACAAAAGTCTTACTGGGAGTTACAGAGCATCTCACGGCTCAACCACTGAGCAAAGTGATGGAATATCTAATTTACTCAGTGGTCATCAATTCAGGCTGTCCAGATTATACCTACCAGAAATATCCTAATTGCTGGTATTATCCAATTTGAGCAGCAAAATCCGTCCAAAGTCAGTATTACAAGAACACAACTCTGGAATTTGAAGTAGCTGTGAATTGCAACTTTCTCTGGGATAAAAGTGTTTTTTTTTTTTTTCTGTTCTTTTTTTTTTTTTAATAAAACATATTCTGAGGTTAAAATGTTAATATTCTCCAGTGGCCACTATTTGGCCTCGTATTTCCACTGAGCTGCAGGCAAACTCAAAACTGTTCATTAAAGGTTAGGAATAGCCATCACTGCCTCTCAACTCTCTGTATTTTACATGTTTTAAACGTTTTTTAAACGAACTAGACCTTATTTATAGCATCTGGAATTGTAGTCGTTTGCAAATACTGAATATTTTTATATGTTATAAAACATCTTAATTTTAATAAAGTCTCCGTATTTAACTCTACAGAAACACACTGTTGTTTCAGATCTTAAAAAGAAGTTGATAAGGAAATTACACATAGGATTATCATAATCCAGCAATTCCCCCTCTGGGTCTATACCCCACAGAACTGAAAGCAAGCATTCAAACTGATATTTGTACACCTGTTTTTATAAGAGCACTGTTTACAATAGCCAAAAGGTAGAAGCAACCCAAATGTCCATCAAAAGATAAACCAAACGTGGTGTGTCAAGACATGGGATAGTATCCAGCCTTAAAAAGGAAGGGACTCCTGTCTTATCCTGTAATATTAATAAACCTGAAGGACATCATGCTAAGTGAAAGAAGCCAGTCACAAAAGGACAAATGCTAAGGATTCCACTTATATGGGGCATCAACAGTAGTCAAATTCAGGGGCACCTCAGTGGCTCAGTCAGCTAAGCATCCGACTGTGGATTTCATGATCTCACAGTTTGTGGGATTGAGCCCCTCGTCGAACATCATGTTAACAGAGCAGAGACTGCTTGGGACTCTCTCTCTCTCTCTCTCTCTCTCTCTCTCTCTCTCTCTCTCTCTATCCCTTCACCCCGCCTCTCAAAATAAATAAAATCAACTTGAAAAAAAAGATAGTCAAATTCATAGAAATAGAATGTGGTGCCAGGGGCCAGGTGGAGGAGGGTCTGAGAGTTAGTGTTTCATGAGTACAGAGCTTCAGTTTTGGAAGACGGAAGTTCTGGAGATGGGGAGTGGTGACAGCTGCACACAGTGTGAAGGTACTTAATGCTCCTAAACTGTACACTTAGAAATGGTTAAATGGTGAATTTATGTTACGTATATTTTATCACAATGTTTGGACATTGTTTTCTTTTTTTTTAATTTTTTTTAACGTTTATTTATTTTTGAGATAGATAGAGGCAGAGCATGAACAGGGGAGGGGCAGAGAGAGAGGGAGACACAGAATCCGAAACAGGCTCCAGGCTCCGAGCTGTCAGCACAGAGCCCGACGCGGGGCTCGAACTCACGGACCGTGAGATCATGACCTGAGCCGAAGTCAGACGCTTAACTGACCGAGCCACCCAGGCGCCCCTGGACATTGTTTTCGATGAAATTTATAAGAATATAGCAAAACTTACTAGTGAAATAATAAGAGCTGGCCAGGTAGCCTTGTATTGTCTCTAATACTTGCCGTTTCTTTTATTTAATTCATATGTAGTGTTCACCACACTTTAGAGTTTACACAGATTAATTTAGGTGCTCCTAATGATAATCCTAGAAGTGGGTGCTATTATCATCCTTATTTTATAGAAGGGGAGCCAAACAAGAAAACAAACCAATTCTGTTTGGTTCCATTTGCTCAAATTTACATCCAACTAAATAGATCTGTCAAAATATTATTGAAGTTTACTTGAGCTTTGATGAATTTCTCATGCTGATAAAGCTAAGATGATTAAGAACTGGTTTTTTTCTTTGGAAGGAATGTAGATAGAACTCAGCCTAAAAATTACATGAAAATCATGTAATGCTTTTCAAAAATCATTTTTTGATGATTTTATCAAAGTTCAGATTTTCTCAAATCCTTGGTGTGGTTAAGTGCTTTTTTTGTTGTTAAACAGCTGATTATAACATTCATTATTATGTATGCGTATAACATATATGTGCTTTGACTAGACAGCACATCAACTTTGAACAACTTCAGCGTTAGATTTTTATTTTCCAGAATGTAGATTGTGTCTTGTTAGAGAAATTCTGTCAGTGGATACCAACTGCTAACAAAGCTTTTAATGTGTTCATTGAACTTAAAAGTACCTTTTCAGCTTTGGATCTTGATATGAGCTTTATAAATAATTACTCTAATCATCACATTACATGGCATTGTTCTAAATTGTAAACTCTCAAGTACTCCCACCGGTATCTAGTTAGACATTATTTCTACTCACAGATGTCAAAATAAGGTAAGTAGGAAGAAAAATGGCCTACCCAAACTCCCAAGAAGGGGAAGGTACTAAAAGCTAGGGGCAACTCTCCAGGAAAGGGGAAGAAGTTGCCAATGGCCATGGGTCCACAGACCAAAGATCAGAGATTCCTTCAGAGAGAGTAATCATGTCTTCCACAAAAGGAGCATCCTAGCACAAGTCCTAGGTGCCCTTTATGAGCCAAGACGAGCTCTGGGAATTCAAACCCAGAAGTCCACACGTGGACCCAAAGGTTCCAGCCCCAAAAAAGAAAAAAAAAACAAAAACAAAAACAAAAAACACCACACACACACACACAAACACCCTAGCTAATCACCAAAACTAAAGAATCTCAGCGAAAGGTTCTATTCTGATGGTCCAGCAACAGAAAGGCTAAATGAGAAAAATGGAATTCTCTGAGAGTTTTGTGAGTAAAGGTGGATTTCATACTCCTGTTGTAGAGAATATCACCTCCAAATGGGATGGGCGTTCCAGAAAAATACAGCAAACCCTTGGGTGTTTTCATTTTTATTTTTGGAAACATATAATTTGTGTCGGGCTTTTACAAAAGGGCCAGGCAGGGCTAATGTGGCTTCTTTGTTTACAGACTGTGGATTGAACGTACACAAACAGTGTTCCAAGCACGTTCCCAACGACTGTCAACCTGATCTCAAGAGGATCAAGAAGGTGTACTGTTGTGACCTCACAACACTCGTAAAGGCTCACAACACTCAGAGGCCCATGGTGGTGGACATATGCATACGGGAAATCGAAGCAAGAGGTTTGGAAAAAACTCCTTGTTATGTGATTTTGTTTTTACTGTTTGTTTTTACTGTTGTCAAGGAAACCTTCTTATAGGTGTTAAGTTGACTCTCTCTCCACTATTGAGAGAGCGTGTTGGGGAAATGGCCTACCCCAGCACACACACACATACACGTGCATACACACGCACACAAATAAGCCAAATCCAGCCAACCACATCAGTGCTGTTTTGTACCCAAACCTTGTATCTGTGCATTCAACATGTTTGCTAAGCCATTTGTTATGTACTACACATTGATATAAAAGTCACAGTTCTCACCTTCCGGAAACTGACACTGTAGTATGCAGATCAGAGGGGTAGGGGCGCCTGGGGGGCTCAGTCCGTGGAGTGTCTGACTTCGGCTCAGGTCATGGTCTCATGGGTCATGAGTTCAAGCCCCACATCGGGCTCTGTGCTGACAGCTCAGAGCCTGGAGCCTGCTTCAGATTCTGTGTCTCCCTCTCTCTTTGCCCCTCCCCACTCACACTCTGTTTCTCTCTCTTTCTCAAAAATAAATGTGAAAAAAAAAAAAAAAGAATCAGAGGAGTAAATAAATCAATGTTGCAGGTGTGTGTGTTCAAAACACCATGTACTCTCAGAAGACATTTCAGTGTTATTTGAGGACAGTCCAGAAAGGGTTTATGACAGAGGTGAAGTCTGAATGGAGTCTTCAAAAGTGACCCCATTAAATAGGTAAAGAAACTGTTGATCAACACATACGTTTCTTACCATATAGAAATTCACTGCTCGTATTGCTTCTGTTTTTTTTTTTTTAATTTTTTTTTTCAACGTTTTTTATTTATTTTTGGGACAGAGAGAGACAGAGCATGAACGGGGGAGGGGCAGAGGGAGAGGGAGACACAGAATCGGAAACAGGCTCCAGGCTCTGAGCCATCAGCCCAGAGCCCGACGCGGGGCTCGAACCCACAGACCGCGAGATCGTGACCTGGCTGAAGTCGGACGCTTAACCGACTGCGCCACCCAGGCGCCCCTTCTGTTTATTTTAAAGAGCAGAGTGAAAAGATTAAAAAGATCTATGATCTAAAAAGATCACTCGAGTGAAAACTCAAGAAGGCAGAGAAGATAGAAACATTTCCGTGAAAAGGTTTTTCGTAGTATGATTGAGTCCTATTTTCCTTTATTTGTGCTTTGTTAGGCTACTCTGCAGTTACCAAAACTTCAGTGATATGGTGGATAAAGTCTGGTTGGGGAGAATTTGGACTGCTGGGTGTAACGTGGATAGTTGGACCAGGTATAAAGCCCAGAGGCTTTAACCATTTTTGCCATGCAGGGGCTCTGCTATCGTTGGGATCCGTTATTGTGTCCAAACTGGCTTAATGTAATCTACAGATATTTATGCATTGGCCAACTATCCCATTCTTTCCCAAACAAAACAAAACAAAACAAAAGAGGACATTATAGATTGTTCTCCCAAGCCTTTTAGAGAGAGGAAATCATTCCCTTTTCCACGCAGGATGAAAACTATAGCTACTCTGTTCCCTTAAGACTAGCTCATTTAATCTCACATTGTGAAGAAATGGCTCCTGCCTTTGACTGCTCTAGCTGTCAGAGTTCACTGGGTGCTTTGGGACCCGGTGAAGGTGTTGCTGCAGGGGCTGATCTGGATAAGGGTTGAGAAGGGGGTGCCCTGACTCTGGATGAGTAGCTGGGAAAAGCATCCCTGGGTCCTGTTGTTCAGAGGGCTCTGCAAGTTGGGGTCAGAGCACCAGCCTCTCTGGAGCCTGGACTCAGGACCTCAGCTTCTCTGGAGAAGCTGGTATCATCCCGTAGTGATCCTCATCAGAGGTGACTGGTAACAGGGGCAGAGTTACCGTCGTGTCTGATGTCTGAGGTGTCCGTGGGGAGCATAGCACTGAGCATGCCTCGTACAAGAGTTACAATAGCACAGATTAGGACTGTAAGCCCGGGGAGCCACAGCAAAGGAATTGGAGCCGCAGGCATTGGCATCCTGCACGTGTGAACAGAACCAGAGAACGGGCTGGAAGAAATTCACACGACTCCCATCCCCAGCTTTGCTCCCACCTCTGCCAAAGTCTCATCTCATGCCCCACCCGTAGCAAATTCCATATTGCAAATGCTCTTTCGGGGCCGTTTGTTTCTGCGTGATGTGGCCAAACAAGAAGGCCACGTGTCATCGCCTGTGTCACGTGCAGATTACAACCACAGTGAGGCATGCTAACCTGTACCGCCAACTAGAACACGATGACTCCAGTTCTCTCTCATCTTGTGGACCAACCCAGTTAATCAGTGTGGCAACCTGGGCAACCGTACTGAGTCAAGTTCTGAGACTGAGTGGCGTTCGGTGAGAGGCGGAGCTGAGGTCAGTGAAGAAGGTCTCTGACAGTCCGGGGAGAAGGACCGGCAGGATACATGTCATGCATTTGTTGTCTCTGATGCAGACCTGATACAGACCCTTATATATGGCAGAGAGCATACACTTGATAAATATTTCCCAAATGAAGAACAGGAAAGTACATACTCATATGCAGCGAAGGTTCCTGTTATCAAGAGCTTGACAGAGTATATTGCAACAGCTATAGAAGCTATTTGTTTGCTTATTTTTGCTGTAGTTATTTATAGTTTGATAGCAGCTAGTTTCTTACATGCAAGGTCTGAGATCTGGCTCTCCCTCCTTTTGGATACTTTGGGGACCTGCCTGGGCCTTAGAACGTATCTTAACAAATCAAGATCTAGGAGCAGAAACCACATCTTTTTCTTAGCCCAAATATACGGTGATCAAGTTTCCAGAATCATCACTCAAGTTTTATTTTTCGGCATCTGTGCGTACGATCCTTTATTTGAAGGTATAACGATGAAATCGATTATATTTAGTTAAACATTGAACATATGATATTTACGATTCAACACAAAAGGCTATAAAATTTAGACTGTTTGAATAAAATCTGGACAATATATATCACACAGAGGTGCCCGTGGATGTATGTATACCTAGCACAGCACTGCACGCAGTATGACACATGGGTTAAGATGATGCTGGGGAGACAGCGGGTTGTCGCCTGAAGCAGTGAAATCAAATCCACAAGTCTGATGAACAAAGGAAGCACCAAGGTTGATGAGAATCTGAAACAGGGGTTCACTTTGTGAAGCCAGGCAGGAAGAAGACCAGATCCCTGGGAGGTTTCCACTGCAGCGCAAGCAAATGAAGACAGAGTTGCCTGGAAACTGAGACGGGCAGGTCCGGCGACAGCATCGTTCAGTGTGACAGTGTGTAATATACAAGAGCGCTGACTGTATTTTTCTCATTTATAGCGCACGGTGTATATATGAAATTAGAGTCCTCTGTAGATGTTTCAGGGAGTTAAAGTCTCTCTGTTTCCTTTTCCCCCACAGGATTGAAGTCGGAAGGTCTTTACAGAGTCTCTGGGTTCACCGAACACATTGAAGATGTCAAAATGGCATTTGACAGAGGTGGGCTTTGTCTTTCTTGAACGCCAAATGACGCATCCTTAGCTCCCTTTCTTTTGGAACCACATTGTATTCGTAGTGGGAATGGGTTTCAGAGCTACGGAGAGTTGTTGCTCAAGAACCCAAGGAGTAGTCGTTTACAGATCACATAGTTCTCTGCCTTGCTGGGGGAAGGGTTTCCTTAAAAGTTGTGGACTAGCGATCCCACGAGTTTAAAATCTTTCTTGAATGGGCAGCCAGCATTTGGTGCCATTATGGCTCTTGATTTGATGTCCAACATTCACAGTCCACATGGCACCAGGCTGTCCTTCTACATCCCCAGCCAAGGATCTCAGTGGCTCTTCTCTTTCTCCCAACACTCCAAAGAACAGCATAGGGATGCGGATGTGCCCAACACTGAAATAGGGGAAGCCAGTGGAAGTTTAGGAGGTAACCCCTTTTGTTGTTTATAACTGTGACAAATGTTCTCTAGGCCACATTCTCTCTTAGGTCGGAGAACTTGGGAGCTTGTTAAAAGTACGGATCGCCACGGTCCACCCTGGGGACGCACTGAGAAAGCTAGGTGAACCCATGAATCTATATTATTAATTTTTATTCATTCTATCGAAACAGACAAACAACAACAAAAAACCGTTCACCCATTTTTCCCACCCCTCACTGCTCGTCTCCTCCAATCACCGATCTGTTCTCCGTATCTATGAGCTTAGTTTCGATTTGGTTTGGTTTATATCCCGCGTGTGAGAGAGACCGTAGGGTGTCTCTTTCTCTGTCTTATTTCACACAGCCTAATCCCCTCAGGGTCCATCTGCATTGCCACAAATGTCAAGATTTCATTCTTTTTTATGGCTGAATACTATTCCTTTTGCTGTAAACCACATCTGCTTTATCTGTTCATCCATCAGCGGACACTCAGGTTGCTTCCATGTCTGGGCTTTTGTGAGCAATGTTGCAGTCCACGTGGGGGTGCACGTTTCTTTCTGAATTACGTTTTCATTCTACATTTCTACCGAACAGTCCAAATAATTGTAGTCAGCCAGTCAACGGCTGGAACCCCTCGCCTACCAGAGAGAACCTTCTCTCTGTAGAACAGACAAGGTCTCTGATGATCCGGTGGCCATATCTGTTCAGGCTCATGGCCCGTTGCTCCTCCCCGTATACTTTATGCCCCAGCAATACTGAAGTGCACCTGTTTTCACGAACAACTGCCTTGACTCACGTGGTTCTGTCCATCTAGAATGCGTTCGCACCTCTGCCTGGCAAACGCTTACCTATTAATCAGGTGTCAGCTCAAGGGTTTCCTCTTCCATGAATCCTCCCTGAGCACCCCATGCTGACCTAAGAGTCTGACTGCCCTTTCCTGGGCCCCACCCACCCCCATGTTTTCACATGCCTCCAGCCGAGCAAGCTTCCCACTTCCTTGTAACTACTGAGTTGCATGCCTGACTCCCACTCCGACTTAGACCTACAGAAAGGGAATATGTGTCTTTTTCTCTTTGACTCCCCAGGGCCTAACAGTCCCTAGCACATGGCAGATTCTCAGTAGATATTTGTTAAATCTGTAAATAATGGGATCAGGTGATATATCTGCTACATTCCCTGTTTTCTGTTCCTTAGCAGCTTTTTTTTTATCCTCAGAACCAAATGTGATGAGACATTTGTTCTTTCGGTTCTCTAAGTAAAAGAAATGCTAATTGTCTCGAAATGATTGTAACTTTAAGTCAAAAAGTGTCTTCAGAATGATTGTCAGAGGGGCACTTGGGTGGCACAGTCAGTTGAGCGTCTGACTCTTCCCTCCCCAGCTTGCACGCACTCGCTCAAAAAAAAAAAAAAAAATGATTGCAAAAAAGGTTAAAATATAACATTACCTATACATGAAGGAAGGTCAGAGTTTCCCAGATTAAAGTCCTAGGGGCAGAGGAGACAGAACCAAGAAAGAAGAAACGTCACGAGCCTGAAAGAGACAATCAAAACTGAAGATATTCAACTCTTCCTGTTGTGTCTGTGATCTTCAAACCCAAATCCAAAGAATCCTGGTGCAGCTATATAAAAGCTTCTTGATTTTTTTAAAATTATTATTTCAGATTAGATTGCTATTCCATTATGAACTTTTGTGTCTGGAATATTAATTACGATGTTAAATTTCTTTTTAGCAAATTACCAGAGGCTGGGTCCAAAGAACGACTTTCGGTCAATTTTACTACCCTTGGCTACACTTACGCTCAGACCCAAAATCGCTCTTCCCAAACTTCTGTTACTTCCTGCATGTCAGTGTTCTTAGAAGCGAGAGTAGTCAGCTGGACTTGTACGGGCACGTTGCATCCACGTTGGATCGTTTCTTTCTTTGTGGGCATGCGTTAACTTGGCAAAATAGGTCCTAATTAGGAATTGGATCGTTGATTGTTTTTCAGACGGTGAAAAGGCAGATATATCTGCCAACATCTATCCAGACATAAACATCATCACTGGAGCCCTTAAACTGTACTTCAGAGACTTACCCATTCCTGTTATCACCTATGACACCTATCCCAAATTTATCGAAGCAGCGAGTAAGTATCAAGAGCTAATCTTTTATTCGTATCAAACCGTTAAGTATCATGCTTTTCACTCCGAGAAAATCGAGACTCAGAACTCTTTAAATTACTGCCCGAGCACCTGCTCTGCCAAGCGAGGGCACAATGGTACAGCTAATAGAAAACCAGGCATGGGGCGCCTGGGTGGCTCAGTCGGTTGAGCGTCTGACTTAGGCTCAGATCACGATCTTGCGGTCCATGAGTTCGAGCCCCGCGTCGGGCTCTGGGCTGATGGCTCAGAGCCTGGAGCCTGCTTCTGATTCTGTGTCTCCCTCTCTCTCTGCCCCTCCCCCGTTCATGCTCTGTCTCTCTCTGTCTCAAAAATAAATAAATGTTAAAAAAAAATTTTTTTTAAAAGACACCCAGGCATAGTTCACCAGCTGAGTTGAACCAGTACGAAGCCAGCCACTCAGCTGAGAAATGGTGCCAGGCAGTTGTCTCTCCACACCGTCGTCACTTCTCTCCTGGGCACCCGCACAGTCAGGGGCTGTTCTATGTTGAAAGCAAGAATGTTCCGGTAGTAAAAAATCCGGTGTTCTTCAGTGAGGACTGTACGGATTAGCTACGTTCATCCGTGAAGCAGACCCCCACTGCTAATCGATCGAAGTCATGCCCCCAGTTTGACCCGCTGGTGTTGTTCGAAACTGATCATACACCGAGAATCTACTATGTCAAGCACCGTGCCGGGACCTCTCGATAATATCCTCTAGTTTAAGCTTCTCATCCACCCGATGAGGCACACTTCAGAATCCCATTTCACAGAGCAGGAAAGCTAGGCTCAGGGAGCTGAGGTCACGGGGCCAGGGAAAGAACACCATCGTCCTTGGTCTCCCTTCAGCCCACAATTGCTCATTTAGCGTGTGGCATGCGAGTTGACTGGTGTCAGGAGAGAGGACCATTCTGGGGGGAGGAGGGGTGCTGCCCTCTGCCCAGCAACATAGTGAGGACGGGGAGGTGCAGATGCTAGAATGCGTGACATGGAACCCAAACACACCGTGAGGAATTGCTCATAAAAACTGTAACATTTAAAGGTAAGTATAATAATAAGATGCCTGACGGGCACAAAAGTGGGCAGGCTGGGATTAGCGCAAGATGTCCTTTCCTGGGGAGCTATGGCCCTATTTCCTGGTAGGAGCATTCTCCTACCCAGGAGAATTCTCAACGCTTACCCAGGAGCATGGGTCCTGGTGGTCCTAGGTGGAGAAGGTTCTGGCAACAGAGTGCCCTCTGCCCCAGGAGGAACGGCAGGGGAACGTTTCTTTGAAAGGTTGCCAGTACCTATTCGAAAGCAGAAGCATGCACGTTTCCTCCCTTTGCTGATGGACCTAGTGTCTACTTCCTCACCTGGACTGTCCAGCGGGGTTAGCCACGCCAGCGCTTGGGTGAAAAGTGTCATTGGTGCAGGCTGAACCGGTGGGCTCATCGGCCAGCGCCCTTGTGTTGTAGAGTGTATTCAGTTATGGAAGCCTGCCAGGAAGACACTGTCAGACAACCTCAAGAGAACACTACCACGGGCGATCCGGCTTAAATCAAAGCTCGTGACAGCGAGCTCTCTCGTAAACCCAGCTTTCATAGGACGGGCAGAGTGCCATTCCTGCCACCAGGAGACACGTACCCGACCGCAGACTCCAGGTCCGGCCTCCTGTCCCCCACCCAGTGCACACTGAATACCTGTGTGGTTCCCAACCTCCAGGCCTTTCTGGAATAAGGCAAGACACCGACGAGTCGCTTAGTTTAAGTGAAATGTTACCTGAAATTGCATGAACTTCTTAGACTTCCCCTCCATCTCCAACCAGAACAAACCAGTCTTCTGGTTACTTCTCTGAAAACGGGAATGTCTCAGCACTGCACTAACGCCTCACATGGGCCGTTACAGAAATCTCCAATGCAGACGAGAGGCTGGAAGCCGTCCATGAAGTGTTGATGCTGCTGCCTCCCGCCCACTACGAGACCCTCCGGTACCTGATGATCCACCTCAAGAAGTAAGCCAACACCCCCTCGGCACGTCCTCCACAACCCCTATCTGCCTGGGATGGTGAATGCATTAGCAAGGGTTCATAACCTTTCTCCCCAACCCACTGAGGGGACGGACCCTCTTTTGGCCGGGGTGGGGGGCGGGGGGAGGGTCTAGCGAAGGCAGCCCCATCTGTAACTGCTAGAACCCTCACTCTGTGCCTGGAAGTGCTCTACACACTTTACGTGTGTTATCTCTGTGAGGTGGGGGTTGTTAGGGGCCTCAGGTTACAGATGAGATTGCGGACGCTTAAGGGGGTAAAATAACCGATGTGAAGAGGTAACGTGAAACCGGACTGAAATCCAGGTAGGCTGATCCAGAGCCATTTGTCCACACTGCGTCCACAGCTGCACGGGGCCCCCCACACCAGCCCTATCCTCTGCGTTCTGTTCTTTCTCTTTCGGCTCGTTCTAGTTCCGGACTCCTGAACTGCCTTGCTTCTGGGCAAGCCCATTCCCACCCTGATCCCTTGTTTTTCTTGATGTATTAGTGACCGATCACCAAGTAACCAATCGCCCCAAAAGTTGTAGGCTTAAAACAATAGAGATTTATTATCTCACAGCCGCTGTGATCAGGAATCAGGTGTGGCTTAGTTGGGTGCCTCTGGTTCAAGGTCTAGAATGAGGCTATGGTTGAACTGATGGCCAGGCTCTCTAGGGGAGCATCCACTTCCACACTCACAAGGTTGTCGGCCGGATTCAGTTCCTCAGAGGCCGTGTGACTGGAGACCTTTCTTGCTGACTGTTTGCCGGGGGACCCCCTCAGTGCCCTGCCACGTGAGTCTCCCCATGGGCAGCTCACAAAATGGCAGCTGGCTTCCCTCAGAGCAAGCAAGAGCCCCCAACATGAAAGATACAGTCTCTCTGTAACCTAATCTCAGAAGTGACATTCAATTGCTATTTGTTGGAAGCCACTAGGTCCAGCCCATACTCCAGGGGAAGGGATTAGACAAGAGTATGAATTCCAGGAGGCAGGGATCACGGGCAGGGGGCCATCACAGAGGGTATGCACCACAGACAGCTCGGCACTGCATTATCTGTGTGACAGCACATAAGACAGATGGAGATGTCTGGGTATTTACAGGACACTAGAGCTCTGGTTCCAGACTCTCTTACTTCAACTGTGAGGCTCTTTCCTTCACTGTACGTATATAGCAAGGTCAGTGAGTTGGTCTCTGAGATTTTGGAGGGATCAGGGCATTTCTGTGTGCCGTCCTGTGTGTTTTCGGAAGACCCGTGGCAGTGGCTCGTTCACGGATAAAATGAACCACAAATTGTCTACGCTAATTTACAGATCCGTTCAGTAAGTGAAAGGAAGCAAGTTGAGAATACTGTATAAACACTGGGTGGTGTTTTTATTTTTCTACCTTATAAAACATATAAATAGTGTTGCTCAGATGCATGGTGATCAGAGATGTAATAACATTTAGCTCAGAAGGTTTCTGTTTTGAGTAATTTATTAGAGTATGAGTAATTTTTGGATAAGTAAGACTATGAAGGCCAGCCTGGTCTTTAATTAGCTAGAAATTATTTCTTTAGAAAGAAATTAGTTCTAATTGTTGTAGTTTGGAAGGCAAAGTATCATTATCAGGAAAAATGCTGAATGTCCCATTTGAATCTCTAATGCCAATAACTTAGTACTTTTATCATGGAGGGTTTGCTAACCATCTCGTTTGGCCAGGCATGGTGCCTGACTTAATGGGAAGAGGTGAGCAATTTGATAGTGAAGAATGTTCCTCTTTCCTACCTCCTTAGCTTTGTAACATGAAAGTCATACAAGCTGAGTTGGCCTTCCTAAAATGATGCTAAGTGGCCGACCTCATTAGCTCCCAGAGAATAAAAATAAACGCGTGGCCTTCTGCGCAGAACCTAAACAGGGTTTAATCGTATTTTGCCTTCTTTCGAGAACCTATTCTCTTTTAGTTCCATTATGAACATCCCAAAACCTCAGTTCCTTAAAGGAAGAATCCAGGAGACTGTAATTTTATTCTACTAGGAAGACAGCGAGCCAACTCTGGAGTTTGAATTTTATTCTGAAAGGCTTTGCTGTTCTCATCTGGATGTTGAAATGATGATTTTCAATTCCAACAATAATTACTGCTCCAGACCTCATCCTGTGGGAACCAGAAATAATGTCCAAGTGCTTTCCTGTCTGGCCACATTCCAGCCTTTCCCCTGTCCCGTGATAATGGTCTGGCTATTCCTACACTCATGGCAGCCCCATCCTACAGTAACCTTGCTCCTCCGACACTAAGCCTGCCAGCAGGCCAGGAATCTGCCATCAGCTTCCCTGATCATGAGCATACAGACCAGTAGGAAGCAGCTACGGGGGGGGAAAAGACTTCCATACAAGCCTAGACTAAAATCTGCATGCACTGTGGGCCAGCTAGAAATCGGCTGCCCCTTCTAACCAATGTTTAGTAAGAAGGACTGATTTTCCAATTTTAAAGATGCGTCTGTACCGGATTCGCTAAGTAATTCACGTCCACCGGCTGCAGGCAACGCCAGCAACCTAGAAAGAAAAGCAAAAGCAGAAAATTACCTTTCTGAAGACACTTTTCTAGAACTCTGATTCTCAGTTTCCTTTCACAACTTCCCAAAGCAGAGACATTTCTGAGGGCATATGTGCACAATCAGCATACACATCCGTCTGCAAGTCTGTGTAACGTCTCTGTGTATATGCTCGTTCCGCAGGGTGACTCTGAATGAAAAGGACAATTTCATGAATGCTGAAAATCTGGGGATCGTGTTTGGGCCCACCCTGATGAGGTCCCCTGAGGACAGCACCCTCACCACCCTCCAGGACATGCGGTACCAAAAGCTGATTGTGCAGATTTTAATAGAAAATGAAGATGTTTTGTTTTAATCCACCGGGGAAATGAGCTGAATGGCCCCGGCCCCATCTAAGTTGATAAGGCTAAAGGAATAAAAGCATTTCTTACGCTTGATTTGTTTTCCAAACAAGTGGCAGAATTTCCTGGACCGCAGCGGGTTGTCAAGTTGGCTCCTGTGTCTCATAGACACTCGCCTCGTCCACGTGAGAAGAGCAGGGGTGAGAGTGACCAAGGCCCTTGTCTTGGGTCTTTGCCGTGCCTCCTACGTACATCTGTTTTGCTGGAAGAGTGATTAATAAATCTTTCTTTAACTTATTAAAAAACAACAATGTAGACCTTTAAGCTTCAGTCTTATCAGTAATAAAAGGGAATTTAATTCATAGAGGTACTTGATACAGTTATACGTTTTCCACTTACAAAAAGAAGACAATTCTATGTTAAATGTTAAATGAGACTTCTATTGTAAAATGTATTTTTATTTTAGCTGCGAGAATGTTACTTTATTTCAGCAAATAGAACTCAATGCAGTGCATTGATTATGACCCTGTGTACTTTGTCCTGCTTCTTGCTGTGATCCCTGAAAACGTTTACCATTACCATGAATGCAGTATTATCTTGACATACCTCTGTCCTTATCAGTGCTTTGCAATGAAAGTTCACCGGCCACCTGTGTCCCTGCTTCTGATAGTTTTTGCCGTTAAGCACACTGGCAGCTTGCTGTCGTATGGTATACGTTTATAGCAATGGTAGGATGGCCTGATACATCCACGCATCTTCTTTCCATAACAATGTTGTGGAATCCCAGAGTATGTTTTGGCATTGGCTGTAGTCTTTCCATATCGTGTGTGAATATCCCAGAATATGCAGAATGTGGTCATTTTACGTAAAATGATTTGGGAACACTGGTTGAATCTGGGCCATGTAAAAAAGTGAGCACTTTCCCTGTTTTCAGGCCAGCATTCTGACTTCATCGATTAAGGCAAATTGTA
Organism: Lynx canadensis; assembly: GCF_007474595.2. Classification (NCBI taxonomy): domain Eukaryota; kingdom Metazoa; phylum Chordata; class Mammalia; order Carnivora; family Felidae; genus Lynx; species Lynx canadensis. The sequence goes on from NC_044304.2 coordinate 120,678,692, forward strand.
TTTTTGTCACATTTCTGTATTTATGAAAAGTGAATCTGCAGAATAATTGTTGATTTTTTTTTTCGTTTTTGTTTTATAAACAAGACTATTTTTAAAAGTAAGAATGAGTAAGTTGGGTTTTTACAAATATTCCTCCTTGATAAGAGTAGCTGTGTGTGGATAATTTAATATGACTTTATTACTATAGCTCCATCTTATTGGTGATATTTATCTTAGCATGAGCTTTTCACGGCAAGATTTCTATATTTTGTAACATAGGTAAAATCTTGGAAGCATCAAAACCTGTAAATCTAATTTTTTCCCCTGCAATCCAACTACAGCGTCTTTTCCTCTGATTGAGCTGATCCACATACTTACTCGGTAGTCTGGTTTTGGAGTGACCGGAAGAGAATTACTGTGTGAGAAGTGAGCCGGGAGGAGGAGGGCGGTGCAACTGTCGTCCTGCATGGGCTCTGTTGGCACACGGCGGGGTCAGAATGGTTCTGCTGGGTCCCTGCTCTATTGTTCCTCCCAACTGTACAGATTTGTTTGTTGTAGCTTCTGTACTTCTGGATACTGTCAAAAGATTATCTGAAAATGGTTTTATTTTGTGAAGTGAATAATACTTTGTAATTTATGATAGCGTAAATGGAAGGAAAAGCATTAAATGTATTAAATTCTTCTGTCTGTCGTTTCGGAGTGTGCGAAGAAAACTGGTGTTGGGGAGCGGCAGGGTCCAGTAGGGGGAGAATGTCCAAAACACCGTTCCCAGATGGGTTTTGGCGACAGAGTTTCTGTCGTCACCAAAACATGGGGAGGAAACAGACACGTCCCGCTGAGTCCCCACCCTGTTGCCCACCCCTTTTCCAGTGTCCACTCTGGAGGGCCTGCCTGGGATTCTAATGCTCCGCCTTCACTGTCCCTAAGACCTGTTGCATTTATGTTTTTCATTAAAAGACGTAGGGTTTATGGGCGCCTGGGTGGCTCAGTCGGTTGAGCGTCCTACTTCGGCTCAGGTCGTGATCTCACAGTTCGTGGGTTCCAGCTCTGCATCAGGCTGTGTGCTGACAGCTTAGCCTGGAGCCTGCTTCAGATTCTGTCTCTCCTTCTCTCTCTGCCCCTCCCCCGCTCACGCTTTGTCTCACTCTGTTTCTCAAAAATAAATAAATGTAAAAAAGAAAAGTTAATTAAAAAAACAAAAAAAAAGATGTAGGGTTTAGAGCAAATCCCCCGTACGTCATCCTCAGGAGAACAGGACAAGAGTTTCTGAGCCAGAAAGACCTGAGTTTGAATCCCAGATCCGTCTGTTCTCAGCTGCATGTGACCTTGGGAATGCGTTTGCTCATCTGAAAAAGTGGGCAAAATGTTCTGGCTGTGACATCTTAGATGAAATGACCTAAAGCCATTAGTAACAGTTATTTCTTAGTATTATCATTATTAAGAGTGATGACTTCGCAGGGAAAGAGCTATAACCTAGGGTGGGAAGGCAGAAGCAGGAGAAGAAAAGGGTTTGTCCCAGGTTAAATCCAAGTTCGAGTAGTAATAAGGGATATTATAACAGGGCTCTATACTATGTAATGGTCACCTGACTCCTTTTCTTGACTGTGATTACAACACCCGATCCCCTCTCCCTTGCTTTAGTCTGAAGCTTGCTCGCCCACATTTATCTCCCCCACCATCTGGCAGCCTGGCATGGCTCCTCTTACCCGGCTTGAAATTCCTGCCATTGGAATAACTCTAGTAGTGATCACCTGAGAAGAGGCAGCACTGTTTCCAGAAACCCACTGCTGTCTACAAGTGGGTTGTGGGAGGCGCGACAGGGGCAGAGTGGGTGGAAGAAGATAGTTCTCAGGAGGGGAGAAGACCCCTTTTCTTTCTCCCATTAACATAAATGGGCACCTGGTCTCCAGAACTGGGAGGGGGCCGGTGCTGAATTTCAAGGATAGCAGTCTGGAGGGCAGAGACAGGGAGGAGAGGACAGCATAGGGCAGTTGCATACCACACAGTTCAAGCATTGCCTAGGCTGTCCTGATTCCTACTAAAAACCCAACTCTGGTTTGAAAAATGTTCATTAATTTTCAACAAATATTTATCAAGCATTTATTAATGGGCCAGACACTGTGAATACCTGGAGGCAGGGAAGAGGCTTATCTCACTGGAAGAATTAAATAAGTTTAGTCTGGCTAGAGAGAGAAAGCTGGTCATGTTGAAGATTTGGTACTCTGACCTCAGGGAAATCGGTGCCACTCATTTTTTTTTTTTTTTAATAAACTTAATTTTGGAATACTTTTACATTTACAGAAAAGTTGCAGAGGTACTACAGAGAGTGCCTGTGTACTCCTGACCCACTTTCCCCTAATGTTAACGTCTTATGTAACCACCGTCCATTAATCAAAACTAAGAAACCGACACTGGCACATTACTATTAACTCCAGACTTTATTCACATTTCGTGGGGTTTCCACCAATATCCTTTTCCTGTCCTGGGATATGGTCCAGAGCGCCCCACTGCATCGGCATTAATGGGTTGTAAGGGACAGATGACAGAATCTAGTTTACATTTTTAAAAGATCACTTACCTGACCGTGGATCCATCGGAGAACACGTGGGCAGACTGGGGAAGTGAAGGTTGATGTCGTTAGATGCTCTCCTTGTCATGCAGGACTGCGGTGATGTAGCCTGCATCGGTGGTAGAAAGGCAGAGACAGCTAGAATAGTCATCTTGAGGAGGCAGAGTTGAAAAGGTTTGGTTATAGGTTGGATTACAGAATCGAGGATGATTCTCAGGGGGCTGAATTTGACAACCGGACAGGATTTACAGAAAAGAGCACAGAGGAGCTGGAGGTCTACAGGAGGGGTGGGGAAAGAATAGGGAAGATGGCGAGGTCTACTTTGGACATGGTGAAATAGAGATCACTGTGAAATTTCCAAGCAGAGATGTTTCACTGGCAATGACAGGGACAGATCCCAGCTAGAGACACGGATCTGGGAGGTGACAACTGAAACCGTGGGAGTGAATGAAAGTACTCAAGGATAAAGAACAGAGAAATAGGTGACAGTCCCCATTCGGAGTTCTGTGGAGCACCAACATTCAGGAAAGAGAGGAGCAGGCAAGTGAAGTCTGTTTTAATGTAGTAAAATAAAGAGGGTCTCAGAGTGCAGTTCAGAAAGACTCTCTCCCTTGTGTTCAGGTTTGTTCCACAATGTCCTAATCCATTTCTTTGTCCCACTTAGATTTTTTTGCTACACACAAGGTACCACATTCAACCCTGTGCATTGGAGGAGTTGCTTAGTTATTCTGTAAATGCAAATGAGCTGGCGTCATTTTGCTTTTCTAAGTTGAGTTGAAAAGATGTTGTCATACCCACAGACCTCCTTCACTGCCTTCCTGCAGTTTGTACAAAGTGCTCATCCAGCAGGCATCACAAAATACCTCGACTGTGTGTATGTCTGTCTCCATTGAAATACAAACTCCCTGAGATTGGGAGTCGAGGATCCCACTTGGCCAATCAGGCACCCTCCTGCACAGCCTGCAAGTCTCCACGCAGGCTCCCCTGCCTGAGACCTCCCCTAGCTTCCCCAGACAGAGAAAAGAGCAGATACCAGCCATAAATATGTGGAAGCACAGGAAATTTAGAGAACTGCAGATTTGGATTTAACCAGAACACTAAGTGTGAAGGAAGAGGAGGGGAGTGAGATTAAACAAGCAGGACTGTGCCAGGAAACAAGGAACCTTGCAAGCCAAGCATAAGCCAAACTCAGAAAAGTCTGTCTAGGGACGCAAGAAAGACCAGAAGACATTAAGACTAGGAATATGGGAGCTAATCAGGAAACAGGCATTGCCCGTGTGGCTTGGCTCCCCAGAGGAGGGATGGAGAAGAGTCAGGGATAGGAGAGAGATTTAAGAGGTTGTTAGGACCCACTGATTTGATGCCAGAATTGAAAGGAAGGAAAGTGTCACAACTGTTACCCTCCATGTCTGGTTTTTGCAACTAAATGAATATTTAAGGAAGATACGAGAATATGAGAAAGGGAGCAGGTTCAGCAGGGGAAAATCATGGGCTCAGTTTGCAGAATGCATTATGATGCTAATAGTTCACCCATGTGGAAATGTCCAGTAGGCAGTTGAACAGGTGGTTTTGGAGTTCAAGAAAGGGGGATGAGCTGGTAGATATGACCTGGTCAGATTGCATGGCCAGTTGAAGCAAAGAGAACCAATAGTAGGTCCTGACTAAGAACAAAATCCAAGGGGCAGGCAGAACTAGAGAACATTGCCAGGATGGTCAGGAATGGCCAGAAGAGGAAGGTGAGGGTCGGAGCCTAAGATGAAAGGGAAAGACAGAACGTCAGGGACAGAGAGGCCTTCAGGGTCAAATGCTGTTCCAAGATAAGTTAATGAATCCCCTTTGGATATGGCAACTAAGGAGTCCCCGGTAACTTAACAGAAGACTTTTCAACGGGACAATGCGATGAAAGGCAACTTGCTGAACCTTACGGAGCGAATGGGGGTGAAGAATGAAAATAACACCTACAGTCAGAAAAACAGACCAAGTTCTCTTTCCATGGGCTTGTGCACGTCCTATGTATGATAAATCATCTATGGGAGTACATTTTTTCATTGTCGCCAAAAAAATTATTACCTTAACATACTTTCCTGAAAAATTATATACTTCAAAATCTTCATAAAGAATTAAGCGAGTGTTACTGGAACAGATTTTTGGTCACTCCAGTTACCAAGCATGAAACTTGTTTTGTTTTGTTTTTTTCCTACATCCTAATTTGTAAAATGGGTACAATCCTGGTTTTGTTCTAGTTCCCTAAACTGAAAATGGGCATAATAACATAGTATCTGCTCTCCCCTCCCTATCAGAGTGGTTCTAAAGATCCACTGAGATCCTGAATGTGAAAACAGAAGGCTCACTATAAACTGTATGGCAATGTACAAATGTTAATTACCGTACACAGGACCATGGTTCCAAAACCAATCCCCTGCCAGGCGGGGCAAGCTCACGTTAGTTCATTAACTGGCAGGGCTAAAGGATGTGGAGGCATGGGATGGAGTGGAACATTCCTATCAGGGGCAACATGGGGCTGCAAGAATCCGAGATGCAGGCCAAACAGCCCCTCAAGGAAAGACTTGTAAGACCCCAAAGTCCACGAGGCTCCAGAGGACTTTCCACACCCATAGACCAAGGTCCCTCCGAGCCTCACCCCCGTAACCATTGAACCAACTCTATCTCTAATAAAATATTATCTGAACTGAAAGATTCCTGAGGGCAGAAATCTGGTCAACTTTGCTCACCACTCTACTCCAGCCCCCAACTGGCACGGTGCCTTGCATACAACAGGCACTCCAACCTTTTTGAAATTAGTGGCAGAATCCTTCCACAAATCCTCAAATGTCCTATAATATTTTGGTGCAATGGAGGAAGGGGTAACTCCAGAAGCAGAAGAATCTGCAAATGCATTTTGATGGGCTTCTGTCCACCATTTGGAGCTCTGCCTAATATCTGAAACTTTTAATTAGTGAAGCTTGCCAATTATCCTTAACTCACCTAGTTTTTACCATAGTCTTTCTTCTTTCTGGTACGAATGATTAAGCATCAAAATAATTCAGTTTGGAGAATCTGAAGATCTAAGTCTCTAACTCAATTGTGGGTTACACAGCAAGTGATAGCTCTATTGGGCTAGGATCGAGTACAGTGTAGACTAGAAGAAGGTCAGGTGCTGGATCCCCATGCCCCCCGTGGTTACATCCAAGCGTTACCACTTTCTGAGAGTGTAACTCAGGGAAAGTTATTTTACTGATCAAGCCTGTTTTCCTTGTCATTATAATGACCTAATATCAGTACCTCTTCCATGAAGTTTATGAGGCTTAAGATAATCTATATACAGCATTCAATACAGTAATTGGGGTTCAGAGTAGGGATACAAATGTTTGTCTAGAAACTCAAGAGCTTAGGGAAACTCTTACAAAAATGCTTAGACCATCGGTATTCTTTCATCTATGCTATCAGGCATCACCACTTACTGCTGCCTAGCGAATTAGAGTTAAGGAGTTTTACCCATTTACTGCCCCGTGGGTTTTTAAAGCCAAGCCACACCCGGCCCGTGGTGGGATGTGGTGGGAAGGCAGCACGGTAGCCCTGCAAGAGCCCTGGATTTAGAGCCACAAGACCGGGCTCGGTCACAGATCAAGGCTTTTCACATTTCTGAGCCTCAGGTTTCTCCCCTTTGAAACGTGAAAACTAATGCCTGCCTGCTTGGCCCGCCAACCTCGCAGGGTTATCGCTGAGGCCAGATGGCGTGGGAGCAGGTGTGGGGGTGCCATCACACACCTTTCCACCACTCGGTCAGCTACGGCTGCTGCTGCCCCCGAGTGCTCCCCCTGGAGCCCCGCCGACCGTCCTGCGGCTTCAGGTCTCCGCTTACTTGGCTTCTCAGTTGCTGGCCCGGCGGACCTCCCCTTTCTTCTCAAACCCCTCTCTTTCTCGGCTGCTGGGACACCACCCACCACACCCCCATCCCCTGCTCGATGCCTCTGCCCATTGTCCTTCCATACCTGTCCAAATCCCCTGGCACGCTCACCAATGCTGTTTCTTGCTCTACTTTATCCACAGGCGATCACAACCTCTCTGGCTCTGAATGCTATCTGTCAACAAATAAAATAATCCCGAAGACTCAATAAGCTACCCAGTGCCCTGTAACAGATCCCTTCTGCTAAAACCAGCTAGCACGTGACCTACTGCCCACAGCCAAGAGCCCTGATGAACACTCCATGACTCCACCACTCGGCTCTTTAAAATTTTCACATCTACCATATTTGCACTGCATCAAGAGAATTTAAAACTTCAGAATGATGTGTACAATATAGTCCTTCAACAATTCTACATTACTCTGGGGCGCCTGGCGGGGGGGGCTCAGTCGGTTGACTTCGACTTCAGCTCAGGTCATGATCTCGGGGTCCGTGAGTTCGAGCCCCGCGTCGGGCTCTGTGCTGACAGCTCAGAGCCTGGAGCCTGCTTCGGATTCTGTGTCTCCCTCTCTCTGACCCTCCCCCATTCATGCTCTGTCTCTCTCTGTCTCAAAAATAAATAAATGTTAAAAAAAAAAAAAGTTTTTTGTTTTTTTTTAACGTTTATTTTTTGAGAGAAAGAGACTGAGTGCGAGCAGGGGAGGTGCAGAGAGAGGGAGACACAGAATCCGAAGCAGGCTCCAGGCTCTGAGCTGTCAGCACAGAGCCCGACGCGGGGCTCGAACTCACGGACCGCGAGATCATGACCTGAGCCAAAGTCGGCTGCTTAACCGACTGAGCCACCCAGGCGCCCCCCCCCCCCAAAAATTTTTTTTTTAAAAACCACAATTCTATACATTACTCAGGGCTCATCACGATAAGGGTACTCTTAATCCCCTTCGCCTATTTCACCCATGCGCCCCACCCTTTCAACCTCTCCTCTGGTAACAGTCTGTTCTCTGTATTTAAGAGTCTGGTTTTTTGTCTCTTCTTTGCTTGTTTTGTTTCTTAAATTCCACATGTGAGTGAAATCATATGGTTCTTGCCTTTTTCTGACTGGCTTATTTCACATAACATCATACCCTCTAGATCCGTCCCTGTTGTTGCGAATGGCAAGATTTCATTCTTTTTTATGCCTTCATTTTGTATATATGCCACATCTTTTTTATCCGCTCATCTGTTGATGGACACTTAGGACGCTTCCATAATTTGGCTATTATACCTAATGCTGCAATCAACACAGGGGTGCATGTATCTTTTCAAATTAGTGTTTTTGTATACTTTGGATAAACACTCAGTAATGGAATTACCGTATCATGGGGTAATCCTAGTTTTAATTTTTTGAGGACCCTCCATAGTGTTTTCCACTGAGGCTACCTATATACTTTTCGGAAAACTTTTATCTAGTCATACCCAGTACGCTATTTAGTATGGTGCCTTAAAGAACGGTGCGTTAGCTCACTCTTTGATTTTGTAGAATCTTATGTCCAGCTTTACATGTGACATGGAAATCGTCTATAATTGTCTTTGCCTAAACAGTCCTTATTCAGTTTGTCTCGTAAGTAGAGTGACACTGCATTCTCTATTCTTCTTGTCTCTGGAAGCATCTGAATAGGATTGGTAGTTAGGGTTGGTTTCGACTACAAGTAGTGGAGGACCCAAATTACAATAGATTAAACAAGGTAGAAGCTTATTTCTTGCTCATTTAAAACTCCAGGGGGGTGGGGGGAAGCTATGGGTCTAATATGGTAGTTTCATACTCACTGGGGTCCCGGGTTCCTTCTGTCTGGCTGTTCCAGTGGGGGATCTCCCAGTGCTTCCTTCACAAACCACTGCCTCCTCCTACAGGCTTCATTAAACTCTGCACAGGCCTGGCTTCCAAAGGACGGCCCTCCCCCAATATCCGTCTCTGCTGCTGGGATCACCCAACCTGGCTTGGGTCCCCTGCACGTCTAAGCCTTCCTGGAGTCCCATTTGGCTCACAGTAATGCATGTACGTCTTCCACTCATTGATAGCAGCTCAGTCAGTCCCCCACCACAGTCCTCTCCTTTTGCCTTTAGCATGAAAATAATTTTAAGTCCCCAGACTCTAGGGGACACACATAAAGCTCTCAGAGGGGTTCTGCGAACCAATCCCCACCCCACCCCACCCCCGCCCCACAAAGCTTAGGCTTTCCTTCACCAAAGAACATTCTTACAGTACTCAAAAACTCTCTAAAAAGAAATCTATTAAGCGTCTTGCTCAATCCTCTATATCCCCCCCCATATTTAACCCCCAAGGTGGGCGGTAAACTAAGGGTCACAAAAAAATGTCATACTCTTAGCATTCTCTGCACCTTCGGGCTATTAGCTATTGTGCTCAGTCTTTGGGGCCTTGTTTGAAGCTTGGTGACAAGAAAAGTCTCATTTAAAATCCTTAACACACATATATGTATGTGTATATATATATATATATATATATATATTTTTATGTTTTTATTTTTTTTGAGAGGGAGAGAGAGAGACAGACAGAGTGTGAGTGGGGGAGGGGTAGAGAGAGAGGGAGACAGAATCTGAAGTAGGCTCCAGGCTCTGAGCTGTCAGCGCAGAGCATGACGTGGGGCTTGAACTCACAGACTGCGAGATCATGACCTGAGCCGAAGGGACGCCCAACGGACTGAGCCACCCAGGCACCCCTGTAACATATATTTTTTAAATAAAGATGTATTATTCTGGCAATCAGGAAGAAAAAAAGTAGGTTCTGAAAATAAATATTTAGGCAGTTTACAATAGACTATCTAGCTGTAGGAAATGAACAGAAGTGCAGACTCACCTGATAGATTATTATCTATTGGCCAAGGCTATCAGATCATTCCATTTGTTCCAGAAAACCAAACGGAAAAATAATACAACACCTATCAACAGTGGATTTCTTAAATGACTCATGGTATTGCCACATAATAGATACCAAACATTAAAAGGAATATGTTTCTATATTAACTTGGAAATGGTTCACAGTATGCCGACTTTGAAATAGTTCTCAATATTGAGTAATGAAAGAAAATACAGGTTACGACCCTATAACTATTGTTTAAAAGTCTACCCAGTGTGTCTGGCTCATGCAGCACGAAGGAGTAGGCTAACACCGTCATCCTCGACTCCTCCATTTTTCTTGCCCATTACCAGGAGAATAGCAGTGAAGCCTGTTGGCTTTACACACCCATAAACACCTCAGAACTCAGCCTTTTCTGCCCTTGCCTGCCCCCCACCAAGCTCCCAGAAGTCGATCCCAACACAGCAAACAGAGGGATCCTGTGAAAATACAAGTGACATCTGGTCCCCACACTGCCTAGAACCTTCCATTGCTTCCTCATATCACTCATAATAAAATCCAGCCTTCACAGTGGCACACGAGGCTTCCGTACGTGACTTACCTGAATTCCTGTCAGTGCTCTGATCACCTCTCCGGCTACTAACGCCTACACTCAACTGCATTTCAGACTCCAACACGCTGGGCACACTCCTGCCTTGGAGAGTCTTGGCAGTGGCTCTTCCTTCTGCCCCAATTATCCACCTGGTTCCCTCCCTTTCCACCTTCAGGTCAGTGGATCAAAGGGGTTGGGCACACACCACCATGCCTCACCTGGAATGGCCTGGAACTCATGGTGAGAAGGATTAGCAGGAACAGGGTCACCTTCTTCAAGTACTCAGTAGACAGCCATCTTGAGCAGAGGTCTAGATGAACACTCCAAAGAGGCTGAGCGGCAAGACACCTTTTAAAAAAAAATTTTTTTTTTTTTAACGTTTATTTCTTTTTGTGACAGAGAGAGACAGAGCATGAGTGGGGGAGGGGCAGAGAAAGGGAGGGAGACACAGAATCGGAAACGGGCTCCAGGCTCCGAGCCGTCAGCCCAGAGCCCGACGCAGGGCTCGAACCCACGGACCGACCGCGAGATCGTGACCTGAGCCGAAGTCGGCCGCTTAACCGACTGAGCCACCCAGGCGCCCCACAAGACACCTTTTAATAGGGAAAAGGTGAGAGCGGCCTTGCAGGAGAGGAATGAAATTTTTAGATTCAAGGTCCAGCTTGCCCAAATCTTGGACTTCTTGTAGGCCCCTGGTCCCATGAGAAATTGAGTCATGGCAAAGTCCCTCCCACTGCAGGAGAGAGAAGGAACCCAGGAGCCATCAACCCGACAGTCCTGCTTTTCACTCCACTGGACGGAGTTTAACTCTTTAAACTTAACTTTAAACTTTTTATTTTGAAATAATTAAAAGTTAAGAAGAAAGTATAAAGAGTCCAAAGTATCATTCGCTCTTCTTCCCCAATGGTGACATCTTATAGAACTGTAGTACATTACCAAAACCAGGAAACTGACCAGTTAAAAGACTACAGACCCTATTCAGTTTCCACAAGTGTCTAAGCCTACATTCATAGTCACATATGCATGGATGTGAATGTTGTTGTATGCAATTTTACCCCATGTACAGATTTGGGTAACCACCACCACAATCAGGATACAATCTATTACCACAAACTTCTTCCCATGGTCTCTTTGTACCCATGCCCACCCCTACCCCACTCCCCATCCACGTCCCCTGCAAATATCCAGATCTATAATTTTTGAGAATGTTATATAAATGGTATCAAACAGTATGTAACTTTTTTTGACATTGGCTGTTTCCACTCAGCACAACTTTCTGGAGATACATCTAAGTAGCTGCATGTATCAAGAGTCAGTTCCGTTTTGAGGTTCCTCAAAAAATTAAAAATGGAACCACCCTGTGACCCAGCAATTTCACTACTAGGTATTTATCCAAGGGATACAGGTATGCTGTTTTGAAGGGGCACGTGCACCCCCATGTTTATAGCAGCACTATCGACAATAGCCAAAGTATGGAAAGAGCCCAAATGCCCATTGATGGATGAATGGATAAAGAAGATGTGGTGTGTGTGTGTGTATATGTACACATATACATATACATATGTGTGTATACACACATATACATATACATATGTGTGTATACACACATACATATGCATATGTGTGTATACACACACATATATACACATGTGTGTATATATACACACATATACATATACACGTGTGTATATATACACACATACATATACACATGTGTGTATATATACACATATACATATACACGTGTGTATATATACACACATATACATATACACGTGTGTATATATACACATATATACATATACATATATGTGTGTATATACACACATATATACATATACATATATGTGTATATATACACACATATATACACATACATGTATATACACATATATACACATACATGTATATACACACATATATGCATGTATATACACATATATGCATATACATGTATGTGTATGTACATATATGTATACATATATACATGTATGTGTGTACATATACATACACATATGTATACATACACATATATACATATACACATGTATACATATACATATATGTGTGTATATATATATACATATATATCGCTAATACTCCCATCATTCATATATATACATATACATATATCTGTATACATACATATGTATGTATATATGTATATGTACATATATGAATGATGGGAGTATTAGCGATCAAAAGGACTGAAATCTTGTCATCTGCAACAACGTGGATGGAACCAGAGTGTATTACACTAAGACAAATTAGTCAAAGACAAATATCATATGACTTCACTCACATGTGGAATTTAAGATACAAAACAGATGAACATAAGGGAAGGGAAGCAAAAATAACATAAAAACAGGGAGGGGGACAAAACGTAAGAGACTCTTATTTTTTTTCTTTTTCTAAATATAATCTATTGTCAAGATAGCTAGGCTACAGTGTATACAGTGTGCTTTTGGTTTTGGGAGTAGATTCCCAAAAAAGAGACTCTTAAATATGGAGAACAAACTGAGGGTTGCTGGAGGGGTTGTGGGTGGGGGGGATGGGCTAAATGGGCAAGGGGCATTAAGAAAGACCCTTGTTGGAATGAGCACTGGGTGTTATATGTAGGGGATGAATCACTGGATTCTACTCCTGAAATCATTATCGCACTACATGCTTGGATGTGAATTTTAAAAAATAAAATTAAAAAAAAGAGTTGGTTCCATTTTTATTGCTGAGACGTATTCCATGGTATGGCATTCCCATGGTTTTACCATTCACCCAAATGAAGGACATCTGGATTGTTTCCAGTTTGGGGCTATTATGAACAAAGCCATATGAACACTCATGTACAGGTTTGTGTGTGAATGCATGTTTTCACTTCTCCGAGATAAATGCCCAGGAGTGCAACCGCCGGCTCATGTTTGCATGTTTAGCTTTTTAAGGAACCACAGAACTGTTTTCCAGAGAAGCTGAACCGTTTTACATTCTATTACCGCCAAACGTTTTCTTGTGGCCTTTGTAAATCTCTCTCCCATCTCCCTCCCTATCCACCTCTACCTCTGTCCCCGTAGAGTATGTTGCATTTCCTAGAGTTTTAGATAAATGAAATCATATATGGTATGTATCCTTTTTGGTCTGGCTTCTTTCCCTCAGCATCGTTATTCTCAGATTCATCCAAGTTGTAGCATGTCTATAGGTCAATTCATTCTATTGTTAAGCAGTAGTCTATAGTAAGGATAGGCCACAGGCTGTTTATACATTTACCTACTGATGGACAGTTGGGTTGTTCGTTCGTTCGTTCGTTCGTTCCTTCCTTCCTTCCCTCCTTCCTTCCCTCCCTCCTTCCTTCCCTCCCTCCCTCCTTCCCTCCCTCCCTCCTTCCCTCCCTCCCTCCTTCCCTCCTTCCTTCCTTCCTTCCTTCCTTCCTTCTTTTGGCTATTACCAATAAAGCTGTTATAAACATGCAAAAAAAAAGAAAAAAAAGTGATTCCATTTCTCCACATTCTGACCAGCATTTGGTGTTACCATTATTTTCTATTTTAAGCATTCTGGCAAGCACCTGTTGGTATCTCATTGTGGTTCTAATTTGCATTTCGCTCATGGTTAATGATGCTGAACATCTTTTCGTGTGCTCATCTGTCATCTGTAACTCCAGTTGAGTGAAACATCCATTCACATCTCTTGCTCATTTTATAATTGTCTTTGTTTACTGGTGAATTTTGAGAGTCTCTTATATATTGTAGGTGTAAAACCTTTGTCAGGTATGTGGTTTGCAAATATTTTCCCCTAGTCTATAGTTTGTCTTCAGCTCCTCCTAACAGGATCTTTTCCAGAACAAAAGCGTTTTTTGGGGGTTTTTTTAGTTCTGATGAAGTCCAATTTAGCAATTTTTTATTTTATAGATCATGCTTTAAGCCATGTCTGAGAATCCTTCACCTACCCCTACATCACAGAGGTTCTATCTTTTATTCTAAAAGTGTATCGTTTTACATTTAAAATCCGTGATCCATTTTGAATTAATTATAGTGCCATGGTTAAGGAAGAGTTTACTTTGTTCCTTTGCACAAAGGAACTCTCCAGAATAAGGGTAAAAGGAGGTCCCAGGTGGATAGCCGTGCGCCAGTCACGGAGGATAAACAGCCCAGACTGGAACTGTGTGATGAAAGAGACAGCCACACTGGGGACTGCCACCACCCAGCCCTCTGCTGCAGCACCTTGTCCAACAGGAAAGGGGGAGGCTCAAATCTAGGAAATGCAGAATCCGACTCAAGGCATTCCCAGGAAGAAGCTATGCAGCAGGCCAGAGAGAGAGAGAGAGCAGTCCATAAGGAAGGAGAAGGAAGTGTCTGGGAGGAATACTTGGGGGAATGGAGCACATATATATTGGTTTGACTGAACTTGTAGAAAAGTGTACCAAGAAGCTATTGGAAGGTGTAAGAAAGAACTCGAAAGGGGACCAGTTGAAAGAGGGGAAGAGGGTCATTAGTAACTTCAGGAAAAGAAAAAAGAAAGCAAATATAGTGATCTGCACCCTATAATGCTCAGTCTGAACAATATTTATACAGGCACAATATAAACATGGAGCAGTCAACTGAACAAAGGCTGTAATATGACTCTAGCGGGAAAACTGGAGGGGGAAGCAGAAGGCAAGGTATAGGAGAACCAAATCCTCAAAGACCGGAGTAGGTAATTAAAAGAGAACGTCTAATATTGATAAATCAGAGGCAAGTCTAATACACATTTCTAACCTACGTGTGCATACATTGCTCTCATAAAATAAAAACTAACTTTTGAAAACAAGGAGTGCCACGTTGTCTGACACGGCAGAGACGTGATGCTCTCGTTCCTTCCCTCCTTTGGGCACCATTCGCTGATGCAGGTTATGTATTAAGATTCCAGGAACTAATGGGGCAGCACATGGGAAACCTATTCCTTGGCTTGCGCCCTAGCCACAGTCTGCTAGTGACCTTACCTCCAAGGATTTTGTCTTATGATTTGTTAATCCTTTTCTGGTAACATTGCTTCCAAGCTCAACTGAGTACACTTCCTCCTTAACTCCAGGTAATGCAATTTCAGTGCAGACTGGATAAAGAGCGTTCTTGAATCGCATGCAAAAAAACTTCTGCTTGATTTGATTTCATCATTAAGTGTGTTCCTGAAGAAAAGTCAGATTCATAGCAAATTGTTGTGTATTAAATACTCTCCAGTAAATTTTAACTTTATGTTCTTGCAGGGAAAAAACTGGCCCCAACCAACAATAATGACAGTGCTCTCTTAAGACTATCATTATTTTCAAAAAGCCCTTGGAAGTGATTGACTTGTACAGTTTGTTCGCATAATTTTCCCACACAGCCAATGAAAGAAATTAGTCAAGGAGAAACTAACATTTACTGAGTGCCTATTATGTGTCAGGCACTGTGCTAGGGACTTTGACAAATGTATTGTCTACTTTAATCTTGGCGACCTCCCAGAGAAGTGGTATTATCCCCACTTTACATTTAAGGAAACCAGAGCCTAAAGATATTAAGTAATTTTCCCAAAGCCACACAGTTGTAATTCAAACCAACCATCAAGTCTTTTCACAAGAAATGTATGTAATTACAATTCCCAGCATTAATTTGAGCTTTGAGTGCTCTGTGATTCCATAGGGTTTTAATATTTAAACAGCCACATATGATTTAGCATTGTTCCAAGGAGGAAACTGAGAAGACACTGACCTCATCAGAATTTTTAAAGTATGACGATCTCTTTTGATATAACGGTTGTGAAACCAACAAATGTTTATTGATCTAATGATTAATTAAAAGGCAATATGAGATTCAAATAGCTACATGAGAAGAACACTGTATTAGGGACAGAGTAACTAAAACTAAATCTAAATAACTCCACCTCTTAAAAGTCTTGTGACCTTGAGCAAATTGCTTCAGCTTTCTATGATAAAACTGTCAGACTTACAGTAGCTATCTCTCTCAGGGTTCTTCTACCATTAAAAAAAGTGAAAAGAATACGATTCACTTTTGGATAAGCTCACAGTAAAGTGAAAAGCACATAGTAAGAATTTTAAATTTGCTATTGTTATAAAAGGTTTATAGCTGCAGCTGAAGCAATTTCTCCCACTATGTAAATGAAATTACATCAAATAGATAAACCTAAATGTTCATTAAGAATGTATAGGGTGGGGCGCCTGAGTGGCTCAGTTGGTTGAGCGTCCAACTTCGGCTCAAGTCACGATCTCGCAGTCTGTGAGCTCGAGCCCCGCTTCAGGCTCTGTGCTGACAGCTCAGAGCCTGGAGCCTGCTTCTGATTCTGCGTCTCCCTCTCTCTCTCTGCCCCTCCCCTGCTCATGCTCTGTCAAAAATAAATAAACATTAAAAAAAAAAAAAAAAGAATGTAGAGTGTGAGGGGCGCCCAGGTGGCCCAGTGGGTTAAGCGTCTGACTTGGGCTCAGGTCATGATCTCATCGTTTGTGAGTTTGAGCCCCATGCAGGGCTCCCGTGCTGGTGGCCTGAAGCCTGCTTCAGATTCTGTGTCTCCCTCTCCCTCTGCCCCTCCCCTGCTCTGTCTCTCTCTCTCTCTCTCTCTCAAAAATAAACATTAATTTAAAAAAAAAAAAAAAAAAAAAGAATGTACAGTGTGAGATTTACCTGTGGTTACACACGAGCAGAGTTGACTCCCAAAACTTTGGTGACCTCCCCTGACAGACTAACACCGATAAAAGCAGCTATTTCTTGGAGATTTCTAACTATGTAAGTTTGACACTGGCCTTGATGCAGGTAGGGAAACCAAAAGATTCACTTCCTGCATTATATTACCCTCCCATTAGATATCCGCCTTCTACCTCTACATACGTGACATAACAAACGGACACACTGACAAACACAAAAGAGAAAATATAACCTGGTAAACGGAGCATAACCAAACGCACCCCTTGAAACGAGAAATTAACAACTGCAGATAGGAGGCCGCCTTTTAAAGGAGCTGGTTTACCCCAGCTCTGACCCGGAACCAGGTGGCCAGCCAGAGAACATTACCTTGGATGGGAACACGTGACTTTTCATTTCCATCGACGATGTCCTAACAAACAATAAAGTTGAATTACCTTTGTTTCCGGAGTCAGGACGTGCCGTGGATACTGGTTTCGAGATGCCGTGTCCTCTGGATCACTCACTTATTCCCTAAATACAATATTGAATAAAATCTCAGCAGCCATCCTCTGCCATTACGTTATTCCGCCCCCTCCACGTCTCCCCGCCTAATGTATCTCCTTCGTAGGGCTGAGACAGGATAGCATTCCTTCCAGTTTCGTAACAACAAACACAAAAACCTATCAGATAATTTGGTCCACTTACTGTTCCTGCATCTCAGAATTAAAATCTGGCTATTATTACATGTAATGACAGACTGAAATTTTAGGTCATTGCCATTTTCATCACATTTCTTTTTATAAGCCAGTCATATTATAACTAACAAAGCATTTATACTTCTGCATCGGATGGTCATTTATTCAAGAATACTGAAGAACTGTTATCTCCAGGTAGCATGCCATGTCCTAAGGATTCATTAATGACATGTCTTAGCACTCATGGAGAGCCACACCCCGGAGTGATTAGTTAGGTCCCTGGACTCTCAAGTCAATTTCCCTGGGGTCAAATGCTAGCTCTTATACCAACCAGCTGGGTGACCTTGGACAAGTAACCTAAGTTCTTAGTGTCTCAGTTACCTTAATAATAACATAACAGTGCCCATTTCACAGGGCTTTTAGGATTAAATAAGTTAATATTTATAAAGCAGAACTGTACCTCATACATAGGAAGTGTTATGATCATTATAGAAAACATCATTCAATAAAACGGAATTCACTTTCTAGTGAGGGAGTCAGTCAATAAACAAATAAACAAAATTATAGCTAATCGTGGGACAAACACCAAACAATTTACACTCTTAATTAAAACACACCCATTCCTATCACTGGCAGGCTAGGTTAGTTGGATGAACTCCCCTGATGAAAACAATTGGGAATCAACACAATTTCAGTTTCTGAGAGCCTCCTGGAACCAATGGAGGGATTATAAAGCATCGGGCTCACCGGAAGAAGAGGGATCCTTCCTGGTTCACCCAAAGAGCCATACCCTCAGGCCTCGGACTGCTTAGAAGTAAGTTGTACCCCACCCCCCTTCCCACCCTCCACAGGTCTGCAAGGACAATTAAGTTGCTTTAGAACAGAAATGGTCTGGAGTTTAGGAGAATAATGAGTGGATTTGTTCCCGGAGGGTGCGGCCATGGGCGGTGCTCACATACATCTCGTTTTCATTGTCCCACATTCCTCAAGCCATGAATGTAGTGTATATCAAGTGATCATGTGTGGTAGTGCCCCTAAACTCTTGAAAATCCTTTCTAGAGTAAGTTAACTTTGCTTTAGGCCTTAAATCTTCATACAGTTGGTTTTTTTGTTTGTTTGTTTGTTTGTTTGTTTTTAAAGAAAAGGAGTAAAATACAATGACATCCAAGAATATGAAGAAACACATCGACAGTAGGGGCAGGAAGTTAGGAAGAGTCAGCTGGTCTTGCTTGAACTTCAGAGAGAGGCTGCACTGTACAAATCAGCCTTGCTCAGGTCAAGTGTAAAACCAAAATGATTAGCAGTATTTTGTCACTTGCAATTTGTGTACTTGTATACACACATTCCTGTTAACCTGATGTGGGTTCCGGATGTGATGCTATAAAAAGCGGATCCCAGATTCAGGCATGGGTGTAATGCTCAGTCATGAAGTTTATAAACTAAATCCAGCAACACGATGTGAAAACACAGAAAGGAGAAAAGGAATATCAAACTACCCATACATTGATGACAAGAAAGGAAAAGGCCACTGGAGATCAGCATCTAATTTGCAAAGAATGGAAGCATCTATAAAAGAGAGGAATAAAGGAAGGGAGGAGAGGAAGGAATGGAAAAGACGAAAAGAGTAAATGTAAAAATAGGGGCAAAAAAAAAAAAAAATAGACTAACCCTCCAACATTAACTATAGGTATCCCTGGGTGAAAAGAATATAAATGATCTTTATTTTCTTCATTTTGATTAGCTGTGCTGCTTAAATTCTCTCATGTGTTTTCTATTGCCCAGTTCCTACTATAAATGCTTTAAAAGAAAATAATCTATTTCCCAGTCTCCAAAGAAACGGCAGGTTTAACCTTGAAAGTTCTTATTTTAATTTCTAGTATGCAAATCTTGCCCTCTAGGAATTCATTCTCTTTTGCCTTTGAGTGTTATCATTTATTGCACTTAAATGTGCACCTAAGAGGCCAGTGAATTAGGAAGGAAGGGAGGAAGGGAGGAAGGAAGGAAGGGAGGGAGGAAGGGAGGGAGGAAGGGAGGGAGGGAGGAAGGGAGGGAGGAAGGGAGGGAGGGAGGAAGGGAGGGAGGGAGGGAGGAAGGGAGGGAGGGAGGGAGGGAGGGAGGGAGGAAGGGAGGAAGGGGGGGAGGAAGGAAGGAAAGAGGGAAGGAAAGAAATGTTCTAATTCAAACTATCTACACATTTAAAAAAAATAAAATATGACAAGAAAAAATATTATTAAGAAATGTAAGCACTGCCCAATCTAAGCATATTTAAATTCTGTAACATTAAAAGTCACCTGCTATTCACTGGATAGATAAATCAACTTTTCAATGTAGGTGGCTTACTTCTATAAACTTTCCCATCACTTAAACATTTCACTAAATCCTCCTTCAGTGAAGAACTTTTCAGATTGGTCAGAAAAAAAATGTGGCCATACTACCTTTTTTCCCTTTTGAACAATATATTTTTCTATAACTCTAATAGATTGTATCAAAAGGGAACACTTTTGGCTGCTAGTAACAGGAAACTGCATTTAAATCTGTGATGAAATCATAGGAATATATATTATCTCACTCAACTAGTAGTCTGGAGGCAGATGGTTCCAGGGTTCTTTCAGGGGCTCATCAATATCATCAAGACCCAGACACTTTTCACACTCCCATGCCATCATCCTTAGCATGTTGGTTTTTATTCCCATGCCTGTTGACTCACTGCTACAATATGGCTGCTGCAACACCAGACATCATATCCTCATGCTGTGCTTAAATGTAAAAATCAAGGGTACAGCAAAAGATTTTCTTCTCTCAGAAAGCTCTGTCCTTTATCCACGGAGGAAACATTCCCAGACATCTTCCTTATGGCCCCATAAGTCAGAACTGGATGGGTACTCCTAATTACCAGAGGCTGTGAAAGTATCTATGGTTTAATTAAGCCTTCCTCCTTGATCCAGTGTCTTCATCTGTGATGGAATGGCACTATGAGGACTTGTCCTGTCCTTGCCTTCCAGGGGCTGGCCTGTCTTTGTTCCAGTCCTGGTGCGCTAATTCAAAGTTTACTCTCTAAAACTAATCGCAACAAATAAGTGAAATTACACCACTTTCAAATACACAGTTGTGCATTATCATTTAAACATCCACGAATGCTAAATTAAGAAATTAATGATATAAAATATTCATTTTATATTTCATGCATTAAAACACTCTATAAAAAATTCTTTCCACTAATTCTACATTTTAAGCTGAGACAGGCATCATGTCTTTCACTATTTTGAGGCTTCAGAAAGGCCTAGGGGCGCCTGGGTGGCTCAGTCGGTTAAGCGTCTGACTTTGGCTCAGGTCACGATCCCACAGTTTGTGGGTTTGACCCCCACGTTGGGCTCTTTGCTAACAACTCAGAGCCTGGAGCCTGCTTCAGATTCTGTGTCTCCCTCTCTCTCTGCCCCACCCCGCTCATGCTCTCTCTCTTTCTCTCTCTGTGTCAAAAATAAATAAACATTAAAAAAAAAAAAAGTCCTAGAACAATGATGCTCAGATGTCAGTTGCTCTATGCCCACTCCTTCCGTAGAGTTATTCATGACATCAAGGAACATCAAAATAGTTCTTTGAAAAATCAGAGCATCCTGCAAGATGAAGCAGGTTGGAATTCTGCTTTCATTAGTGAAAATGGCCTATGGCAACTCCTTTCTACCCAACCAATAAAAAGCACGCATATGTTCCCAGGAGCACAAGCCTGAACCTGGCCGAAATCCACTGGTTCACATCCTCTAGTGGCTCAGGGCTGCACTGGTACTCCCCAGGTGGAATGCCTGTCCACTGGACCTCCAAACTTAAGGGAAGGAAATTCACATCTTCATTAAGTCCCTTAAGGGCCCAAGACTGGCAGGCTGTGGTCTCACGTGCTAGTTAAGACCCTGGGAACTGGAGTCAGACCTCCTGGGTTCAAATCCGGCCTTGCAACTTACCAGGCATGCAACTTTGAGCAACCATTTACCACCTTTCAGTGCTAGGGTCTCCTCGCCTGTCAAATGAGGAAACAACAGCACCTACATACTTGGGTTCCTGTAAGGAGTAAATGTGTTACCCCCAGAGAGCGCTGGAAACCGCGCCTGGCAGGCACACAGAGAACTTGTTAATATTACGCCTTTCAACTAAGGGTGCCTGCAACTCTGCAACATTTTGCCTGGATATGAAACAGTTCCTGTGAATTACAAAACTGGACCCCTGGGAATTGAGTGGCCACGGCTGGGGACCCGGAGAGAAAGAGAAAAAAGAAATCAGGGCAGGGGCAGAGAAAAAGCTGCAGCAACATTTACCCTGCGGATCCCACCTACAGCCTCGGTCTCCTGGCCAGGGTCTCCTCTACTGTTTCTTCTTCTTCCAGAAGGAGTCCGGCCGGCGTGCGGCGCAGCTCAGCCTTTCTCCAATCAGACACCCCAAGGCCGGCGCCACGTACGTGACCTGATCCAATCTGCTGCCCTGGAGGGCGGGAACGCAAAGTTCCTACCTGCACCTGCGGCAGCTGTGGCCGCCTCCTGGATTGGTGTTCCCCCTCCGCCCCCTTCCCGGGGGTTCTGGTTTCTCGAATACTTGGCGAATGACCAGCAGGTGGGCAGACAGATGTCTCTCCCGTGCAAAGGACCAACGTGTAGGAAGGTTCAGTACACCAGAGTGAGCAGCCGAGGTCCCATCTCCCGCGGCTGCCGGGGAGTCGCTAGCAGGGAAGAGGGAGGCGCGCGAGAATGAAAGGCTACTAACCGGGAGAGCTTATCTGGGTATTCACCTGGGGCAGTGAGCCTGGCACCTGTTCCGCCGCGGGGCCCTCACGCCGGAGCCGAGCGCGCTGCGAGCCCAGAACTGCCGCCACCGCTGCGCCGAACAGAAGTTGGAAGCGCCAGGGGAGACGAGCAGCAGCAATCGGCTTAGCTGGACTGCAGACATTTCGGCAGGCACACCTTCCAGAAAAAAAGCCCGACCTCCCCAGGTTGTCCCAAGCGCACCTCCTCCGTTCTCTTGGAGGTGAGGTCGGCTCAGAGTCTTGGGATCTTCAGAAGCCCGAACAGGTGAGCAATCAGGGTGGTTTTGCATCCGCCAAGACAGAGCTCATTCCAAGGTGTCAACCTGGGGTGCTACCCCGGCTCCGGAGAGGTTTCGAGCCACAGGCGCTCTGCGTAAATTTGCGTAATTTGCAGTGTTTTCCTTGCGCAATTAGTGCCGAGCCTTTCCGCGCACACGTCGGTTGTGGAAAAGAGAATGTAGGGTAGAAGACAGAAGGCAGCCATCGGCACACCCCACCACCCATGAATAACTTGGGGTGCTTCGCTGATCCGTAAAATACAGGGAGCAGGAGGTTTGCAGACCCAACTGCAAACCGTGCCCTGGGGAGAGGGTGCCTTTTTAGGGGAAGAACTTTTGGCGGCTTCATCTTCTATTGTTTTCAAGTCGTGGCCCGAGTGTGCCCTCGGGGCATCCTGGGGAGGAGCCGGGGCCCGGGTCTCTGCTGCGGAGGCCGCTGCGCCGCCTCGCGTAGGCGCTCAAACTTTCCCGGCGGTTCCGAGAGCAGAACTTTTCCAACAACAAACACCGCTCAAGTTTTGCTCCCCGGCGCGCCGGCAACTCCCGCGAGCACCAGGCGCGTGGGCTGGGACGGAGCCCAGAGGAAACCTGGAAATGCTCCCGGGCGCAAGCGAACCGTGCGCGTTCGTACAGTTAGTGCCGAGCGCGGAAGGCGCGCACAGGTGTCTCGCTCCCCATATTAGCACCTTAAGTGCTAATAAACAGTCTTTTCGGGCCGCAGAGCGCTGCTTTAAAAGCTGGGGAGAAACAGATGGGTTTGGAGTTCCTGACTGCGCGCCGCAGGTTTCTCTCCTTTGGAGGAAGGAATTGCGCAAAAAAGAACAGACGCCTTTAATTTGTAACTAAAAATCTCAAGAGTTGCGCTGCCTGGTACAA
Organism: Lynx canadensis; assembly: GCF_007474595.2. Classification (NCBI taxonomy): domain Eukaryota; kingdom Metazoa; phylum Chordata; class Mammalia; order Carnivora; family Felidae; genus Lynx; species Lynx canadensis. The sequence continues at coordinate 120,701,864 of NC_044304.2, forward strand.
AGTCGGTGCGTATGTTCATACAGAACTAAAAAGAAGAGGACGTTTGCCGCTTGGCCTCATCTCAACCATCGGTGGGGTGGCTTCGAGGAGACGTAAGATTGGTGTCTGGGGAATAAAAGGAAGAGTGGGACCGCGGTTTTCAAGGGAAATTAAGTCTAGACCAGTTTCTCTGAAAGCGGCAAGGCAGAAGTTCTGTCAAAAGAATTTAAAAGAAACAGCACATCCTGAGCTTTTCCCTCGCTCTTATCGGCATGTACATTCCCCCCAGAAAATCACATCGAAGAGGATTCTGGGACAGAAGTCTATGGAAAAACACCTTCAAGGGAAATTTCGGAACTGTTGACAGGAGTCTAATATTCAGTGCTCACCCATAGCACACCCCCTTCCGAGCGCCCTCCGCTCAGGTGCTCATCCAAGAGGAGGCCCCGCGGGGCCGAGCTGGGTCACTCTGGGGCGTCCCTCTACAATCAGGGTAACAGGCCAGGCCAGCTTCCTCTCGGGCCGGCTTAATCCGCACGCCCGGGAACCTCCCCCGGCGGCCCCCGCGCAGACCACCGCACCGGCCCTGGAGGCCAGGCGAGGGTTGAGGCGGGGGAGTGCCAAGGTGTCTGGAGACCAGATGGTGGCGCCCTGGAGGCCACCACTCGTCCGCCCGCGCCCCCCGGGGACGCGGCGGTGCCCTCGGAGGGCCGCGTAGCTCCTGGCCTGCGGGTGCTCGGACCCGGGCCGATCCGGTGACGGGCGGAGCGAGGGGAGGAAGTGGGGTTGGGGGCACGTGACTTGGACAAACCCATAACCACGTTCTGTTTGCTTCCCGGGTACAGGCCGCCGCCTAGGCTCCCAGCCCGTAGCCTGCTTTCCTGCCGCGGACCGCCGGCCCCACCGGGAAAGAGGGCCCTTCCCCACCTGCCGCGCCCCGCGCCGCCCGGCCATGGCCGACAGCGGCGGCACGGGCAGCTCTGGGTCCTGGTGGAAATCGCTAACCAACAGCAGAAAGAAAAGCAAGGAAGCCGCGGTAGGGGCGCAGCCTCCCGCCCAGCCTGCCCCCGGGGAGCCCGCGCCACCCAGCGCCGACTCGACTGGCAGCTCCCGGGAGAATCAGCACCCCAATCTCCTTGGGGGCGCCGGCGAGCCCCACAAGCCGGACAAGTTGTGCGGGGAGAAGTCAGGCAGCAGCCGCCGCAATTTGAAGATCTCGCGCTCCGGCCGCTTTAAGGAGAAGAGGAAAGTGCGCGCCACTCTGCTCCCCGAAGGAGTCAGGTCCCCTGAGGAGGCGGGCTTCCCTGGTGACCCCCACGACGACAAGCAATAGCCACAGCGCGGCGGGACTGTCTTTCTCCCCGCCACTCCTCCCTACCCTAGCCCGAGAATTGCGGCCCGCCCCAGTACCTGGTTCTAATCCCACCAACTTCTGAGTATTCACACAAGGCCTCCACGATTTTAATTTCCTGGAAATTGAAGTGTCGGTTAAGTTTTCAATATTTCATGGCTCGAGGAGGCACTGAATATGTACTTGTGGTAAGCGAAGATACCTGCCACAGAGGAAGTTGGCATAATCCTTTTTTTCCCCCAAGAGTGGCCCCTTGTGCCACCTGGGGAGTGAGAAGGGTACTTCTCTGAGTGGGTCACTCACCTGGAACTGCACAGCCCCTCCAACGAGGAAGCAGTGCTCCGATTCAGGACTCGCTATTGGAGAGCAAATCACACTGCTGTTTTCAAGGCCAGAGAAATGCACTTTAGAAGTACTTGTGTAGACTCGTACCTAAGGGAAGGGCTGAGAGGGAGCAGGAAGCATTCTTAGGTAGAAGCATTAGAAGTAAGGCAAGGTTGCTTTTAATGTTGAACTACAAAACTGTACTGCCTGTTTTAGTGTGGACCATTAAACCCGCTGCACCCTAAGCCTTAAGGTGACATTTGTGTTTTTTCCATTGCAAGACTGAAGTCTGTCATACTTAAAAGCAGGCATACAAAATCCAAAGTGACAGAGTTAATCATTTGCCACACAGTATAACAGCTACTCCTGGAAAGCTAGGGGAGGGGCACGTTTCTCAGAACTAGCAACACCCCGACTGGCACCAGTTAGCCGATGTCTCTATTTACTAATTAAATTTGAGGAAGGGAAGGAGAAGTACTAAATAATTATTCCTAAATTTTCTTTGTTACTTCGGTACATCTTCAGACAGTAATGTCTCACAATGCTAGTAGTAATTCTTTTTTGTATTGTTAACCATACTAACAATTCTCTGAAAATCCTTAAACAAATGGACTGGACTCTTAGTTTGTGCAAAGCCGTCTTCTTTTCCCACCCCTTTGCTGCAAAAGCTTACTTTAGTCTGATTTATGCATTTATCTAGTTTCAAAGCCTTTAGATGTACTAATCTGAAGATTCTGAACAAAAATCTACCTGTTTGCTTTTGTTATGAACTTCAAGAAAAGGAGTAAATGAATACCGCTTGCTTTCAGCAAATTACAAGGAGTTATTGTAGTGGTTAAGGGCCACTGGGCTCTTTCCACCACAATTCAGTTCATTTATAAACATCCAGAAATACATAGGGAAATTGTAGTGGTCAAAGTGTGTGTGTGTGTGTGTGTGTGTGTGTGTGTGTGTGTGTAGTTTAGATAATTACAAGCAAGAACTTGATTGGAGCTTCTAAATGTGTTCTATAGAAAGAGGCAGATTTTCATTTCTCTCAAATTAGTAATTTATAAAATACCAAAACATGTTCATGGGCTAAAGAGATTGACCAATGAAACGATGAAAATGGCTAACCTCATGAATCAAGCTTGGGTACCAGCACAATAATAGAGTTTACCATTTGATATATGAGTTTCCACATACCAAAGATTACTCCAAAGGAAATTTTTTATATGAGGATTATGAACACCTTACATTAAAAGAGAGAATGTTTGAGCTTTTTTTTTTTTTTAATCTTGAAAAGACTTTTTTGCTGTGTATTTAGAACTGAGAGTACGTAACCAAAGAGTCATCAGGGTGAGCCTCCTGGATGAGGAAGACTTCAAATCTGTTTTAAGTGGGCCTCCCCTCTCTAGACTCTGATGCAAAAGAGGGAGAGGAGAGCATGCTGGGGAGATTCGTGGTAAGAAGGGACACGTGGGCTTGGCAGATCACTGGGAGTAAAGCAAGTAGAAACTGTCAAATAAAGCCTTGGAACACCCTCATAAAGCATTTTGATTTCACTTCAAAATCAGAATAAGTAGTCAAAATCAGAATAAGCATCCCAAATAGTTTTCCCCTCCCAGGAGGCCCAATAGATTAGGACTATACCCATTCACAAAATTAAGCCTGCAATTGCATAATTTAAAACTTTTACACTCATTCTTTCATCCGTAGTTTTATTGTTTTAGAAAACATTTTTTCTTCTTAAGAACTTTTGCGTTCACAAAACATTGGCATCTTCCCAGGTTCTGCATCTAGCTTGGGATCCCATCCAAGTCTACAATTGCTGCAGATAATCAATAGCAGACCTATAGCATGGAACTTATCAGCATGGTATCTTTACCTCGCTGTTCTGGAAGAATCGAAAACCATGCTAATGGGAGTTATGACAGCGAATGCAATTCACAATCCATGGTTGCGGTTTGTAATTACAGAGTTTTCGAGCAGTCCTAATTATGCAGTGGGAGGAATGCACTGATTTAATCCCAACTCAGTGAAATCAGAAACCAGGCAAAATTGGTGGGATAAAAAGATCATGGGTAAGATGAGATAATTTGACAAAGTGTCTTACTGGGATTTATACGCTTTACAGATGATTAATTACATTCTCATATATACAGACTTACATTTTTTTTTAAACCTCATGATAATGTATAGTAAATCAAGGGAAGGTGTTGAATTAAATTTGGAGTTAATTAGATTAGAGACTTTTGCTTTCTTTAAACCCCTTTACAAATGAAATTTCAACCACAAGTTTGGAAACCATTAAAAAAATGTTAATACCACGCTTCCAAATGATATGGGGGGAAAGGGACAAAAATCTAGTTGTGTGTTTGCTAAATTCTTTCACAACCATGATAGTTATATGCACAGGATGGTTTTCTCCTCTGCGACTCTCCTTGCAAAGTCAGTAGCCGAGCAGTGACTCATATCATCGGTCACCTGAACGTCCCTTTGTGTTCATGCTTTCATTGTTCAGCCCATTCTGACTTGCATCTCGAGAGCGGAGATTCTGTTTTGTATATGCAGTCAGGATTTTCTGCTTCAGTGTGACCCTGGGAAGTATTTATTGTGCTTTGAAACATAATGTGAACTCAGCAAGCCTGATTTTGCCACATCCTTAGAAAGAAAGTGTAAACCCAATGAACAGTAGCATTGGCTAAAGCATTGTCAAAAATCACACTCCTGAGATATTCAGAAGAAAAATTTTGGTGCCTTCAAATAATAAATAAATAAAAATATACACAGAAATAATTTCAAAGAAAGTGAACCAGAAAGGAATAACTCAGAGTGGGATAATAATATCCAATGACCACCGGACCCTTTTATGAGGAAAAGAGAGGAAGATTTTTACTTCTCCCTGGCTGAGTAGTGTCAGCCAGACTAGAAACTAACACACAAAAAGCTGGCCTGATAGATCCAGTAAGGGAAACTGATCTTTTCAAAATCTATTTCAGGGGCACCTTGGTGGCTCAGTTGGTTAAGTGTTTGCCTTCAGTTCAGGTTGTGATCTCATGGTTTGTGAGTTCAAGCCCTGCATCGGGCTCTGGTGATGACAGCTCAGAGCCTGGAGCCTGCTTTGGATTTTATGTGTCTCTCTCTCTACCCCTCCCCTGCTCATGCTCTGTCTCTCTCTCTCTCTCTCAAAAATAAATAGACATTTAAAAAATTGTTTTAAATCTATTTAAAAATAATAATAAAAGTCCATTTTATTCGTGGAGTGTTTTATTATAATTATACAGAAATGTAGGAGATTCTTTCTTGGGATAAGCTCAAGTGTATCTCCATGGTAAGTAGAAAGTGGGACGAGAGATATTTTATCCCCTTCCAGTGTCAACATACAAGTACCTTAGACTAGAAACAAGTGTGCAGCCCCAGGCAAACTTTGTCACTGATGAGCAGGGTGGCCATTAGGTATTTTTCTTCCCACCTCTTCTCTGTATTCCCACATCCCATTCTCACTTGCCTCAAAGCCATGGCACATGCATTCCCATTAAGCTCAGAGTTGAAGAAGAAGGGGTACCAGGAGGCACAGAGGCCTTCCCTGGCCTCCTGCAGGCATGGCATATTCACAACCACTTTGTCAAAAGATGGCCCTGCAGACTGGGAATTTGGGAAGAATAGCATTCGTGATAAGAGAAGACTATCACTAAGGAGATAGGACATAAGGAAACAGCACAGGCCTTCCCTAGCAGAGGACAGCTGACCATTTGTACAGAAATGGAAACAGCTATAGACCACAAGAAATAAGACAGAACGCATAAGCAATCCTTCTGGGTATTCAAAGCAAGGAAATCAGCTGTGCTTCCAAACTGAACTGTGCTACAGAGGACAAAATCATGGGCTCATAATTGCCATGTCAGAGTTGTTGATAAACCTCATGCAATGAAAAGATCCATGAGGGAGAAAACACTGATCAGAGGAGGAGCTAAGATAGTAGAACAGCATGGAAGTTATTTTCTGTGTCTGGCATTGATGAAATACAGCCAGATCAACACTAAACCATCCTGCACACCTAGAAAACTGATCTGAGGATTCACACAACAATCTGCACAACCTGAACCACAGAATTCAGCAGGTACGTGGCACGGAAAGGTGAACTGGGGGAGAGAGAAGCCACAGAGGGCAGGGAGCTGTTTTTGCTTGTGGAGAGAGGACAGAGACGGAGGGAAAGTATGGGAAAAGCACCCCCCCACACAAAGCAGCTGGAGAGAAAGTGGAAAAGTGGAAACAGCCACAGGGACTGAACAAGAAAGGGAGAAAGAAGAGGGTTTAAATTCCATTAAGTCTCTATAAATAGGGGGAGCACAGAGTCTGAAACTGTGCAGCTGAATACCTTGTGGTGCTCTGCGGGGAAGGGCAAATCCCCAGGAGCAGAGTGAAGTTGGTGGGGGGGGTCCTCGGGCCACACAGGGAGAGGGAGTTCCCCTGCTGGGACAACATGTGGTAGAGCCCTTGTGGCCACCCCAGCAGACCCCAGAGGTCCCAGAAGACCCCAGAGAACAACCACATTCACTGGTTCTGGAACAAGGTCGTTAAGGGTGAAGCCTGGTGGCAGATGTGTGTCATGATTTTCCATAATCCCTGAAACACTTCTGCTACATGATCACGTGAACTTTTCTGGGGCGGGCTGGCACCCAGCTGCAGTCTCTGGGCCTTGGCAGCAGCACGGACCCACAAACGTTCTTGGGTGTGGCCTGCATGCAGCCATTGCTCAGTGAGACCCTCCTATGGAGGGTCAGAACAGGTCAAAACTGCAGTCCCTCAGAAGTCAGGGATTGGGAAACACAGCCAAGTCTGAGATAAAACTCAGGAGGGAGGTGACACCTGGCAACCTGATGGCTTGGTCACCAACAGTGTAAAAGTGGGGAGTGGACAGAAGCCAGAGACAAAGGACGAGTGCACAATTACTGATCAGAGAGAACAGAGTTCTGATAGTAAAGACTGGGTAGCTGGGTGACGCCATTTTCACCACTCCCGCACATGCCCATACACACCTACAAGTGCCACAACAATCCACCCCAGTAAGCTAAGCAGCACCATCTAGTGGAGAACGGAGCCATTACACGGAGCCACGCCCGACGGGACCAACTTCAATTTTCAGGAACAGAAGTCTGTCCACCTGCTTAGTTTACTGCTATAAAGTGCTTCACAGTTTGACTTCTAGGGGAAAATGATGTAATTTCAATCATATTTCAGTCTGTTCACTGATCCATCTACTCAATTTTCTTTTTTTCTTTTTCGTTTTTTGTCTTTTTCTTGAATACAGAAAGAGAAAAAATTTATTTTTATTTTCAATTTATTAAAAATACTTTTCTTTAATTTTTCCTACTATATTTTTTACTTTTTAAAAAAAATTTCAAATTCTATTTTGCTTCCATCATTTCATGTTATTCTATTTCATTATATTCATTTTCTCAAATTTTCAAACCTTTTCCTTTTTTTTTCTTGTTCCCCTTTTTCTCTAATCTAACAGGCCCCTTTCAACACCCAGACCAAAACACACCTGGGATCTAGCATCACTTATTTGATTTGTGTGTGTGTGTGTGTGTGTGTGTGTGTGTGTGTGTGTTGTTTTTAATTTTTTAATTTTTTTTACCTTATTAATTCCTTTTCTTCCTTCAAAATGACAAAACAAAGGAATTCACCCAAAAAGAAAGAGCAGGAAGAAACGACAGCCAGGGATTTAATCAACACAGATACAAGCAAGATCTCTGTACCAGAATTTAGAATCACGATAATAAGAATACTAGCTGGGGTCAAAAATAGATTAGAATCCCTTTCTGCAGACATAAAAGAAGTAAAAGCTAGTCAAGATGAAATAAAAAATGTGATAACTGAGCTGCAATCTCGAATGGATGCCACGGGGGCAAGGGTGGATGAGGCAGAACAGCAACTCACCAGTATAGAGAACAAACTTATGGAGAATAATGAAGCAGGAAAAAAGAGGAAATCTAAGGCAAAAGAGTACAATTTAAGAATTAGAGACACTGGTGACTCATTAAAAAGGAACAACATCAGAATGATAGGGGTCCCAGAAGATAAAGAGAGAGAAAAAGGGGTAGAAGGGTTGTGTAAGCAAATCATAGTGGAAAACTATACTAACCTGGGGAAAGACCCAGATATCAAAATCCAGGAAGCATGGAGGACTCCCATTAGATTCAACAAAAACTGACCATTAACAACGCATATCATAGTCAAATTCACAAAATACTCAAGCAAGGAAAGCATCATGAAAGCAACAAGGGAAAAAAAATCCTTACCCTACAAGGGAAGACAGATCAGGTTTGCAGCAGACCTATCCACAGAAACTTGGCAGGTCAGAAAAGAGTGGCAGGATATATTCAATGTGCTAAATCAGAAAAATATGCAGCCAAGAATTCTTTATCCAGCAAGGCTGTCATTCAAAATAGGAGAGATTAAAAGCTTCCCAGACAAACAAAAATTAAAGGAGTTCATTACCACTAAACCAGCCCTGCAAGAAATTTCAAGGGGGACTCTCTGAGGGGAGAAAAGATGAAAAACAAACAAACAAACAACAAAAAATGAAAAGACCAAAAGCAACAAAGACTAGAAAGGACCAGAGAACACCACCAAAAACTCCAACTCTCCAAGAAACATAATGGCAATACATTCATATCTGTCAGTGCTCACTCTAAATGTCAATGGACTAAATACTCCAATCAAAAGACATAGGGATACAGAATGGATAAGAAAACAAGATCTGTCTATATGCTGTTTACAAGATACCACTTAAAAAAATTTTTTTTAATGTTTATTTATGTGTGAGAGATGGAGACAGAATGTGAACAGGGGAGGAGCAGAGAGTGAGGGAGACACAGAATCTGAAGCAGGCTCCAGGCTCCAAGCTGTAAGCACAGAGCCTGACCTGGGGCTCGAACCCATGAACTGTGAGATCATGACCTGAGCGAAGTCAGACGCCTAACCAACTGAGCCACCCAGGGGCTCCTAAGAGACCCACTTTAGACCTAAAGACACCTTCAGATTGAAAGTAAGGGGATGGAGAACCATCTATCATGCTAATGGTCAACAAAAGAAAGCCAGAATTTATCAGACAATCTAGACTTTAAAATAAAGACTGTACGGGCGCCTGGGTGGCACAGTCAGTTAAGCGTCCAACTTCAGCTCAGGTCATGATCTCACGGTCCGTGAGTTCGAGCCCCGCGTCAGGCTCTGGGCTGATGGCTCAGAGCCTGGAGCCTGTTTCCGATTCTGTGTCTCCCTCTCTCTCTCTGCCCCTCCCCCGTTCATGCTCTGTCTCTCTCTGTCCCAAAAATAAATAAATGTTGAAAAAAAAATTTTAAATAAAGACTGTAACAAGAGATGAAGAAGGTCATTATGTCATAGATAAGGGGTCTATCCACCAAGAAGACCTAACACTTGTAAACATTTATGCTCCAAATGTGAGAGCACCCAAATATATAAATCAATCACAAACATAAAAAAACTCATTGATAATACTACCATCATAGTAGGGGACTTCAACACCCCACTTACAACAATGGACGGAGCATCTAATCAGAAAATCAACAAGGAAACAATAGCTTTGAATGACACACTGGACTAGTGAAATATATATTCTTTTCCAGTGCACATGGAACTTTCTCCAGAATAGATCACATACTGGGACATAAATTAGCCCTCAACAAGTACAAAACATTGAGATCATTACCATGCATATTTTCAGACCACAACGCTATGAAACTTGTAATCAACCACAAGAAAAAATTTGGAAAGGTAACAAATAATTGGAGACTAAAGTACATCCTACTAAAGAATGAATGGGCTGTCTCTCTCTGTCCCAAAAATAAATAAACGTTGAAAAAAAAAATTAAAAAAAAAAAAAAGAATGAATGGGCTAACCAAGAAGTTAAAGAGGAAATTAAAAAGTACATGGAAACCAATGAAAATGGTAACACTACAACTCAAAACCTCTGGGATGCAACAAAGGCGGTCATAAGAAGGAAGTATATAGCAATCCAGGCCTTCCTAAAGAAGGAGCAAAGGTCTCAGATACACAAACTAACCTTACAACTTAAAGCTGGAGAAAGAATAGCAAATAAAACCCCAAAACAGCGGTAGACAGGAAATAATAAAGATTAAAGCAGAAATCAATGCTATCGAAACCAAAAAAAAAAAAACAAAAACAAAAACAAAAAAAACAGTAGAACAGATGATGAAACCAGAAGCTGGTTCTTTGAAGGAATTAACAAAATTGATAAACCACTAGCCAGTTTGATCAAAAAGAAAAAGGAAAGGACCTAAATAAATAAAATCAAGAATGAAAGAGGAGAGACCACAACCAACACAGCAGAAATACAAGCAATAATAAGAGAATGTTATGAACAATTATAAGCCAATAAAATGGGCAATCTGGAAGAAATGGACAAATTCCTAGAAACATATAAACTACCAAAACTGAAACAGGAAGAAATAGAAAATTTGAACAGACCCATAGCCAGTAAAGAAATTGAATTAGTAATAAAAAATCTCCCAAAAAAAACAAGTGTCCAGGGCCAGATGGCTTTCCAGGAGAATTCTACCAAGCATTTAAGGAAGAGTTAACACCTATTCTCCTGAAGCTGTTCCCAAAAATAGAAATGGAAGGAAAACTTCCAAACTCTTTCTATGAAGCCAGCATTACCTTGATTCCAAAACCAGACAAAGACCCTACTAAAAAGGAGAACTATAGACCGATTTCCCCGATGAACATGGATGCAAAAATCCTCAGCAAGATATTAGCCAGCCGGATCCAACAATACATTAAAAAAATTATTCACCACGTCCAAGTGGGATTTATACCTGGGAGGCAGGGCTGGTTCAATATTCGCAAAATAATCAATGTGATTCATCACATCAATAACAGAAAGGACAAGAACCACATGATCCTCTCAACAGATGCAGAGAAAGCATTTGACAAAATACAGCATCCTTTCTTGATAAAAACCCTCAAGAAAGTAGGGGTAGAGGGATCATACCTCAAGATCATAAAAGCCATATATTAAAGACACAATGCTAATATCATCCTCAATGGGGAAATACTAAGACCTTTCCCCCCAAGGTCAGGAACAAGACAGGGATGTCCACTCTTGCCACTGTTATTCAACATAGTATTGGAAGTCTTTGCCTCAGCAATCAGACAACACAAAGAAATAAAAGGCATCCAAATAGGCCAGGAGGAGGTCAAACTTTCATTCTTTGCAGATGACATGATACTCTATATGGAAACCCAAAAGTTTCCACCAAAAAACTGCTAGAACTGATCCATGAATTCAGCAAAGTTGCAGGATATAAAATCAATGCACAGAAATCGGTTGCATTCCTATACACCAACAATGAGGCACCAGAAAGAGAAACCAATGAATCAATCCCATTTATAATTGCACCAAAACCCATAAAATACCTAGGAATAAATCTAACCAAAGAGGTGAAAAATCTATACAATGAAAACTATAGAAAGCTTATAAAAGAAATCGAAGAAGACACCAAAAAATGGAAAAGTATCCCATGTTCCTGGATAGGAAGAACAAATATTGTTAAAATGTCAATACTACCCAAAGCAATCTACATATTCAATGTAATCTCTATCAAAATAACACCAGCATTCTTCACAGAGCTAGGACAAACCATCCTAAAATTTAGTATGGAACCAGAAAAGACCCCAATAGTGAAAGCAATCTTGAAAAAGAAAACCAAAGCAAGAAGCATCACAATCCCAGACTTCAGGCTGTATTACAAAGCTGTAATCCTCAAGACAGTATGGTACTGGCACAAGAACAGACACTCAGATCAATGGAACAGAACAGAGAACCCAGAAATGGGCCCACAAATGTATGGCCAACTAATCTTTACAATGCAGGAAAGAATATCCAATGGAATAAAGACAGTCTCTTCAGCAAGTGGTGCTGGGAAAACTGGACAGCGACATGCAGAAGAATGAACCTGGACCACTTTCTTACACCAGACACAAAAATAAACTCAAAATGGATGAAAGACCTAAATGTAAGACAGGAAGTGATCAAAATTCTTGAGGAGAAAGCAGGCAAAAACCTCTTTGACCTTAGCCGCAGCAACTTCTTACTCAACACGTCTCCGGAGGCAAGGGAAAGAAAAGCAAAAATGAACTATTGGGACCTCATCAAAATAAAAAGCTTCTGCACAGCGAAAAAAACAATCAGCAAAACTAAAAGGCAACCGATGGAATGGGAGAGGATATTTGCAAACGACATATCAGATAAAGGGTTAGCATCTAAAATCTATAAAGAACTTATCAAACTCAACACCCAAAAAACAAATAATCCAGTGAAGAAATGGGCAAAAGACATGAATAGACACCTCTCCAAAGAAGACATCCAGATGGCCAACTGACACATGAAAGAATGCTCCACATCACTCATCCTCAGGGAAATACAAATCAAAACCACAATGAGATACCACCTCACACCTGTCAGAATGGCTAACATGAACAACTCAGGCAACAACAGATGTTGGCAAGGATGCGGAGAAAGAGGATCTCTTTGGCACTGTTGGTGGGAATGCAAGCTGGGGCAGCCACTCTGGAAAACAGTATGGAGGTTCCTCAAAAAACTAAAAATAGAACTACCCTACGACCCAGCAATTGCACTACCAGGCATTTATCCAAGGGATACAGGTGTGCTGTTTCAAAGGGACACATGAACCCCCATGTTTATAGCAGCACTATTGACAATAGCCAAAGTGTGGAAAGAGCCAAAATGTCTGTCGATGGATGAATGGATAAAGAAGATGTGGTATATATATATCATATATATATATGGTGTGTATATATATATGGTGTATATGTATGTATATGGTATGGTGTATACATATATATCACATATATATGGTGTGTATATATATATGGTGTATATGTATGTATATACACCATATATATATATGAGATATAGATATAGATAAAGATATAGATGCAATGGAGTATTACTCAGCAATAAAAAATAATGAAATTGTGCCATTTGCAACTATGTGGATGGAACTAGAACTAGATGGTATTATGCTAAGGAAAATTAGTCAGAGAAAGACAAATATCATATTTCTTCATTCATATGAGCACTTTAAAAGACAAAACAGATGAACACAAGGGAAGGGAAGCAAAAATAATATAAAAACAGGGAGGGGGACAAACCATAAGAGACTCTTAAATATGGAGAACAGAGGGCTAATGGAGGGGTTGTGGGAGGGGGGGATGGGCTACATGGGTAAGGGGCATTAAGGAATCTACTCCTGAAATCATTGTGGCACTATACGCTAACTAACTTTGACGTGAATTAAAAAAAAATCATAATAATATATAAAATAAAATAAAATATCCATGAGGAAGTGGTTTTGATTCTGAGATGTATAACAAGATTGTTACCCATAAGACAAAATGTCTGGCCCTAAAACTAGAGAGGGTGATATTGAAGGAGCTAAAGGTACCTAGCCATGAGAAGAGCCACTGATTGACCTGTCCATTGAGTGGGCAATATGGGACCCATCTTGGACCTCCTGGGACATGCTTTTTTCGACGGGATCTTCCTTGAGTTACAATACCCTAGACTATTAATTTCTTTCTAATGCCAGCCAACCAGTGTAACTGCTGATTCATACCCTACAAGAATGGCAGGAAAAAGTTCCCACACAGTTTTCCAAGACACTTGGTCATCGTTCTCTCTCTGACTTGTTCTTGCACGAGTCTTTGCAATCTGGTGTCCGTTGATTATTCTGTAAATTACGGGATGGAGTCTATATTCCGGCTCTAAAACTCTCTTTGAGCATTCTGCAATTTTGAGCAACTGATTGTAAACGTTAGTTGACATAATGCTCCTTGTTTACTTTAAAACACAAAGGCACCACCTATTCAGTACTGATGGTCACATGGGTGCCAGGGAGGAGAATTATAAACTGTAATAAGGCTACAACCTTATGGTGTGGTGCTACCAACACCATGTTGTCATCTGACCCAACAGTTGGGGTCATTCTGCTCTACAGGAACATCAGGCTCAATATTCATGTTAGAAACAAATAGCTAACAGTTTGCCCTGTTACCTCTGCTTGGCGTATTCTTGGCCCACCTGCCTGGAACAGCGTCAATCTACCTTCAAGATTCAAGAGTCTCCTCCCGGGTAACTGTCAGGGACCTCCTTCTCCCAAAACATAGCTACTGGGAACATCTATGAGTGGTACCTTCAAGCCTGTGTTACCCACCACCACTGGCCATGTTATGTGCATGTGATCCTATGTCTCTCTGTCCCTTTCCTCGGGGAGCTCAGGGGAATTGGAGGGGGCAATGCTTATTTTTCATTCCCCTGCATGAACTCCTGGCTAATCTACTAGGATATGGACCCTCCAGATAGCACATGCAGCTAGAATGCAACTCCTCTAGGGAAGCAGGCTATGGCTGGCTGATAGAGAAATGTCTGAGGGTTGTGAATCAGCCACAGTCTGATCAGGAGAGAGAAAACACATAGTAATTTGAACCAGGAACACGTTAATATAAAGAATGATTATCCATAACAGGGATGGCTCGTAAGAAGTAATGAGAGACTGGCCAGCAAGAAGTAAAGAGAACCTGAAAAAAAGAGGTATAGCGGAAGATAAGGGGTGGCCACTACCCTGGAGGTGAGATAGATCGCTCAAGGAAGGCCCTCTCTTGCCTCAACTCCTCCAACCTTGCTGGAAAGGGTACAGCCATGAACTGCTGATTGGCAAAGAAGTCACTGTGGTGCCACACCGACAGGACTTACTGGAAATGTACCTTCTAGAACTGGAACCATGTGCCAGTGGGCTCTAAAGCACTAATCACTAAATTATTTGAACCCTATGGATAAAAATATAGGAAATATCACTGCGTGAATAAGAATGGGAAGAAATTTAGATTTCTGTAGGTTGGCTACGTTAGTTTCAAGAGGGCAATTGCTTGCTATAAAGAGTACTTCTGCAAAGTGGGGAAAAGGTGCTTCTTCCTCTGGGTGGACTTCAGCCCTGATCCGTTCCCACAGCAGATACTCTTGCACAGTAAACACCCTACACAGCCTGACCCAGCAGGTGTGAATCCATGAATAGATGGAACTATGCCCCAAAGGTGATAGGATTCAGAAAAGGACAGACTGGCTTGCCTGACTGAAAACCCAGGTTCTAGACTCAAGTTTCTAACCAGTAGTTGTGTGATTTCAGGCACATCACTTACCTGCTCTGGGCTTTCATTTCTCACTTATAAAAGTTCAGACACTGCAAGGTCAAAAATCCTATTACTGTAACGTATATGTAAAAAAAGCAGTGTCTACCTTTCTATTCAAAAACAAACCAGATTTCCAATACCTGCAACAAACTCCAGAGTAGCATTGCAATCAGCACGGTGCCCCTCGCCATTGACATATTCTGGGGAGGCTGTGATCAGATCCACCCATAACAGTTCTTCTAGCTACTGGCACTCTCTTTCTTTGTATACAGTACACATCATGATATAACTCCTACTCTTCCTTTCAGTTTCAATGATGACTTTGGTTGCTCCAGTAAGAGCCTCCAGATGGAGTTAGGTCCCCCTTGTCTGCTGTGCAGGAGCATTGTCCCTTCCTCCACCAGCAGATGGTAAGTTAGTTCAGAGAACGACTCTGATTCCTGCTGGCTCTGCTGTGCCCAGCACAGTGCTCACTGCTGGGCCAATGCAGATCTAAATCCAGTTTCTGACAAGAATAGTATAGTAGTTAGGACAGTGGGCTCTGATGTCAGATGGGTCAGATTTTATTTTAATGTTCATTTGTTTGTTTGTTTGTTTGTTTACAGGGAGCATGCATGAGCACGAGCAGGGGAGGGGCACAGAGGGAAAGAAAGAGAGAATCCCAAGCAAGCTCTGTGCTGACAGTGCAGGGCCCAAGGTGGGGCTCCATCTCACAAACCGAACCGTGAGCTCACGACCTGAGCTGAAATCAAGAGTCGGATGCTTAAGTAACTGAGCCACCCAGGCGCCTCAGGTGGGTTCGATTTAAACTCTGGCTTTTCCATTTACTGTCTGGGAAGCTATCTGAGTCACACAACCTAGCTGGGCTTTAAGTTTTTGTTCGTTTGGTTTTTTGTTTTGTTTGTGGGGTTTTGTTCTTTGTTTTTGTTTTTCCCCCGGTTGTATTGAGACATAACTGACACCTAACATTGTATTGGTTTAAGGTGTACAACACGATTCAAGATATTTGTATGTTGTAAAATGATTACCACTTTAAGTCTGCATAACCTTCATACCTCATACTGTGACAGATTTTTTTCTTGTGCTGAGAACTTGTGAGATTGACTCTCTTAGCGACTTTCAAATGTACCAGAGAGAAATGGTGATGATAGTCACCATGCTGTACATCATCAGAATCTATTAATCTTATAAGTGGAAGTTTATACCTTTTTTCCACCCATCTCCCCACCCCTTACCTCTGGAAGATAATCTGTTCTGGAAGCCACCAATCTGTTCTCTGTGAATTTGATTTTTTTTTTTTTTTTAGATTCCACATCTAGGTGAGATGATACAGAATTTGTCCTTCTCTGTCTGATATTTCCATTAGGCTTTAAATTTTTTTCATCTTTTTTTTTTTTTTTTTAATTTTTTTTTTTCAACATTTATTTATTTTTTGGGACAGAGAGAGACAGAGCATGAACGGGGGAGGGGCAGAGAGAGAGGGAGACACAGAATCGGAAGCAGGCTCCAGGCTCTGAGCCATCAGCCCAGAGCCCGACGCGGGGCTGGAACTCCCGGACCGCGAGATCGTGACCTGGCTGAAGTCGGACGCTTAGCCGACTGCGCCACCCAGGCGCCCCTAAATTTTTTTCATCTTAAAAAAAATACAATTATTTGGTTTGTTATGAAGGTTTGATATGAAGGTTTCATGGAAAGTATATAAAACTACTCCACACATGGTAAACCTTTAATAAATATTAGTCATGCTTATTATAACCAAGCTTCAATTCTGTTTATGCAATATTTGTGCAGAGGGAAGAAGGGGGAGCGTAAAAATGTGACTTGCCCCAGGCCCTGTACAACTTTGAAGAAGACCCTGAAGCAGTTTAGAAATTCAAAGCCTTTCCCATAAATTTTATAAATCTTGGGGAGCTCACACAAGCTCACTCTGACGGCTGATCATCTAAAACAGTGGTCATCTTTAGAACTGTTTACGTGTTAGAAAGAAGTCAGAGGTGTAACGGACCTTGCTGTTCTGTAAGGAAAAGCTGTTCTCAGAATGCAACTACAGTCTTATTGTGCAGTCTTCAAAGTTACTATTTTTGTTCTGCTGATTTCTTTTTCTTATCATGCTATTAATACAAATTCATCACCAATCCTTTGGAAAATACTAAATAAAATTGTCTCATAACACTACCACCTCTGAGTGTATTTTCTTTTTTTTTTTTTAAAGAGTTACTTTTTTTTATTTATTTATTTTTGAGAGAGAGATTTGAGCAGGGGAGGGGCAGAGAGACTCTTAAGCAGGCTCCACACAAGGGTTCGATCAGACAACCATGAGATCCTGACCATAAGATCACAACCTGAGCTGAAATCAAGAGTCAAACACTTAACCAACTGAGCCACCCAGGCTCCGCATCTTCCAGTTACTTTTTAAAGCATGTACTATACGTATGAGTCTGTGCGTGTGTTTAAAAGCCTTAAGTAAATCTTTATTGTTAATTTTTCCCCCAGCTGGGGGAGGGGTGATAGGGAAGGAGAGGCAAGCATCAGCCTAAAATGACTGAGACATGACCGTTGCTTTGTCCCTCTGGAGACGAAACCGTACGAAGCATCTGAACAGCACTGAACCCTAATGACACGTCCCTCCTGCCTGCAAACCTCGTGTTAGCACCTGTCACTCAGCCTGCTCCAGAATTTCCTCCTCCCAGTCACTTGAGCCAGAAAACTGGAAGTCGTTCTTGGTTCCTCCTTCTTCCTCACTCATTACCTCTCTTCACCAAATTCATTGGTCTCTTCTGTATTTCTAATGCACTCTTTTTTTTTTTTTTAATTTTTTTTTTCAATGTTTATTTATTTTTGGGACAGAGAGAGACAGAGCATGAACGGGGGAGGGGCAGAGAGAGAGGGAGACACAGAATCGGAAACAGGCTCCAGGCTCCGAGCCATCAGCCCGGAGCCTGACGCGGGGCTCGAACTCACGGACCGCGAGATCGTGACCTGGCTGAAGTCGGACGCTTAACCGACTGCGCCACCCAGGCGCCCCTCTAATGCACTTTTTCAGACGGGAACCCCTCTCTCCATCTCTCCTGCCACAAAGTGAAACCGACCACCAGTTTCTCGTGGCTGGCCCAGCCCAGCGGCCAGCTCTCCGGCCATCTGTCTCCACTCCTGCCCCACTGCAATCTGTCCCCCAACCCACCACCAAACTGAACTTTTAAAAAAGCTGAACACTTTTTAAAAATCTTAAAAAAAGATTTCAAAAACATTTCAAAATGGAAAGCTAAACTGAGCATCCCCTTCCTCTGTTTAACACTCTCTGCTGAGACAGTACCCTCAGGGAGCCATTAAAAGTGCCTTAAAGGGGTGCCTGGGTGGCTCAGTCGGTTAAGCGTCCGACTTCGGCTCAGGTCATGATCTCACGGTCCATGAGTTCGAGCCCCGCGTCGGACTCTGGGCTGATGGCTCAGAGCCTGGAGCCTGCTTCCGATTCTGTGTCTCCCTCTCTCTCTGCCCCTCCCCCGTTCATGCTCTGTCTCTCTGTGTCTCAAAAATAAATAAAAACATTAAAAAAAAAAAAGTGCCTTAAAGCACTGGCCCCACAAGGTCCAGCCTCTGTCACCTTCTCCCGCTCTCTCTCCTGCTGTCCCTCCAAAGTCAGCCTGTTCTAGTTCATTGAGCACCATTCTCTCTTCTACCTCCACGTCCTGGACCATGTTCTCCCTGCTGCCTGGAAACCCTTCTGGGGATCAGGTTGCTCAAGAGCCCATGAGCTTGATGAACCCCCTTAGACCTGTCTTTTCTTTGCAGACCTCCAGTGCTTTGGAGGACACTTCTGCTGCTTGAGTGGCCACATCGAACAGAAGGTCAGTGGGGTTCTCTTCCCTCTCTGGCTATTTTCCTTATGAGTATATGGAAGTGACAATACCACTTCATGGGGTTTTTGCGTGAACTAAG
Organism: Lynx canadensis; assembly: GCF_007474595.2. NCBI lineage: Eukaryota > Metazoa > Chordata > Mammalia > Carnivora > Felidae > Lynx > Lynx canadensis. The sequence goes on from NC_044304.2 coordinate 120,720,694, forward strand.
TACACATAAAGCATGTCACTTGCAGGTAAGTTGCATAGCCCAGAGGAAGGCCTCAGTAATACCAGCTGTGTTATTCTTACTGCTGAATAATGTGTTGAGATGGCCTGAAGGCCTTACTGCAGTGGTCTTTAGCAACTGTCTGAAATGTGGAGGCTCCATTCCCTAGGGCAATCCTAAGAAGTCTGAATTTTAGAAAATTGTGGTTATCGCCTTGTTCCAAAAACTCAAGGACAGGTGGACATGGGGGGGGGGGTGGCCAGGAGATGGGGAGAAAGAGAGGATCACAGGTCCAGACCCTGAGGTGGGGACTCTGTGTCACCATCTTTATATTCAAGGATGTTCCCTCACCTGAGATTATTTAGTGAATGCATGTAAAGTATTGCCAGATCCCCCAACAAGGGAGGTAAAATTGGAAAAATAAAGAAGCAGTTAGCTTGGTAGTTAGATGCAATGGTAAGTTTTGAGGATGCCTATGGTGAGGCAACTCTGGAGACACCACTTTGTGAACACAAAGTCTTTAAAGCCTGGGGAGTGACCATTCTCCCTGGGCCTCTGATCTAGGAGACTGGTGGAAGATGAAGAAGAAGCTTTGTCCCCATGTGCCACATGGTTTACTCAAGCTGTCCTCTGCTGTGCGGGGTGGGGTGGGACAACCTTTCCAGAGATGACGATGCTGGAAATTTAAGGCAGGCCTCAGGTAGCTCACTGGTAGTTCCCTGGAGGCTTTCAATGCCTCTGGGCCTTGTCAAGAGGTCTGTCCCAATCTGATTTGCAGAAGGATGTATTTTGATAGAAGGCAGCTAGCTGTTCATATGTTCACCTTTGAACATATTCTAAGTTTCTTTTACACTGAGGCCAGTTCTGAGGAATGAGATGGAGAGACTGAGGGGGAGGGAGGCAGAGACAGCCCCAGATCAGGACATGCAGCCTAATGAGGGTCCCAACTGGCATAAGACCTCTGGAAGGAAGTGCCCTGACATCCTCCAGTTGATCACGATAAGAACACTGGCTGAGCCCACCTCTGATCAAGGCATCACTGAGACTACAGACACCAGGAATACTTGGAAGGAGGAAGGCAGTTCTTCATCTACAGGGGCACAGAGCTATGGCTTTTCGGGAAAGAAAGGTAGAATTCTACCCATTGGACCCTCTGATTGTAAGGGCACTTAGCTGTCTTATTTTTGCAGTGTAATATTTAATCGAGGGAATCTGTAACTTCGGCACAAAGCAACAACTATTTATTAGCACATACTACATGCAAATTCCTGTATAGCCCTCGGGACAAAAAATGAATAAGACACACATGTTTTTAGTGCTTCGCATACTTCATAAGTGTAAGCCCTGGTTGTGCCCTTTCACTAATTAGTTGGTTCAACAGATATTTATTGAGTTCATTCATTCTTTTATTTATCCAGTGTGCCTGTTAGGTACCAGGCAGTGACCTGCAGGAGAAAATAGGATCTTAATCTATACCTATTTATAATCTTACTGTAATACAGTGGAACACAAACAGTAATAGTTTGGAGACTGGTGTTGGATCATTCAGGAGCCATGCAGGATATTTTGATGAGTTAATTCTCAGGGATTGCGGGCAACCTGAAGGCGTTAAACACATTCCCAATCCTGGGCAACTAACCCCCTTTGTGTCTGGATTAACATGTCTGCTTACTTGAGCCGATACATAGGAGATGCCACCAGCAGAGCGTGATGGTCTGCCTCCTAACCCCTCAAGTGGGTAGAGCTCCGGAGAGATCAGAGTCTGAAGCAGTCTTTGATGGGAGGGGGTCTTCTGGGAGATCGCATCCCCTTTGCCTTCTCGAGATGCACAAATCCGCTTCCTGGGAAGCCGGACGCCTCTCCCCTGGAACCAGAACCCACGTCTACTCTCACCAATGAAGGAAGATGAGCTGTGACGTGCCGTATGGTTTAACCTGTTCCCAGTTGGACCGGAAGCGCCAGTCAGCCAGACCACGGGTTGCGACAGAATTAGCTCTCGTCACCGCAAGCGTCAGTGGAGGCGCTGCCTTGTGGCTGCGCAAGGACAAGAGACGGCTAGGGAGATGACAACGGGCTCTTCCCTTGGCAGTCGGTCTTCATGGGTGAGGGCTCATGAGCCCTGATGCAGTCTGTGGGACCCAGGGGAAACTGCTGGATGGGAAGAGAGTCAGAGGCTAGAGCACAGAGCTGCCTGCCCAGGCCCCGGCCTGCCTGACTCCATAGCCTCCTTTTCCCTTGGTCTCTCAGGGAGATGATGAGCATGGCTAAATTCCCTGAAGCCAGACTGATGCTCATCTTTCCTTTCTGCTATTCATCCAGCCATCAAACTCCGTGTCCCTCAACTCATTGAGTGGGGTACTCCTTCAAATATTTATTTTCAGGCTTTTCAAGCCAGGCAAATGCCATCTCGCTTTCCCAAACCATGACCACTTCTCGGGTTAATTGTAAGAATGACAGGACTCATTCCTTAGGCAATGGCTTTTACTAACTCCCCAGGAAAAAAATGTACCACCCGGACACATCTACATAACCACATGACCTCGTACTTAAGAAACAGTCGCGAGTGCTGCAAAGCAGGACAAGATGCTGGCGATAGCTAGCATTTATACGGGGCCTTATCATCGAGGAAGCGCTTTCGTATCCATAAATTTCACGTGAGCCGTACAAAAACTGTGTGTGGCAGATGGTTTAGATTATTATTCCCGTGTCCATGCCCCTTTGATATGTGACTTTGCAGCTCCTCCCATCAAGGTGGGGAGCCTGTTTCCTGCTGCTTTGTCTTTGGGCTCATCTCTGGTGTCTTGTTTTGGCCAATAGAATATGGCAGAATAGAAACTCTGCCAACTCCACGTGCATTAGCCTGCTCAGGCTGTCCTAACAAAATACCATGGCCTGGGTGGCTTCAACATCAGAAATTTATTTTCTCACCCTTCTGGAGAATTGAAGTCCATGATCAAGGTGCCATCAGGGTTGGTTTCTGGTGAGATCTCACCTCCTGGCTTGCAAATGGCTGCTTTCTCACTGTGTCCCCATGTGGCCTTTCCTCTGTGCTCCTGTGAAGAGAGGAAGATCTCTGGTATCTTTGCTGCTTCTTATAAGGATAGCAGTCCTCTCAGAGGAAGGCCCTGGCCTCATGAACTCACTCAACCTTTATGGCTTCCTTGTACGTCCTATCTCCAAATATAGCTGCACTGGGGATTTAGGGCCTCAACATATGAATTTAGGGGAACGTGATTCAGTCCATTGCGCCAGGACTACACCACAAGGGGCCCTGTGAGCTTGACCCTCTCTCAGGCCCTGTTGCCAACTTGAAATTAGTCTGGGATAGCGCGTTGGAAGAAACACGTGACGTGGAACAGAGATAAGCCGTCTCCCTGAGGCCACCCGAAACCAGCCCACCACCAGCCAACCTGCCACTAACTGTAGATGCAGGAGGGACCCTGGATGAGACCAGAACCACCCAACCGAGCCCAGTCCCAAGTGGTGACCTACAACCGTGCGCAAATTAATTGGCAGTTGTTTTAAGCTACTCAGTTCGAGAGTGGTGTGTTAAGCAGCAAAAGCTTACCAATTTGGCAGGTGTCACTTTTGTCCCCAATTTGTTGAAGAGAAATGGAGTTTCAAGGAAAGTGACACTCAAGGTTTTATGGCTAGTAAGTCCTAGAGAATAATAGAATCTTCTGAATTCAAATCCTATGTTTTCTCCATGTCCTCTGATTCTACTCCAGGAAGGAGGGACTGAGTCTGGAAACACAGATATACTGATGTGGGCTTTTCCTAATAAATTGGTTTTTAATGAGCTGAACTTTAGAGTGAATAAGCATGTGTGTGAATGTATGTGTAGTGTGTGTGTGTGTGTGTGTGTGTGTGTGTGCATAAATATACCTGTAATTCCTCTGAAGGGTACAGACAATGTTTATCAGGTGTTCTTTTTTTTTTTAATCCCAACTGAATAGCTTTATTAGCTGTGATGAATCCAGGCCCTGCATGTTTATGTCAGCCTGACCAGAATAGCCTCTGGGTAAAAGTGCTTCAATATGTCCCTTTTCTATGGACTTTAGAGTGTTTTGCGACCCTTTCCATGAACTACTAGAGACTGTTGTAGAAATGGAGGTCAGAAAGAGAGCAAGGCTGAAGAGAAACACTCACTGGGGTGGAAGATATTTGCCAATTGAGAATGATGGGCAAGGGCCTTGAAGGGGGGACTTGACTCGTGGGACCTCCACGAGGACTTCCTCAGTGTTGAGCTCTGTCCTTTCATTGACAGCAATATTCCCCAGCTTTCTAATACAAAATCATTGGTTTTTTTCCAATATTTTGCTCTTTATGACAATGTGATATAGGATAACATCAACATAGATCATTTCACACCTGCATAACTTTTTCTGTAAAATAAAATCCTAGAAGTAGGCATTCTGGGTCAAAGAATATGTATTCCACAATGTTTTTATAGACAAGTTTTACAGATGTTGTCAAATGGCCACTGTAAAGGTTGTACCAATTTACACTTCACCAGCAATTATGAACTGACTGCTTCTCCATAGCCTCGCCAAGAGAACATTGGCTAACTTTTGGGTTTTAGCTAAATAGGTAAGAAATGACATACATATCAAAGTAATTTTAGTCTGAATTACTTCTATTATGAGTGAGCTTAGCATCTTTTGGAACATGAATTTGCATATTTTATGTGAACTCTCCGTTCATATCCTTTGCCCATTTCTCTGTCATGTTATTGGTTTGACTGTTCTTTAATCGTGAAACATGCTAGTCCTGTATCGCTAACCAGATTGCTTTTATTTACATTTTCACGTGATATTATTGAACTATTGTATTATTTGATTGTCTTGAGTTATGTTGGGTTTTTGTGGAATTGTTGTGGGGTTTTTGAGCATTTATTGTGAATCTACAATCAGACTATCAGTTCACTAAATACAGGACCCATGAACTGCATTTACTTCTCACTTGCTCTGTTCTAGTGTAAGGCTAAGTAATAGTTCATCGCCAGGAAGTGTTTGTCTTACTGAATGTTGTCTGGAGCTTGCAATTTCACCTATCATGAGTTGAATGGTGGCCCCTGCAAAAGGTATATCCTAACTGTCAGGATCTAATGAATAAGACCTTGTCTGGAAAAAGGGTCTTTGTCTTTTAAAATGAGATCATCCTGGATTATCCAGGTGGGCCCTAAATCCAATAGCATCCTTGAGACACACACAGGAGGAACACACAGGGGAAGAAGGAAAGGGCCACATAAAGAGGGAGGCAGAGACTGGAGGTGGCCACAGCCCAAGGAACACTTGGAGCCTCCAGAAGCCAGGCGAGGTAGGGAAGGATTCTCCCCAGAGCCTTCAGAGTAAATGCAGCCCGGCCACCATTTTGATTTCAGCCTTTGGCCTCCTTAACTCTGAGAGAATAAATCTGTGTTACTTTAAGCCACCAACTGCGGTAATTTGTTAGAGCAGCCACAGGAAAGTGACCCGCCCACCCTCACTTCTTTGATCTGCTCTCTGCCACATTCAGGAAGGGCATGTTCCTCAGCAGACTGAGACAGGAGAGAGAGGACTGAAGGGGATAGAAAAGCACAGGAAAAGAGGGAGCACGCAGGGCTAGCAGTGGTGGGTAGAGAATGAAGAGAGGGCAAAAGAAGGAAGCGCAGAAGGAAAAATGAAGCAAAAGAAAAAAATGACATGAGGATGAGTTGGCCTCTGCTCTCAGACACTTGCCTCTTTCCTCATCCTTATCTTTCTCCAGTCCCTCCTCCTTCCCTCCCTCAGCAACTCCCAGCCTCCTCAGGCAACCTGCCACATTCACTAAGCATGCTGCTTAGATTTTCTATCCTATCCCACATTTCTGGTTATAGTCTGCAGGCACCAGGGAGTGGGTTAGAAGCCTGAGCAGAGGCCCATGCCCACCCAGAGAGCTCCCCCTCCCCCAGTTCACGCTCACCGTGAAGCTGCATGCCTGCATTCAGGGTCTCCTGGGCCCAGGCAGGGCCTTCAAGCACCCACTTGGAATGCTTCTGGAGTCATGCCGGCCCAGCCCAACATGAGTGAGTGAAACAAAGGCAGGAACCCAGAATTGCAAAATGTGCCCTCTGAAAAAATTCCAAAGGCTGGAAGGAGGTCGTGATCATTTTTGCTCTTTATCTTCTGGGTTGGACTCAGGGGCTTTAGTCGTCTCTGTGCTGCCACTAGTGGTCACCAGGAGTAATGTCCTCCTGAAGGACCTCATACCCAAATTCCTCGGTGTTTTTTTGTTTTGTTTGTTTCTGAGAGAGAGACACACAGAGAGACAGCAAGCTCGAGTGATGTAGGGGCAGAGAGGTGGGGGGGGGGGGACAGAAGATCCGAAGCAGGCTCTGCGCCTACAGCAGAGAACCTGATGCAAGGCTTGAACCCATGAGCTGTGAGATCATGACCCAAGCTCAAGGCAGATGCTTAACCCACTGAACCACCCACGCGCCACTTCTCACCCCTTTTTGAAACATTTTGTCCGTTGTTTTTATTTAGGATTCTTATTTAGGATTATTTTTACATAGGCAAATTGCTTTGTTTTGTTTTGTTTTTTTTCAATATATGAAATTTATTGTCAAATTGGTTTCCATACAGCACCCAGTGCTCATCCCAAAAATGCCCTCTTCAATACCCATCACCCACCTTCCCCTCCCTCCCACCCCCCATCAACCCTCAGTTTGTTCTCAGTTTTTAACAGTCTCTTATGCTTTGGCTCTCTCCCACTCTAGCCTCTTTTTTTTTTTTTTCCTTCCCCTCCCCCATGGGTTTCTGTTAAGTTTCTCAGGATCCACATAAGAGTGAAAACATATGGTATCTGTCTTTCTCTGTATGGCTTATTTCACTTAGCATCACACTCTCCAGTTCCATCCACGTTGCTACAAAGGGCCATATTTCATTCTTTCTCATTGCCACGTAGTACTCCATTGTGTATTGCTTTGCTTTGTTTTAATAAACTTTTGATTTTTGATATTTTAGATTTATAGAAAAGTTGCAAAGGTAGCAGAAGGCGTTGCCATATACTTTTCACCGGGTTCCTCTACATTACCTTCTTATATAACCATACATAGTACGTTCATCAAAACTAAGAAATTAACGGCGGCACATTACTATTAACTAAACAATAGACTTTATGTGGGTGTCACCAGTTGTCCCCTTAATGTCCTCTTTCTGCTTAGGATGCCACTTTGCATTTAACAGACTTAACAAGGCATAGACTGAGGTGGGAAGGAAGCTGGGGAAGAGGCTGAACAGTAAGCAAAGTGAAGCAAGACTGAGCAAGGTCAGAACTGCTCCCAAATTTCCCGTGGGAAGAGAGACTCACTGGGGTGGTCATCTTGCAGGCGGCACGCTCATGACTCCCACCATTGAGGCCATCGGCACAAGGGTCTATCTCTGTGCGGCTGTGGCCATCCTCCTTGTAAGCCCTTCTGGCAGCTGCAGGAGACCTTCGTACCCTCCTGGGATACTCGGCGACCTTTGCACAGCCCCCCGTTATTCTGTGTGCAGAAATCCACAACCAGGAGCAGAGGGGAGGGGGCTCATTTAAGCACAGTCTGTGTAATGGGGGCTTCGGATGGGAGGTATGGATCACCCTGGGATCAGTGGCACTGGGAAGTCGATGGGCCCCAACGTGTTGGGGTCTTCTCTCCCCACACCCTATGGCCTCTGTGCTAGCCTTTGCAAAGACTAGTATCCCGTGGCTGATATCCTCATAGACCAGGCCTGATGGCATCTGTCCACCTCTGAGCCCCTTTGTCATACACATCTAGGCTCCGCTTCGGTAGTAGCTTTGTTTTGTTTTGTTTTTCAGTTTTTCAATTTTTTTTTTTTTTTTTTTTTAGATTCAAGTTAGTTAACATATAGTGTAGTATTGGTTTCAGCAGTAAAATTTAGAGATTCATCGCTTATATATAACACCCAGTGCTCATCCCAACAAGTGCCCTCCTTAATGCCCATCACCCATTTAGCTCATCCCTCCACCCACCTCCCCTTCATCAACCCTCAGTTCGTTCTCTGCATTTAAGAGTCTCTTATGGTTTGCCTCCCTCTCTGTTTTCATCTTATTTTTCCTTCCCTTTCCCTGTGTTCATTTGTTGTGTTTCTTAAATTCCACATATGAGTGAAATCATATGATATCTGTCTTTCTCTGCCTGAGTTGTTTCGCTTAGCATAATATACTCTAGTTCCATCCACATTGTTGCTGATGGCAAGATTTCATTCTTTCTGATTGCCAAGTTAATGTTCCATTGTATATGTATACCACACCTTTTTTATCCATTCATCAGTCGATGTACATTTAAGGCACTTGCCATAATTTGGCTATTGTTGATCGCACAGCTATCAACATTGAGGTACATGTGCCCCTTCGAATCAGCATTTTTGTATCCTTTGGATAAATTCCTAGTAGTGCAACTGCTGGGTTGTAGGGCAGTTCTGTGTTTTATTTTTTGAGGAACCTCCACAGTTTTCCAGAGTGGCTGCACCAGTTTGCATTCCCGCCAATGGTGCAAAAGTGTTCCCCTTTCTCTGCATCCTCGCCAACATCTATTGTTGCCTGAGTCGCTAATGTTAGCCATTCTGACTTGTGTGAGGTGGTATCTCATTGTGGTTTTGATTTGTATTTCCCTGATGATGAGTGATGTGGAGCATCTTTTCATGTGTCTGTTAGCCATCTGGATGTCTGCTTTGGAAAAGTGTCTATTTGGGTCCTCTGCTCATTTCTTCACTGGATTATTTGTTTTTTGGGTGTTGAGTCTAATAAGTTCTTTATAGATTTTGGATATTAGCCCTTTATCCAATATGTCATTTGCAAATAACTTCTTCCATTCCATCGGTTGCCTTTTAGTTTTGTTGATTTTTTTCCTTCTCTGCGCAGAAGATTTTATCTTGATGAGGTCCCAATAGCTCAATTTTGCTTTTGTTTCCCTTGCCTCTAGGGACATGTCTAGTAAGAAGTTGCGGCAGCCGAGGTCAAAGAGATTGTTGCCTGTTTTCTCCTCTAGGATTTTGATGACTTCATGTCTTACCTTTAGCTCTTTCATCCATTTTGAATTTATTTTTTGTGTATGGTGTAAGAAAGTGGTGCAGGTTCATTCTTCTGCATGTCGCTGTCCAGTTTTCCCAGCACCATTGGCGGAAGAGGCTGTCTTTTTTTGGTTGGATATTCTTTCCTATTTGTCGAAGATTAGCTGGCCATGCATTTGTGGGTCCATTTATAGGTTCTCCATTCTGTTCCATCGATACATAGAGAAGTTTTAAAAGCATCTTTAGAACCAATTCCACTTCTTTTCTTTTGTGATACCCCATTATCTTTAAAAATTATTTTTAAATTTACATGAGGTAAAATTCTCCTCCTTTGGTGTTGACAAATTACAACACGCTATAACAGACATCACAGTCAGGATACAGTTCCTTCACTCTGAAAAGCTCCTCCATGCTGAAACTTTGTAGTCAAAACCTTCCCCCCACCCTTAAATCATAGTAAACAACCTTTGATCTTATTTCTATCCCTACAGGGTGGTTCCCTTCAGAATTTTATATAAAAGGAATCACACGATACTTTTTGAACTTTGCTTCGTTCACTTAGCATAATATATTTGATTGGCATAATGCATCCACGTTGTTGAGAGATCAGTGTCTCATTCCTTTTTATTCCTGAGTAGTGTTTCATGTAAGGGATGTACCACTGTTTATCTATCCATTTACCCAAAGTAGGATATTCAGGTCTTGGCAATTATGAATAATACTGCCACAATTATTTGAATACAGGTTTTTGTGTGAACATAAGTTTTCATTCCTCTAAGATAAATACATAGGAATAGGATTGCTACATTATATGGCATATGTCTGTTTAATTTTACAAGGAATTAACAAGCTGTTTTCCAGAGTAACTACACCATTTTCATTCCCATGAGTAATGTATGAGACGCTCTACAGTCCTCACCAGGACTTGGTACTATTAGTTTTTGTCTTTGTATTAAACATTTTAAAAGGTAGGTAAAGATATCTCATTGTGATTTTAATTTGGATTTCCCTAATGACTAGCAATGTTGAGCATCTTTAATGTGCTTATTTACTATCCATATATCTTCTTTGGTGAGGTGTCTGTTTAAATCTTTTACCTATCTTTTTAGGGTTCGTTTTCTTCTTGTTGAATTCTGAAAGCTATTTTTATATTGTGGCTACAATTCTTTTGCAGGGTTTTTTTCTCCCAATCTGTAGCTTGTCTTAACAGTATCTTTCACAGAGAAAATTTTTTAATTTTGTGAATTCCAAGTTTGTTAGCACTTTTTTTTTTTTTTTTAGTGCACTGGACCTTTGATGACTTATCTAAGAACTCTTGACAATCCAGGGTTATGAAGGTTTTTCTCTTATATGCTCTTCCAAAAGTTTAATAATTGTATGTTTTACCTTTAAATCTATAAATCGTTTTAAGTTACTTTTTATGCAAAGTGTGCATTGGCATTCATTTTTTTTTAGCATATATATATTCAATTGTTCAGCACCCTTGGTTGAAAAACCTGTGATTCCTCCAGTGAATTGTCTTTTCATCTTTGTCAAAAATATATTGGACATACTTGTATGGATCTATTTAAAGAATCTATATTCTACTCATTTGTCTATGTGTCTCCTTTTGAAAATGCCACATGGTCTTAATCACTGTAATTTCATAGTAAGTTTTCAAATCAGGCAGCATGAGCCTTCCAATCTTGTTTTTCTTTTACAAAATCATTTTGTCTATTCTAGTTTATTTGGCTTTTCATATAAAGTTTTATATGTAAACCTCTTTACATAAATAATTATATCATCAATAACTAAAAGCGATCTTGCTGGGATTTTTATTGGGATTGTAATAAATCTATACATCAATTTGGGGAGAATTAACATCTTAATATTTAGTCTTCTAGTGCAAAAACACAACATATCTATTCTTTATTCCTCTCTGATTTCTTCCATCAGTGTTTTATAGTCTTTAGCATGCAGATTATGCAAATATTTTATTATATTTATACCTAAGTATTTCATTTCTGGGAACCATTATAAATGATTTTTTTTTTTTTAAATTCAACTTCCACTTGTTTGTTGCCAGTATATAGAAATACGATTGATTCCTTAAAATACTGACCTTGTAGCCTGTGACTTTTTTTTCAACTCATTTACTGGTACTAAGGAGTTGTTTGTTTTTTTTAATATACACTCCTCAAATTTTCTGCATATAAAACCAAGCTGTCTGCAAGTATAACAGTTTTCTTCATTTTCAGGATATGTAAGTTTTATTTCTTTTCCTTGTTTTATTGCATTGACTAGGACTTCTAATATGCTGCTAAATAGAAGTGGTGAGAATCTTGGGTCAGTCTTGAACTCGTTCCGATCTAAACACAAAAGTGTTCAGTCTTCATTATGCATAATTCATAATATAATTTCTAATATCTAGTAATAATTTAGCATAAAATTTTTAGAAGATGGGGGCAGCTGGGTGGCTCAGTTAAGTGTCTGACTTTGGCTCAGGTCACGATCTCACGGTTTGTGAGTTGGAGCCCCATAATGGGCTCTGTGCTGACGGCTCAGAGCCTGTAGCCTGCTTCAGATTCTGTGACTCCCTCTCTCTCTGTCCCTCCCCTGCTAGCACGCTCTATCTCTCAAAAATAAACACTTAAAAAAAATTTAATTTGTAGTTAGATGCCTTTTTATTAATATTGAATAATCATTTAAAGAAGTTAAGAATTTATTTAAAATGTTATCCTATATTTATACCTATATTTGCCATTTTCAATGTTTCCATTCTATTCTGTAGGCCTGGATTTTCATCTGGTAACATTACCTTCCCCCCCACTCTAACAAAAAATGTTAACTGGGGTTCCAGAAGAAGGTAAAAAGGTAAAAGGAACAGCTTTTATTTATTTGAAAATACCCCTATTTCACCAGGCAACAGAACAGCCTGCCCCAAGATGTGCCACTTTGGCATGTGGATTGTTCTCAGCTGAACGCAGTCAAGACCCATCAGATTCAAGGAAAACTTTCTCCCTAAACTACCTAAAAGAATTTAGAGAGGGGACCTGGCCCAGAAAGGGACTTGGGGGTAGCTTTTTATCTGAATGACCTATATGTATGGCAGGGCAAACGTCTGATTTCCAGACACCTGCTCTTTTTCCCTCCTGTGAGTCACCCTCCTTCCCTTTGAAGCCACAGGACCCTAACCCATTCCTTAGCTCAGCATGGCATACAGGCCTCAATGGCCTGGCTTGTCCTTGAGTCTCATGTCTTAGAGCTCCCGTATATATGTAATTAAATATGTTTTTCTCCTGCTAATCTGTCTCATGTCAATTTATCAGAGCAGCCAAAAAAAAAACCTAGAAGGAAAGAAGGGAAAAGTTTTTTTTTCTCCCTTACACCATCATTTTAGAAAAATACTTTCATTGGATATAGTATTCCAAAGTCTAGTTATGGGTGGTTTTGTGGTTTTTTGTTTTTGTTTTTGTTTTAGTTCTTTTTCCCTTTCCTTAAAGATGCCGTTTCATTATACTTTGGCTTACATTTTTAAAAATTATTTTTTGGGGCACCTGGGTGGCTCAGTCGGTTGAGCGTCCGACTTCGGCTCAGGTCATGATCTCACGGTCTGTGAGTTCGAGCCCCGCATCAGGCTCTGTGCTGATGGCTCAGAGCCTGGAGCCTGCTTCAGATTCTGTGTCTCCCTCTCTCTCTGCCCCTCCCCCGTTCATGCTCTGTCTCTCTCTGTCTCAAAAATAAATAAAAAACATTAAGAAAAAAAATTTTTTAAAATATTATTTTTTAATTATGGTAAATACACATACGTTAAATCATTAAATTTACCATTTTAAACATTTTTATGTGCACAGTGCTGTGGCTTTAAGTACATTCACATTGTTGTGCAACCATCACCACCGGTTAACCACCTCCAAAACTTTTTTCATCTTCCAAAATTGAAACTCTGTGCCCAATAATCACCCTCCATTTTGCCCTCCCCCAAAGTGCTCCCCCACTCATGGAAATGGCCATCCTACTTTCCGTCTCTACAAGTTTGACTATTCTTAAATCCCTCATGCAGCTGACATTAGATGTATTTGCTCTGTTTTGGTTGACTTACTCCACTTAGCATTAGCTTTGTCTTCTTGTGAACTGTTAATAACCATTCTATCTCTGTCCCGTGTGTATAATGCCTTCCCCTTTTCCGTGTATGCTTGGTTTTCAGTGCTTTGACTCTGATGTTCCACTTGGGGTTCACTGAGCTTCTAGAATATTTAAGTTGATGGTTTTTTTTTATCAAATTTTGAAACATTTAGCTATTGCTTCTTCAGTTCCTTTTCGTGTTCCTTTCTCTTTCTTTTCCCTGCTGGGACTTCAATTTCAATTTGGTGAGACTGATTAGGTCCACAGGTTACTAAAACCATGTGCGTTTTAAAGATCTTTTACCTGTCTTCACTGGATAGTTTCAATTAACCTATCTTCAAGTTTACTAAGTCTTTCTTCTTCAGTGTTCAATTTTAGATTGATCTTATTCAGGTATTGTAGGGTGTTTTTTTTTCAGGTATTTATTTGAGATATTTATTTCAGATATTGTTTTCAAGCTCTAGAATGTCCATTCCATTTGAGAATTTCTCTTTTAGAGTTTCCATTTTTCTCCTGAAATATCCCAATTCATCACCTCTTATTTTTATCCTTTCCTTTAAGCTCTTTGACATTTATTATAGTTGTTTTACATTCTTGTCTGAAAATTCCAATAGCTGAGTTATCCATTTATCTACTTTGATTGATCATGTTTTCCCTTGATTATAGGTCACATTTTCTTGGTTCTTCCCATCTCATAATTTTTGTCTTATTCCAGACATTGTTTATATTAGAACAATGAAGACTAAAGTTTAATATTGTTTATTTTGTTCCTTCCCAAGAGTAAAATCTTTTCTTCAGTTAGTGAGTGACTGATCATTCTGATTCCCTCTAGAATTGAGTTGAGCTGGGAAGCTACTATGGCCATCTACTCATTTATAAAGGTTCCATTTCTCTCTGAAATTTAGTTCACCAAGTATTTGTTAGGCCAATAGCTCTTCACTAGCCCCACAGAGAAACAGTTTTTATTTTGCCTAGGTTTTTTTGTGTTTACCATGAGAACAAAAGTCTTTTGTATCCTTCTACACTCTAACTGGAAGTGGAAGACTGTATTCTTTATTTTTAATTACCCTCCTTTTGATATCTCTGACACTTCTGAAAAGCGGCAGATTAAGGTATCAGTTTTGCCTCCCATCTCTTCCAAAATCACACTAGTGGGACTGGAAAGTAGTGTAAGAGGGAATAAATTCATACTAGTGGTAGAATGGGAGGAAAAGATATATTTACCAACCAGAAATTGTGATAGATGTCTGGAAGACCAAAAAAGGATATGATTGTATACTGAATAATTATAGTAGAGGGAGCTACCACCCCAAGTAGAAATAAGAAATTTAAATACTGTCAGTTCCTTATTCAACATATTCTCAGGCCTCTCCTTCTTTATATGAGTCAAGGATACTCTGAGATCAGACACTATACACAGAAAAACAGCAAGAAGAATGAGGACAATTCATCGGAACGCATGTAAGCCAGGACACGGTGGAATAGCATCTTTAAAAAGACAGGAAAACAACACTGAAAGTTGGCCACATCCCCAGATCAAGGAATGGGTCCTGATTAGCATCTAAAACAATGATAGGAATCTCATTTCCTTTGCCAATGACTAGTTCAGAAATCTAGGCTAAAACTGAGCCCTGCAATGTATTTCCTTGCCGCATATTACTGGTGCCATGTAAGCACGTGGACTTTCATTCCATAGTCAAAGGAGAGCCTCTCTGTGCTCCCTGTTGGGACTTGAGCAAGAAATCCTGCAGCTCTAGTTGCTACTGGGAACCACTTTTATGACCACCAGTTTAAGATCACTTAGTGCTGTGGTAGTGATAGTACTGAGTCCTTGAAAACACTTCTTTTTTTTTTTTTTTTTTTTTTTAATTTTTTTTTTTTTCAACGTTTTTTATTTATTTTTGGGACAGAGAGAGACAGAGCATGAACGGGGGAGGGGCAGAGAGAGAGGGAGACACAGAATCGGAAACAGGCTCCAGGCTCCGAGCCATCAGCCCAGAGCCTGACGCGGGGCTCGAACCCACGGACCGCGAGATCGTGACCTGGCTGAAGTCGGACGCTTAACCGACTGCGCCACCCAGGCGCCCCTTGAAAACACTTCTTGATAACACTGTTATATATGAGAACTAAGCATACATTTCATTATTTTCTTAAACCAGGTGAATTTGGGGTTTCTCTTACTTGCAGCCAAAAAAATAATTGAGACACTACCTCAGGACCCACGTGCCATATTTTCCTTCTGCTTGAACTGTTCTTCCTCTAATCTTAACATAGCTGCTCCCTCCTCCCTTTCAGATCTTAGTTTAAATATCACTCCTCCGATGGCTTGATCCGAAGTAGCCATCCAGTCCTCTCTGTCCTGCTAAAGTTCTCTGCATAGGACTTACCACCATCTGGTATGTTTGTTCATCCTCAGTTTATGATCTGCCCCTCCCATAGAAAATGCGAGCGTACTAGGAACAGGATTTTGTCCTAGTCACTGCTCTCTCTCAAGTGTCTAGAGCATGATCTGGCCCATTGTCATCAGCAAGTACACGTTGAATAAAGGAAACCATAGCAAGAAAACAAGCAAAAACACTGTTCCCTTGTATAAGTTAAGGAAGGTGATTTGTAATGATAGAATTTCGAAGTATTTTGAGCATATGAAGGAATTTGAGATCATCTGGTCTAAGGTTATCAGGTTTTTTGTTTTTTGTTTTTTGTTTTTTTCCTCTGGGCATGTCTGAAGGATACAGCACAAGATAAGGCTGTGAGCCTCCACTAGAAGGGATGTCCTTGCTGGGCGGGAAGGTGGGGGAGGGTTGGGGGGTGGGGGGTGGAGATATCAAAATGGGGAGGGAGGAGAAAGACTCAGGGAAGAGTTTATGGTTTGAGAAATCCTTCCAGGTGATAAGCCTTTTCCAGGGGATCATGTTCATGCTCCTCTTTGCCTGAGCTCCTTCCATTCCTACTCCCAAGGCCCCTTTGAAAAATCCTGATCTGATCGCACTACTTCCTTTTAGAGACAGTGACCCTGAAAGGTTAAAGATTTGCCTAAGGTCAAGCAGTTAATGGCAGAGCTGAATAAGAATGCAGTATTCTGACACTGTCCTATAGATTCAAATAGGGAGCAAGGAGAGCACAGATTGCCAAGATCCATGTCTCTGGAGAAGGAAGGGTTCTGTAGTGCTTAAGAGCAGGGAATCTGGAGCCAGGTTATCCTGGGCTCAAAGCCTGTCTGTGTAACCTTGAAAAAGTTATTAACCTCCCTGAGTTTCATTTCCGCATCTGTAAGTTCTGGGTTCGCTCGAATACCCAATGGCCACCTAAAACTCAGCACATCAAAACTAAATGCTCTGTTTTCCGTCACCCCAAAAACCAGCTCCTTCTTCTCTCTTCCCAATGTCATTAAATGCCAACCTTAACCTCCCCAGAAATCTAAGGCTGCTCTCAGCAGTACCTTTCTTCCTCGACTTCCCTCACTAACACCAAGGCCTACCAAATCCACATCCTAAAAGCCTCTCCAATCAAATCACGTTTCATCCATTCCCACTGTCACTCCCCTGTGTCAGGCTACCATCATTTTTTTTTTCCCATATGATTGCAAGTTGACTGACTTGCTTTGTTGCCAAGGTTCCTGCCCCCTCCCATCCTTTACCTGCACAGTAACAGCATAATCCATGTAACATACCTGTCAGATCATGACCCTCTCCTCTCTGATCCCAACTTTCCCCTTCTCGAGTGGGGCTTCGATGACCAGCTCCAACTTCCCTCCCCAGCTTGCATTTCGTCATTTCCCAGTTTGCCTTCTCTGCTTCTCCTATCGTAAAATTTTCAGCCCTTTGAAAATGGCATGCATATTCTACCCTCTGGATATTTTTTCATGCTTCAAGATCTCGTCTGGGAAAATTCTTGAGCTTTTTGTGGCCAACTCATACTGTTTTGATATCAGTTCGTCCAGAGGGTCTTGTGTGACACACACCTTCTCCTTCTGCCCCCAATAACCTGAGTCAGGCATCACTCCAGTGTGCTTCCTTGGCAGCCTATACTGCTCCCATCACATCCTCCACCGCACCCTATCACAAGTGTTGACCTATCTACACCTTGTCACTAACCTGAACCTCTGTGAGTTCAGGAGCTGTGCCTCATACGTGCACTCTTGTATCTCAGGTGCCTAGCATGGTGTATGGTTGATAGTAGTGAATAGCAGTTTTGACTATTTAATATTCTTCCTCATTTTCTTCACCAAATTTTAACCTTTCTGAGCACGTCAATAATAATAGAACTCAAAGCAAAACACGATCACATCTCTTTGGTATCTTATCATAAATTAACAAGTAACAAACAACCTAAAATACTTAGCATCCAGATATATACATGGATGTTCCAGTGATATTTTCTCCCCAAATTCACTGATGTTCTTGAGGAAGAACAAAAACATTACCGGGAGCTCTCTTGGACCTGGTGACTCTACCTAGTAAAGGTCAAAGGTTACTGTATGTTTAAAAAAATCTTTCTGTGAACAAATCATTTAAATTTCAACCACGCCTTAACTATCCCAAGAACAGAAGCATTCTTAGTTGATAAACAGCTGGTGACAAGCATCCTTATCTTTCCCAATTCTGTTCTTTGAACATAGCATTGAATGGCAAAGGTCTTACTATAGGGATTGCTCCCCCTTGTATACAGTTGGGAGAGGCAAGTTAATTATGATTCAGTTTGCAGATAATGCAAGATCACAGACACTAAGGCACTCCATTTAAGATGTTGACTTTCTGAAGCAGAAAAAAATCAGCTAGCTAAGCTGTTCAGCGAAATTTTACTTTCTTTAGGCTCATTTTAGAAATATACTTAAGACAAATGATCTTGTTTCTATGGGGGATTAAAAACTTGAAGAGACCATTCGTTTTTCCCTCTGGATGCATTTTAGAAGGAATGGTTGATTTTGGACTCAGAGTAAATGTCATAGTGGTTTTTTTTCCCAATTAGCAAAACTAAATGAGAACAATGCATCATGAAAAGCACCACTTCTATCAAAATTCGCTTAGTTTATTTTATAGGAAAATTAATATATGTTGAATGTTAATATTATTTTTTATTAATTTAATTCCATGAAGTAAGTTTACACAGATACGTGGTCTTGGTCTTATTCTCTCATACCTGGCACCCTAAGCAATTAAAATATTTCTATGGTAAAATCTGTATTTCAAGACTCCCAAGAAACACTACTTACCAAAGCTGTATATTTCTAGGTATGCCCCAATGTAATAAACTATAAGTTAAGAAAAGTCTGAATGGACAAAGCAGATGAAAACTAATCATTAATTAAAAAATTAATTTTTATTACCAAAATGCTCTATAAAAAGATTTGCCAGCAATCTTCTTTAATTCAGAAATAAGTGTTTATAACAGTGTTTGTTAAGTGCAGAGAAAATGAAGGGGAAAGATTGAAGATTTGAAATAAAATTGAAGGTAAATTTATAAGCAAACAAAAATGGTTTGACTTTGGAATGTAAACTAATGGAAAAATATGACTTGCTTTGCCAGACGCTGATTTATATGGGAGACAGTACAAAATCTAATAAAGGAGACATGCAGTTCTTTACTTAGCAAATTATATATTTGGAACATTTTGCCTCTCAAAAAAAGAATCACTTTTGTCTGGGTAAAACAAAAACAGATACTAGAGAACATTAGCCATTCAGTGCATAGAAATGTCACAATGTTAATTAAGCTAATCCTTTATTTCTGCCTTGTCTCGTTTCACAAAGAGTGTTGAAGAGCTTATAAAAATAACAAAAGCAATAAAGGGAATATTTAGACACCCAGAGCAAAAGTAATCATAGCTTTATAGTAAGTTACCTAATAAATATTATAATAAATTTTTAAACTTAAAATTTTAAACTTATTAAATGTTTTCTGGATTATTTTATAACTGATTGCCAAAAAGAAAAAGAAAAGGCTGTAATTTCCAGGACTGAAATGCAGAGGTGAACCAGGGTAGCTGCTTGGGAGGAGAAGGAGTCATTTTTATGGTCCCTAAAATCTCTCTAGAAGAACTAAAAACATGATCTCAATTAACTCAGCTTGCCACATACAATTTATCACATGGTAAAATTCAAATAATTCTTTATCTTTGAATTAAATATGAAAATATTTCTCTTCATTGCTGACATTTCTCTCACTGCTTAAAATATTGTGCATATTTTTAAAAGAATATAATTTGATAGGGTATTGAATTATTAACCTCCCTAGAGCACAGAGTTATTATCAAACTCTAGGCACCCACATATCTTGGTTTGGCTTAAGAATAGGGACCATATCTTGTTTTCTATGTGCCTACCACAGTGTATGGCCTCGGTAATATTTGTTGAGTGCATGATTTAACAAATTAACAACACCTATGATCTCTGAGAATGCCATGAAGGAAAACTAACATCTTCAGCCAACTGAGACCGAATGGGACCATTGTCAGGCTGAATACAAGGTGTTATATCTAAAGCACATAGAAATCTTTCTAATGTCAAGATGATCTAGATAGGCCCCCAATACTATCCTGAGTAGTCCAGCTAGAAGCATAGAGTCTAGGTATTGTTCACCGAAAAGGGACTCTAAAGACTATTTTTTACAACCTCCGCTTTTGCAGATAAGGAAATCTAGGCCTAATTGAGTCACTTGCCCAATTGACATACATAATTGACATTATCGATGGAAATAATACCCCGTTTCCCAGTCCAGGGTTCTTTCCAGCACACTGGCTGCTTTTATAATTTAATTAGGGAGATGATCAAATAAGAAACGGCAACTTTGTCTTAGTTCGTACGGTTTCTTTTTACTTGATTTCTTTCTTAAAGTCAAGACGTCTTGAAACTGGATCTGAGCAAATGTGGAAAACAGGGAGATGCTGGGAAGGTCCTGGAAGCAACTAGGGCAGCAAGATAAATGAAACTGACAAACGTCTTGCCTCGCTCCCACATGGTAGCAGGAGGGGAGTGGATGGGGGAGGATTCGGCCTTGTCTTGGACAGGGTCTGACTCAGTCAGTTGTTGTTGGTTAGAAGTACTGTCTATGTTGACATAGCCAAAGAGATTTGGACAGAATATTATGTCCAAAAGTCCATTTATCAACTAGATAACAAACTCCTGGACAGATTTCTAGAGTAAAAATGTTGCCTGGAATGTAGTTATATTCCAAGTAACTGTTTTTGCAGTAACACTTGCAACCCATTCTAGCCCCTGTACCTCACTCCTCCAAGCAGTAGCTAACAACATTATCACCCTGATGCCATCAAATTATTGCTGAGCAAAATCAGTGCTAGCAAAACAAAAGGTCAATTATAGGGGCTTTAAGCCCTAAGCAAAATCAGTGCTAGCAAAACAAAAGGTCAATTATAGGGGCTGTAAGCCCTAGTTAAGAAAAATGTACTTTATTGAATGGTAACAGTTTTCTCCAAGTATCATTTAACTCTTAAATTTTTTTTAACATTTATTCGTTTTTGAGAGACAGAGAGAGACAGAGTGTGAGTGGGCGAGGGGCAGAGAGAGAGGGAGACACAGAATCGGAAGCAGGCTCCAGGCTCTGAGCTGTCAGTACAGAGCCTGACACGGGGCCCGAACTCACAGACTGCAAGATCATGACCTGAGCTGAAGTCAGATGCTTAACCAACTGAGCCACCTGGGTGTACCAAGTATCATTTAACTCTTATAGCATTAAGTTTTCAGAGCCTCAGTGAATTAGGATAAGGTACTACACAAATACACACACACACACACACACACACACACACACACTATGTACACTTATATACGCTATATACATATATACACTATAAACTATATATATATATACACACGTGTATATACACTATATACATATATACATAGTGTATACATAGTGTATATACACTATGTATATAAGTATACAGCTGGTTCTTGTTACAGTAGTTATGGTCTATAGAGTCACCATGAACACGGAATTAGCAAGTTCCTTGGGGAAATACAGGGGTAGGCTCCTGGGTGCCTCTGGTCACAACACTTTCTTAAACTGATTAATACATAACCTTGTTTTCTGTGTGTTTCTGTGTAAAGGCACTTTATTTGATATATACTGCAGCTTCATTAATATACTGAACTCATGACCAACAGCATTATTAAGTCATGCCTGATGAAGCTGGCCTAACACACGTATTTTCTCTGGAGGGCACATCACAGCCCCACATGTGCTTAGGGACACGAGATAGCACTTCAGATACTTGGGGGCCATTATAAACAGCAAAATCATCAGCAAAAAGCCCACAAAAATATGAATTAACAAGGCACTAAATAGATCATGAAAAAGACACCTGTTTACTGTGTGAGAGCTAAAACAGGAAATCGAGGCGTTGCCCTGTTCAACCTCAGCTGGGAAGGAGCCTATCGGTGACTCAAAGTTTTCACTGCTCTGTGCCTGTCTGTGAATGACTGCCAAAGTGCTGTGAGTATGGATTTTGGGGTTACAAATAAATTTTAACAAATAGGTGGGTTCGGTTCACAAATGTGGGTTCTGTGAATAATGAGGACCGACGGGACACATATATAGTACATGCATCCATGTGTCTGTGTATGTATTCATGTGGACACTTCTCTGATGATCAGATATGTCGAGGCCAGTGTTTTTGGCAGTTGTGAGGTGTCATTTCTAAAATGTAACAAGACCATGTTATTCCTATACAGCAGGTTAAATGTATAGGTAGTGCTGTGTTCTGGGGTGTTTAGGCAGCTATAAAATTTCCATCCTTCTTACTCCTTCTCTTGAGCCTTTCAAAAACTACCCTATTTCTCTTTGTTATGCTTGAATGAGACAATACTAAGGTTCCTATTTTGATGAAAATAGGAGGAAATAGGAAACCTGGGAACCTCCCCTATCTTTCTGGAGGAGGGAAGAGTGTAAGCCTACAGTTTTGCCCTGGTTGGGAGCAAACAGGGCTCTTTGTGTTACTTGGCATGAATTCAGGTGAGAGGAAGGGGTATATGGACTTTAGATCTATTTACTGCCTGGCTGTCTTATTTTCTGTGTGATCTTTATCTGTAAGATGAAACTAATAATGTTCATATCATGGTAGTGTTATGAGAAGTGGAAATCATTTATGTTAAGCACTTTGCATTTTGTTCACATTATCATTAATAACCACAACAATAATCATTCTCATATTAAACATGGAGAGTAGAGGAACGCCTGGGTGGTTCAGTCAGTTAAGCATCCAACTTTGGTTCAGGTCACGATCTCATGGCTCATGGGTTCAAGCCCCACGCCAGGCTCTGTGCTGACACCTCAGAGCCTGGAGTCTGCTTCAGATTCTGTCTCCCTCTCTCTCTGCTCCTCCCCCACTCACTCTCTGTCTCTGTCTCTCTCTTTCTCAAAAATAAATAAACATTAAAAAAAAAAAATTTAAACATTGAGAGTAGAGCAAATTCAGCCCCAAAAGAGCTACAAAGGCAATTTAACAAACATCTGCCCAGTCATACTAGGTTTGGGATTGCTGGATTTTAAAGTACAGCATGGCTGCATGTGTCATGACTAGCTTGAGCCTGTAGCCGAACTACTTTCTCCAACACACTTGTGTGCCAATCACTCTGGGCTGTCAAAGCCATCAGCTGTCCCAAGAGCATTAATTGTTTCCCCACCCTGTGCAGAGCTCTGGTGTTCAAGGTCCGTGTAAATGATTCCACAAGAGAGAGGAGGCCTCCACACCCCTTCTGTCTGTCCTTCACTCTTCCTGGTTTCCATGTACCTTTTGCATCCACATCTCCACCTCCCAGCTAGCGATTCCCATCTGCTACTGCTAACGCATGAAAAATAGAAAAGTCTTGAGGCCAAGGAGTTGTGATAGGAAAAGAAAGTCGCCTGCAAAGAGACAGAGATCACAATAGAAATGTATATAACAGACATATGTTAACACATATGTTACATATCTAATACTATATGTGTAATATATAGAGATCCAGACGTTTGCTATAAACATTTATTAGTAAACAAAAGCGTAAAATTACTGGAAGTCACATTTTCCCACACGAAAATGGGACAGATCCACAAAATCGCCAGCTGCTTTACATGGTAACGAGTTACCTAACACTCGGGACGATGAGAAAAGGCTAGCTGGCAATTGGTCAATGATGCAGCGATGATTGCTGGCTTGTTCTCTCATTGAACCCAACAGGTCATCAGTCACGGAGCATCTGCTGGGTGACAGTCACTGCCGGAGGCAGTGTAGGCTTTGCATCTGAGGACCTCACTGTCTGGAGGCATCATTCAGATGACTTTTTAGAGACTGCCAGCATCTCCCAACTCAGGGATTCTATAATTCTGTATCTCTACATTCTGGGCTGACACGTAGGAGGTACACTCTAAACTATTAAAATATGCAAAGCCTACTGGTTACTAAAATACAGAAATATTTCCATTCTGGTTAGTAAACAGCCATTGTGGCAGCACCTGTAACAAAGGACTGAATGAGAGGACACCATAGGCTCTAGAGTAGGAGGGGGAGAGCCTTGCTGTTTTAAGGACTCTTTGCTGTTTATGCTCCTTACTTTAAGGGAGTAACTGTAGAATTTTTTCTTGGGAACGATTTTTTTTTTTTTTTAATGGGAAATGCTTTAATAGACTTTTGCTTACACTTAATCTGGGCGGGAGCGATTTGAACAGAACAAGGCTAAAATTTCCCTCCGTAAAAAAGGAACCTTTCGTGGACAGCAACACACATTTGTTGTGCTGTGGGCTCTTGGGGTTTCCCCCAACTGGATAGGAGACAGCATGGGGGACCAAGGGGTGGGGACTCAGTGAGAAGCAAAGATGGGAGAAGATGCTCTAGTTTGCAGGAAGCAGATGCCCGCAGTTTGCAGAAAGGCCCGCCGGGCCCAGGAGAGAGGCAGTATTTGTGATGGTCTTATGCTGATACCATGCTGTCTGCTGCCTGTTTTCTTTTTCTGCACCGCAGAGCCCCACTGCGAACCTCCAATCTTCAGTCAACTCTGTTATGCCAGCTGCCACGCTTAGGGATCCCTGGGGGATTAGGAAGGGACCCAGAGAAGCCTCCGGCTTGCAGGTCATGGCACTGGAGATAACCAACGGGAAATCGGGAGTCCCTGAGCGAAATAAGACGGGGTGGACAACAGGCTCCCGGGAAGACCTTCTGAGATGAAGCTGAGGCACTGTATTTGGATTGAAAAGGCTGGAAAATGTGTGGAAACTTCAAGTGCCCTAGAAATAGTCCCATTTTATTCATGACTATCAAGCTGTAATAATCTTTCATAATTTACTTAGGAGATAACCTATTGTCCATAACAAGAAATTTACATGCAAATGAAATCCTCGGAAGCACGTATCAGTCACCCACAAATACCAAAACCAAACCGGAACCAAAGGACTTGCTTTGGTTTGGATCAGTCAGTGGCCATCAAAGGACCCGTAGGGCCCCCACCACAATGCGGTGTGGACCCACTGGACCGGACTGACTGCCAGCTGCCTGTTTTCTCTGCACTCAGTGGTCTTAAAGACAGTTCTGTCCTGACTTAAAGAGCTCGTGTGTTAATAGATCTCAGATCCCGACCACCAGTGCCCTTAAAGTACAGAACAGTACAAGTGGCAGAGGTCAGCCATCATCACAAAACCATAGCACTTCTGCTCTTTGTGACGATATAAGGAGCCATGCCTTATAGTAATTTTGGAAAACACTAAAATTTATGATGAAAGTGTTAACATTACCTACGATTTCACCTCCTCAAATCACATTCATATATGCGTGCATTTCCCCCCAGGCTTTTTTTTCATGAATTTAAAAAAAAAAAAAAAAACAGTATCATACATTATATACACTTTTATATTCTGTTTAATTTTCACTTACCAGATAATGGCTTTCCATCATCAAAACTCCTCTGAAAATATAATTTGTAATGACTATCTAATATTTTTATATGAAATGTATGAAACATATTAGACAATTCAGTTATTTCCAAGTTTTTCGGGTTACAAACACACCCAAAAGAAAAATGGGCAAATGACACGAACCAGGAGCATCTAGAATTTGAGGTGCAAATGTCCTGCAAGCAT
The DNA here is from genome assembly GCF_007474595.2 of Lynx canadensis. Classification (NCBI taxonomy): domain Eukaryota; kingdom Metazoa; phylum Chordata; class Mammalia; order Carnivora; family Felidae; genus Lynx; species Lynx canadensis. Next base: position 120,745,896 of record NC_044304.2, read on the forward strand.
GAAAAGCTATCTCAGTTTACAAATATTAAAGACCTGCAAGTTAAACACAGTTAGATATTATTTTCACTTATAAATTGCAAAACATTTAAAACACTTGATAAGCCCTCATATTGGCGAAGGCATAGACAAGTCAACATCCTCAAAAGCGAGATGGAAGTGTAAATTAAAAATTGCATCTTCTATGGGCATTATGGCAATTGGAGCATTGTTTGTAATACAGAAAACTGGAAACAACCCAGATGTCCATTAAGAGGGGATTCATTTGATAGATGCTAGTAGGTTAATACAAAGAAATGTTATGGAGTCTTTGGAAAGAATGAGATAGACTGTACACATGCTGACATGAATGATGTCCCGAACGTATGGATGTTTTATAAAGTTAAAAATATTAAAATGATGCTGGTAAAATACTTCGTACTCTATACACACGCTCTGGTTAGTGTGGGGGACTGATTAGCTCCTGGAAATGGAAGCTCTAGCTGAGTCAGCCCGTGACGCAGGCACTGCAGCCCTCTGCTTAGGGAACTGCATCCTTTACCTCCAACATGGGCCATTGCTTCGCCCTGGTCCTTAAATTCCTTGAAATAGTTGCATGATTCCAGCTGCCGGTGATGTCACCGTAGGCCCATCCTTCCAGGCTGAGGTATTATTTATGATGACCTTCATCATGTCAAGGAGTTCCCACAGTCACCAATCACCTGTTAATCTTTATCCCCTGTTTCCCAGACCCTTGCTGTCACAAGTACCATGGAAGTTCAATGCTTTCATTTTAAGTTCTAGCATGATTCTCTTCTTTTGTTCCTTTGGGCCAGGTGCAGCGCTGTGGAGGCCAGCAAGTGTTTAGGCACGGACTGCAAGTGTTAGGCACCAGTAAACCCTTTGCTAGCCAATAGGAGGTTAAAGTTTCTTCCAGAATTCAAAACAAAAAGTAGAAAGAAAAACCACAGGAGCACAAATGACATGTATTGCATAACAACCTGTGAGAGACCGTGGAACTCTCATTGCTTAAGGGCAGTCGCAATGGGGAACATAAGCCCTCGTTGACCAAGGATGTGCAATCAGATCTGCTCTTCTGGTTCTCATTAGGCTGAGACTCTAGAACAGTACACAGTATAGAGAGAATATATGGCAGTAAACAGTAACAGTATACTCACTGAACGCATATTTTGAATAGCATTCAAGAGACAGAAGATATTATCTCAAATCATCATCATCATTTAGGTGAATTAAATGAGATGCTTCTGTAGCCCCATTTTTATAAAATGAAAAAACTATTATGTTAGTAATAATGCTAATATATGCAAAGAAAACTGTTTGGAGGAAATTATAGCAAGGAATTAACAATGTTTAAGTCCAGGATATGGGAACATGAGACACTTTCAGTTTTTCTGTTATATGTTGATGTATGCACATGCAAGTCAGGGTAATATCATTTCTGATTCCGTGAAGAAGAAAAGTTATTACAGAGGAGTGAATCAGATTCATCACAGAGTTTTACTTCTGTTGCACTAATATCCATAAACAATAGAATTCTTAGAATTTTGAGGTTGTGAGTGAAAAAAATGTATATCTAGACAAGTTGTCATTGGTCTGGAAAGCCATAGATATGCGAGAGTTCAGAAAATATCTCAACTGAAATAATTCATTGGAAGTGATGCTCTGAGAGATCACAATTGAGAACTCAACAGCAGAAACTCTTACTATCAAGAGATTAGTGGTGACCTTCAAAACCCATGAAATATAGCATTGAATCAAAATAGCCATTGTACAAATAGGTTACAAACACAAAGGCCTAAATCAGTTCTTCATAAAGAAGATATATAATTAGGAGGGCCTGGGTGGCTCAGTCAGTTGAGCGTCCGACTTTGGCTCAGATCATCATCTCGCAGTTCGTGAGTTTGAGCCCCACGTCAGGCTCTGTGCTGACAGCTCGGAGCCTGGAGCCTGCTTCGGATTCTGTGTCTCCCTCTCTCTCTGCCCTCCTCCGCTCACATTCTGTCTCTCTCCCTCAAAATAAATAAACATTAAAAAAAAGAAGATATATGATTAAAAGATAGCTTAATAGCAATATCCTAGGTTCAAAATACCAGTATGCATGAACAAATAAAACATGAGGGAGAAGAAGATATGATGAAATAAAAGGGTAAAAAAATGGTTTGTCTTGATAGAGCCAGTGTCAAAAAACATCATTTCAAATAATGAACTTAACAATTTAAGAGATATGAATTAAGTAATACTGCTACTAAAATTCAAAGATGCTAGATTAGATAAAAAACAAACAAAATACAGTTTGTAGAGTAACATGACCATAAAGAAGAGAGAGGTATTAAAGAAAAGCATTAAAACAGGATGATAGAAATAAAAGTAACCTGAATAATTACAACAATAAATACAAACAAATTAGATTTCTACATTGGGTAACAGACACTGTGAGTTTGAGTTTGAAGATGCAATCACAGTTATTGCTTCTAAGAGACTCAAAACAAGACGACACAGAAGAAAGAAAATTTTCTAAAGAACGAAGTTAACAATATGGAGAAGGCAATATTATGGATGCTGCCAAATTTCTCACACCTTGTATATGTTTTTCTTGCACACCACTGCTGCATCTCCGGCCACCCGGCCTTATCCTGACTCTTGCTGCTGTTCATCTAGTAATAATTGTGCAATAGAGAGACGGCTGCTCAGGTTTCTCCTTAGTAAAGGCTGTTTTTCTGAGCTGGGGCCAAAGAGATGGGACCCTACCTGAACTGCTTTCCTGCTTCATTATAGGCTTGCTGTCTGACTCCTCCAGATAGCAGAGCTCCAAGAGGCTGTATATGTTTGGCCATTCTGGCAATACTGAGGCCAGTATGCTTGGTTTGGGGTCATTTTCTAAGTTGTTTTTCTTTTTTATTTCCTTCCTTTTTTTGGGGGGGGGGGTCTAGATACCAAATGACTTTATTTGAAGGATGGTACAAAGGGAAGAACTTACGGAGACGTTTCAGTCATTCCCTAAGTTTTAACTAGTAATGGAGCAAGGTTGTATCAAGGATTTCTATGCATTTTAAGTCAAAGGTTCTTTCTTTTGGTTTGAAAGAGAACCGATCACCTCTCATCTGAATTGTTATATCTGTCCTGGCCCCCCCAGCGGCCTCAGAGTATGTTGGCATCCATGGATTTATCAGTCACAGATTAGATATTGATAGTTGCAGCTTCTCTTCAGTCATCCCAATGGTACATGACACACAGAAAGCTGTCACTTGACTGGGGCACAAATTTCACTTGTCTGCTGCCGGGCTGGTGTGTGGGAGCAGTAATACAGCCACTGAACAAACTGGGAAACTGCCCGGCACTCACATCCCCCGTGACTTTGCTACCTGCCACTCACTAATGCACACCCAGCCTTTCTGCTGAAATGACTTTTTAAATTGCTTTTCTTCATGGAAAAAGAAACTGCCATCAAGTGAAAGAGAAAAATGTTAATGATGGTGGAACTGGTCTGTGATGTGAAGTAGGCAAACAGAGTATGTGAAGGAGACATAGTGCATGGGAAAAATAGGAGCCTGCCTCAACGTCTTTGTATGTGCAAACTTAGGTATTAGAGAAAATCTTGGGCCCAGATAAATGCCAAGGGCCCACTACGCTGTGTAGCATAGATCAGTTAAGTTCCTGATTAGTTATTTTCAGGGGCGGTAATGGGAGCTGTAAGAATTTAGATCCATTTCCACGGTTGAAGAACTGAGGCTGCAGAAGACAACCTGAGAAATTAGCAGTTTTTACCACTATTTCTCGTAGCCATCAATTATTGAGCCCTTGCTAAGTCCACAGCGTGTGTTAAACACATTATGTACATATATATCGCTTAAAATATATCCATCCAGTTTGTATTATTATCTGCAGTTACACATAAGGAAACAAAGGCTCAAGCAAGTGAAGTGCCTTTCCAAGGTCACCCAGGCTGTCAGGAACAGAGTAGAAATTTGAACTGTTCTAACCATGACACCTCCTGGCCTCCATCTGGTATACTAAACAAGCCTCCTTAAACTATAGACTCCTATTTACTTATGGGGAAAATCTGTAATGGGGGCTCCATTTTATCCACAGATCCAATAAGAGTACAGTAAAATGTAGTGCTTCCTGAAAGTATGGTAGTCTGTCCTATTCAGGCTACTTTGCATGGGACCAACAGAACTAACCAAGCAACAATGGCCTGGAATGATATTGCCCTTGCAGAACAAAGTCTTTTCCTTTCCCTTATCCTATTACAGAACTGTACCCACTGCTGGCTCACAACACAGATGTTGAGAATTATTGAGCTGGGAGCAAATTTAGAGCGCCTCAGATAAATTTAGAGCTCCTTTTCATTTTATAGATGAGAAAACTCAGGGACAGAAATATTAAGGAGCGTGGCCAAGGCCACAAGGTTGTTAGTGAAGCAACCAAGACTAGAATTCAGGTCCCCTGACTCTCACTAGGGCTTCTCCCCCAGTACCACGGGAACAGTTGTGCAAAGCAAACTTTGCTTTGTTCTACCTTTGATGCTCTGATACAATCTGTGTGTCCAGTTAACGCCTAATTGTTTAATGCTTCTTTGCTTTAGGGAGCAACATTCTACCAGGACTACCTTCCAAACTCACAAGAAGTAAAGGAGAGCAATAGAAATGGAATGTATGACTTAAAATGAGACGTGTAGAAGAAAAAGACATTTCTCATAAAACTCTGTAAAGGAGCACACACCTCTAGCACACAGGGTGACTCAGAGGGCGTGGTGAGGGAGCAGAAACAGAAAACTGATAATCACCGGGCAAGCCAAACAAAGCGAATGCCAGGGAATCTCCATTCTTCTTGCTGAGGGACAAAGGCTAATAGGCATCTGGCGCTCCGAGGCTGGTAATACATCCCCTGCAAGGAGGAGGTCATGAACAGAAGAGCTGAGTGCACGGTGCTACGAACATTGCACCCATGCGCTCTGTTGCCCTCCCCTCCACCCTTTGACCCTGCTTTGGTGTAGGCCTGGGCTACCTCAGTTGGAAATGGCCTCCATCCACACTATTGACTGCGGGCAGAGATTTGTCAGATTCATGCTGATTTGTCACATCAAGCCAGGTGCTTACTATCTCTCTCTATCTTACAGGACAGAGCCCGGGCTCTTTAGCTTAAGACCTGCTGTCATCCAGACCTCGGCCAGGCTGGCTGATCTCCCGTTTTCCCCTCCTTGAGTCTCCAACCTCTTGGTTGGTTTCTTCTCAGTGTGCCTCCAATATGCATTATACATTCCTCCCTTTACTCCCGCTACCTGAAATTCTCATTCCTTTGTCTCCCTCTTCTCCACGTTCCTCTGTCCCTCCCAAACCACCAGACCCTTCACGAAGATTTCCTGGAACATCCTAGTCCACCGTCTTAGTGACTCTTGGTGCTGCCGCTACAGATAAGACTCATTGTGGGTTCCTAGGCTAGGCACTGTCCTAAGTGCTTCCCCCTGGATTAGCCCATTAGTCTACACAACAATGCCTGTGGTAAGCATTGATTTCCCGGTGGCAGTGGTAGGGACTCCAATGCAAACTGGATTAACACATGAAAAAGTTATTGTCTCACTTAAGTGAAAAGTCAAGGGAAAGAGATGGCTCCAGTGATGCCGCGGGGAACCAGTCTTCCTGTCTGGCCTCAGCTTCTACAGAGGGGTTCCTTTGTGAGGCTCCAGGAGGGGCTCCAGAGCTTCAGGCCCTCATCTCTCTCGACACCCAGTCCAGCAGAAGGCAGGGGGAATCTTAGCCAGAATACCCAGCAAAGATCTCCTACCACCTCCGTGCTATGACTAGGTGGTCTGGCCATCTCTGAGCCAACTCTGGTCACAATCTACGTGACCGGAGGACAGGGATAATGAGACTGGCTGTGCCCAGTCTCGTGTGCCCCTTGCCCCCCCTCTGGGCATAGGGGCCAAGATTGGGAAGGAAATGCTTTTGTGAAAGGAAATCGAGTCTCCAGGAAGTCAAAAACCACCCACGTTGCATGGGAGTCTATGAAACATTTTGACAGTGAAAAAAATTATGCACATTAAAAATCAAATAGGTCGTGCTTCTCTGGGCAACATGGGAAATCACCTTATCAGTGAGTCTGAATGACAGAAAACCGTTTGGAGGTTGGCCATCAGCAAGTATTCTCCGACGTTGCCTTTGGTTGGACCAGAAGATGAAAAGCACGACCTCAAGTTTCCAAAGCATTGTGTGACATCTGCCAAAATAAGATTGTATTTTGTTGTGGAAACAAATGCAAAAATGGACTGAAAATCGGCTCGTTTTTCTCAAAGAATTATTGGACTGCTAATCTGAGGAAGTTTGCTGTCATTGGTTCCAACTGCCTCAGATATTGCGGTAGCCAAGGGCCTGTTCAACATACATTTTCATGTGGAGCATGGCTACTGAGCATGCGATGGTTGTAAAGCAAATTTGCCTGCCTTGGGTTTTGCTGCTTCCTCTTGCCACGAGATAGCAGCTCATCCTTCTCTTCTCGTGTGTGCTTTAGCTTCTAGCTATGTCAGTACTTTGTCAGTTGAGTCTGTTTTAATCTCACTGCACAATTTCTTGTCTCCACTTTGCAAATTGCCTTTCAAGATCAATAGTAAATTGACCTCTATAAGAAAGCGTACACATGAATTCACATGTTCATGGCCTGGTATATTCCCTAAGCCTCCTTTTGAAATATTGCAGAACTGCAAAAGAAGTTTCCCACATCATGATAATGTGACACTAATAGGTCTGTGCCAGGCACTGGACTGAGGTCTTTTATATGATTTCATCTACTTCTTACAGGTGCTCGGTGAGGCATCTAACCAGATGAAGGAACGGAGGTTTGGCAAGATTACCCACGTCAGTTACCCAAGGCCAGTGGCCCAAGATTCAAATCTGGACTTTTTGTCTTCAAGCTCCTTAACAGACATTCTAGAAAATGTGTTACTGACTACTAAGCAAGCTTTCGGGACAATGAAAATCAATATAATGGTGAGGGTAACAGTGAAGAAAAGAAGCACTTTGATTATTCATGTGCTGGCACAGTGAGACATGCCCCCCCCCCCATCTCAGCAGAAGAGGTACTTCATGCTCTTAGCCTGAGTCAATCGCAAATATTTACTTAAATGGTCACAACGGCATCACATTCTCAAAGTGACAAGTTCCCAGTTTGGCTCCCTTTTAGTTTTTCCCCTCAGTGGACCCCTCAGTAAATGCCAAGCTCTCCTCTCCTCCTCCACCCCGACACAGAGGAGGTGAAATCTGCAAAGGTTTGGGCCTCAGAGGCAAGAATGTTTACATCTTGCCTTAAATGGTTGCTGCCTCATTCCCAGTACCCTCCTGCAGCTCCAGACTCAGACAAAGTGGGCAGGATGTGGGTAAGGAAGGCCAGGCAGCCTGCCACACCTAGTCCAGTCTTTCATGTTTTCGAGAAACAGGCGCCATCAGAAGGAATTCTAAGGGTCACCTGGGAGACCCTCTTGCTCAGTATAGGACCCCTACCCACCCACCCCCAGCGTCTACACAGGTCGTTATTTAACGCCTGCCTGACTCCTCCCAGTGACAAGCCGTTCACTGTTTTGGAGAATTAACCTGGAACCTAAAAACTGCTCTTGTCCCATAAATAGCTTTATCCTCAGATTATCAGAGTGAAAAACAGCAATGATGAGTATCTCCCCTCGTACTCCAAACCTCTCAGAAGCCCTGAGCTCTGTTCCCTCTTACCCTCCCTCTGCAACTCAGGGAGAAGACACCTTGGACAGGTGGAAGGTAAGTGGGTGTGGTGCCAGTGTCTTCCCAGGTTTTATGTATCTCTGGACAGCCGGGTGCCTTCACCTGTTCCATGGACACAGCCCTCAAAGTCTCTTGGTTTACAGAGGAAAGGACGTTATCTCGTGACTTCAATATGTGAAACAAAAATAAAGCCCTCCCCTTTCTGGTCAAACATTAACTCGCTTCCCCTATCTTTCTCCCAGTCTCAGGTAAATATTGAGGAAACGGCATGGTAGTAAATTCCCAAGTGCTTTTACATGGTCGAGGACAGGTTCTCTAAATTAGTGCCACCTGGTGGTTTTCTGGAGTAAGGTCTGCAGCCCAAGTTTCTCCCCAGTGTCAAGGGCAGAAAGGGGACAAGAAGGTCAAGGTATTGCTCACTGGCTCTACAGCCCACACTGTGCGGGGCAAGATAAGGTTCCTCATTGTCTTGCTTAATCCTCATAAACCTGAGGTGTAGGTATTATAATCTCTCTGAATGAGGTGCCGAGGGATTAAACACCAGTTTTCTGGGAGTCCCTACCCGAGTGATGAGAAGGGTCTCAGAGAGGACTTTGGTATGTAATGAAATGGAGGTTAGTGGGTAACTTCCTTTGCCTAATCCCTGTGAAATCCAGTCCTGATTTCTTAAGGATCCCACAATGTCTCATTTCAGATTAACTATGGTATTTGAAACAAAGCTTTCCAGTGTCTCGCTAGGGTATCAGGAAGAAAGAGAGAGAATCCAAAGACAATAATCCAACTGACTCATGAAGTCCAAAGAAAGTCTTTGCAGGAATGAGCATGAAGAAAATGTCCTGCCCCTTTCCCAATCCTCTAGGTGACAATTGCGTGTTTATGTTGAGCATCGAGGGAGACGGGTGCATCTGCCTGGACACCCGGTACGTCAGCAGCTCTTGAGCAACCATCAGGTAAACCTTCCAAATGCCAAAGTGGCAGAGAGAGAGCAGGGGAAGAAAAGCGACAGATGGGAGACACGGGGGAATGGAGAGGGGGATGAGGGAGAGGGGTTAGGAAAGAGGGAAAGAGTAGAGAAAAAGAAAGGAAAATATGAAAGAGAAAAGGAGGAGAAAGAGAGAGAGCTAGAAAGAAGACAAAGGGGAAAGGAGAAGCAAGGAGAGAGCCAAGGCCCCTGGTGTCCACCTTCCAGCCCCACTTGACAAAGAGACAGTCCCCAGAGCAATGCTTGCAGCAGCCCCCGTGCAGGGCCGGGCAGAGCCCTAATTGCATAGTAATGAAGCCAGGGGGCTGAGAGTCTCTGTGTGCACGGCTGGGCTGGTCTTTGGTTTCACAGCCTGGCTGGCCAAGCCTGGCCACTGGGGGCCTCGGAGCAGGCATGTCACCTGGCACCTGCTGTCATGGCCTTCCCTTGTTCCGCTTGCGTGCCGACATCCCCTCCCGGACTGCGGGATGGACAGTCCATGGGAAAGCAGTGGGAGATCCCCCCGGGGCTGGGACGTGGGTTCCCACTAAACTGTCAATGTCGTGAGAACCTTGGTACAAGAGAGTGTCGGGTATCTAGCCCTTGGGAGACGGCAAAGAGGGGGAAACACAATGGGGAGGCTGGCCAGAGGGAAGCTTCTGTGCTTTGCCGTTTCTGTTTTCTTCCAGTGAGTGAGAACTCCTTTCCCCCCTTTCATTTGCTTTGTCCAAATCGGGCCAGATGCTGCTCCGGGCTGGTGTGTGTGGAAACAAGAGCCTTTCTCTTTCTTTTTCCTTCCCATGCCCTCCCCCTGAAAAGTTACAAGAAAGCTTGACTCAAGCCTTTAAGAAGTTTATAGAAACCCAAAGTTGACTGTGAATCAGAGGAAACAAAAGACATTAGAAAGGAGAGAAGTTAATTAGAAACAGAAAGGTTTGTTTTTTTTTTTTTAACACAGGTTACTTACATTTCTGGTACCAGTGTTAGCCACAGAGAAAAAAAAGCAAGAATAGGGGCGCCTCGGTGGCTCAGTCAGTTAAGTGACCGACTCTTTGTTTTGGCTTAGGTAATGATCTCCTGGCTTTGTGGGTTCAAGCTTCGCATAGGACTCTGTGCTGACAGCATGTAGCCTACATGGAATTCTCTGTCTCTCCCTCTCTTCTGCCCCTCCCCCACCCGTGCTATCTGTGTCTTTCTCAAAATAAACAAATAAACTTAAAAAAAAAAGAAAGCAAGAAGAGAGGGGGCACATTTTGTCCATCTTGTGTCTCTGATGTGCACAAAATCTCCAGCAACTCTCCCGTCAGAATCACAAAATTTCCAAGCCAGAAGAGATCTCAGAGATCGTCTCTTCAAATCTTTTCGTTTTCAGGATATAACAAAGGAAGCCAGTGAATTAAATCCCCTGTCCCAGGCTGCCCAGCTTCTCCCTCCTGCTGGCGGTTCCGTAGCAGACTCCTTGAGTTGCAAGCAGCTGCCCAGCTGAGTGGGTCAGCGCGGCAGTGACAATGGGTTGAATTCCTACAAAGACCACTTTCTGTATTTGATACAGGCAAAGGGAAGGGGGGAAGGGATGGCCTGTTCACCATCGGCTTTTTTATTTAATAGCAGAGCATCATGAGAATCTGCCTGCCCTTTTGTAGTTGAGCTGTATTATTTGACCCAACATTGTATCTGATGCTAATGGAGGTACAAAAAGAAAACAGGAGGCTTCCAGTGCTTTGTAGACCCCTCGGCTGCAAAGAAAATACCAGCATCACTTTCTGCGGCATCTGACCTTGGGGAAGGCGCCTAACATTTCTGGCTTCAGTTTCCTCCGCTGTAAGAGGAGGCCCTTGGGATTCCTACACAGACAGTACTTCTTTAAATTGATACTAATCCAGGACGTGGCGCTATAACTGTTACGTAAATACTAAGCATTTCATCTTGGTGCTGCTGCTTGAATCGGTGCTGTAAGGGCGGCTGTTTTTACTTCCTGTGATCAATAAATGAAGGAATGAAGGAAGTTTAAAGTTCTTAATGCCAAGTCATTCCCAATTGTACTCTACTGCTTTTAGAGACCTTGGCTATAACTAGTATTCAGCTTTCAGTGTGTCCTCACAGGAAGATCTGGCGTACGACAAAAATGCTTATAAAATGGGAAGAGAATGGAGGGCAGCTCAGCCTCCACTGACTCCTAACTCACCGAGAATAAGAGCCGAAGTCATGAACATGACTTATAAGGCCCCACGTGATGCCCAATGCCCCCACCCTGCCCTCTCGGCCTTCTGTTGTTCCCCTGTACTCATGCTGTTCCGGGTCACTCTGGCTCCTCGGGCACCTCAAACAGGCTCCCACATCAGGGCCTCTGCTTTCCCTCTGCTAGAAATTCTGTTTCCCCATTTGCTCTCCCTCACCTCTAAACGTCACCGTATCAGTAACGCCTTCCAGGAACACTACCAGATTTAAAATGCTTCCACTTTTCCCTGCCCCCGGCAATTTATTTTCGGTGGAGGGTCTCCTCTCCCTCTCATATAGTCTATACTTTACTGTTTCCATTTTGTTGGTTGTCTGTCCCTCCCACCTATCATCTCACTAGAGGGCAAAGAATTTTGTCCACTTTGTCACCGTCATTTACCCAGCACCCAAGTCGATGTTTAGTGGACAGTGGACACTTAATACATATTTGTAGAATTAATAAATCTTGTAATTGGGGCACCTGGGTGGCTCAGTCAGTTGAGTGTCTGGCTTCGGCTCAGGTCATGATCTCACGGTTTGTGAGTTCAAGCCCCACGTCAGGCTCTGTGCTGACAGCTCGGAGCCTGGAGCCTGCTTCGGATTCTGGTCTCCTTCTCTCTCTGCCTCTCCCCTGTTCACACTCTGTCTCTCTCTCTCTCTCTCAAAAATAAACATTAAAAAAATGTTTTTAAAAAGAATAAATAAAATTAAAAAAATAAAAATAAATAAATCTTATAATTAAATATAACTTTAGGTCTCACTCATACCCTTAGGGGATCACATTGTTAAATAAATAAAAAAATAAGGCTCTCATTTACTAAGCACTTCCTAGGTGCTTGTTCTAAGTACTTTCCATGTGTTCATTTATCCCTTAAGACCCATGAATTAAGAGCCCTATGAATTAAAGTCCATTATTTGCATCTTCTTGGCTGGTCCTTCTAAACACTTGTGGGCTTAGGATCAGTCTCTGAGATTCTTCTTTTCTGTAACTATACTCACTCCCATCTTGCGTCCTCAAATATCTTCTACATCTTGATCAGTACTAAGTGTACATCTCCCACCCAAGACCTCTCCCCTAAACTCCAGACGTGTTTATCCAACTGCCTACTCAGTACTCCTCTTTGGATGTCTAATAAGTATCTCGAACTTCAGGTGTCTTAAGTCCACACCCTTGGACTGTAGCTCCCCACCACTAACTCTCTTGCTCTGAGAAAGGCAATTCTATTCCTACGGTTTTTTAGGCAAACATTAGAGGCTGGTAGAAATATATTTTATCTTGACAAGTGGTGATGGGTTTACAACTATATGCATTTGTCAAGACTCATAACAGCTGTAGAGAAAATAGAGTGAATTTTTCTGTATGTAAATTAGACCTCCATGAGCTTAACTTTAAAAGGGGGGTTGTTGAAAAGCTATTATTGAAAAACATTCTTTGGAAAATTTTGCTCCTGTCTTACACTGATGGTGGTTTCTGTTGTCCTGGAGAGAACTCCACCAGTGTGTTTCCTTGCTTTTGTGGTGGGAGGGAGCAGCCATGGGGGCTGCGTTATGACTCTCGTGGGGCCCCCTCCTCCATTAAAAAATTGTTAAAGATGACACTTTATGACTGTGTCGATAGAACTTTTCTCTTCAGATTTTAAAAGAAATTTAAAATGTCTCTTATTTAAATTTAATTTGAAATTTGAAATTAAAATTAAATGATATTTTAATTAAATGTAAATTGTAAACTTTATTTCTTACATTTTCTTCGGATTATAAAAGGGCTTAAAAAGTTCTTGGGGGGGGGGCCCTCAAAGCGTCACAAGCCCCCGGCACTGTGCCTAAGGGAAAAGATGGCCGCGGATGAGATCCAAGCCTACCAGAAAGGAAAATCAGGCTAATCATTTCCTACAAGTGAATGACCACGGGTAGAAATTAAGTATTTAGTTCCCAGTGTTGTCATTGCTTTTCCAATAGGTTGAAACAAGTGAGTTACTCTCTCTGGGTCTCAGCTCCCCAACGCATGAAAAACAGGATAACAAACTTAGCCCTCACTTAAAACCTGCTCCTAGGGTCTTAAATATTAAAAATTCATTCAATAACAGTTTGTTCTGTACCAGACACTGTGTGGTGACTGAGGAAATCTGAGATAAATCCCATACAGCTCCTAACCTTGGGGTGTGGCTAAATTCCTACTAAAGAACATTAAGCATGCACAAAATAGAGGCACTTGACAAGGCACAGGCTTTTCCTTTGTCTGTTTTTTTAAATTATTATTCTTTTAAATATTGATTACTCTGCATATATAACCAGGGAATGGCTTGTAAGCACAACGGTGTAATTCCAAATATAGATTCTGAAGAAATCATGCATTTCCAGTGGGAGGTTTCTATCAACAATTCAAGTAAGATTTCCTACAATGTTATGTGTCTGTAAACCATTCATGAAGGTCTCCCTAGTCCAGGCCACTTTGAACTTTTCTTTGACTCCACTCTGAGAACCAGGTTGATGGTGGTGACGGTGGGCATGATTCAAGGAAAGACCCCTCACCAAGAAACAGTTCCCCCACTAGCCTTCTCCCCATGCTTCATGACCTGCTGCTGACTGTTCCTTCCTTTGGGTGAAATGTTGCCTTTCTCCTATAAGATCTCTTTAAATTTTCAAGTACTCCCTTTATTTATGAAGTCAAATGGTTTTCCACAGGCCAATGCAATGGGAATCAGGGAGAGAGAGGAAGACTGAAAGAGGAGGAAGTACATGGAAGGAATCCTCGAGACAATCTCCCACCCCACTCAACTACCATTACAATTCTACCCTTGTCTTGAGACAATATTTATCCAGTAGCTTCTGTGCTGAAGGCGTGGGCTGTGAGGAGAAACGCCTGTGTCAATCTTGATTAAAACTTTGCTGTCAGGGGGCGCCTGGGAAGCTCAGTTGGTTAAGCAACTAGCTCTGGATTTGGGCTCAGGTCAGGATCTCACGGTTGTGAGATCAAGTCCCACGTAGAGCTCTGCACTGAGCATGGAGTCTGCTTGGGATTCTCTCTCTCTCTCTCTCTCTCTCTCTCTCTCTCTCTCCCTCTCTCTCTGCCCCGCCCCTGCTCACTCGCTCCCTCAAAATAAATAAATAAAATAAATAAATTTTTAAAAAATGTGTTGTCAGTGTCACAATAACAAAACCGACCTCACATGTCGTCATAATACGTTGCTCTCTTTTTAGAAATGTGCTATGTATGCACTTCTTTTCCCCACGTTGTTCTTGATTTTGTTCTAGCAACCACGGACTCAGAAGTGGCTTGAGCAGCACCACTCAATTTCCCAAACAGGCAAGTCCTTGAATAGTATACTCATAGTGGACGCTGTCATTATCCTAATTTTCTATTAAATTATATTTCCCTTGATAACTGATCTTTTTTAAACTAATAACTTGGATACATCAATCACTTATTTTAAAATTATTCTTTTTTCTGCCCATTAGTTCCTCCTTCCTTGACTCCTAGAGGCAAAACAGGGTGTGGCTGATGCCACTTCTGAGACATTTTTAAATGTTTATTTATTGGCAGGGGAGGAGGAGCAGAGAGAGAGAAGGAGAGAGAGAATCTCGAGCAGCCTCCATGCTCAGGGCCAGCCCTATGTGGGGCTCAATCTCATGACCATGAGATCATGACCTGAGCTGAAATCAAGAGTCAGATGCTTGACCTACTGAGCCACCCAGGCACCCCACCACTTCTGAGAGTTATTTATTACACATTCATTTCGTCGGGAGTAGATGTTGAAACTTTTATTTAAAAAAATATGAAAATAATATTTTTCATCAAAAGAGTTTTATAACCTTAACAACTGCAAGAATACACATTTAGCTCTTTCTCCTTGATATAATTCTATATTTATAGAATTATAAATTCTCTATGTTCTTTATATTTCTTTATGAAGAAATATATATTTCTCTGTTCTTTATATTATATTTCTCTATGTTCTTCCAACCTGCAGGCATGTGCATAGTTTTTATTTCTGTAACCCAAGCTTCCAAGGTCAGATAAGACTGAAGGTATGACTTACTCTTACAATAGGGTCCCTTACAATCATATCCCTGATTTTGAGCTTCTTCCCACTCCCTTTCCTCCCCAGCAGAATCACTAGATACTCCAGCCCTTCTCCCTAAATCCGTTTAGTCTCTGAGAAGGGTCCAGGGGTGAGGTTGATCTGCTGCGAGGTCTCCCTTCTAGGGCTGATAGTGCCAATATTTGTTCTCTTGGTCTGATAACTATGAAGGGGGGCAGATAATGATACTATCAGCTGCAGGTGAGGGGCTCATTGACTGTTGAATAAGACCAACATCTAAAGAGGTAAGCATAGTTGGGGCACCTGGGTGGCTCAGTTGGTTAAGCCTCTGACTTTGGCTCAGGTCACGATCTCATGGTTCGTGAGTTCGAGCCCCACATTAGGCTCTGTGCTGACAGCTCAGAGCCTGGAGCCTGCTTCAGATTCTGTGTCTCCCTCTCTCTGCCCTTCCCTAGCTTGTATTCTCTCTCTGTCCCTCAAAAATCAATAAACATTTAAAATTTTTTTTTAATAAATAAAAAGTAAAAAGGTAGGTATAGTCAATGAAGGAAGGCCTAGACCACAAACAGGAACAAAGCATCGATCTGAGCTTGAAGGAGGAAGGACATTATGGCCTGGGACGCTGGAAGACTGAATAGAGGCACTAGGTCATTGAGTAGGTCCTAGTCAAAAGGATAAACTGGGAAAGACCACTGTAGGCCAGTAGTTCCCAACCCTGGCCGAACCTTAAATTTACCTGGGGAGTTTAAAAAACAAACGAACGAACAAACAACAACAACAAAAACAGTGGAGGCAGAACCTCCAGAGTTTCTGATTTAATTGACTTGGGTTGCGGCCCGGACAAGGACATTTAAAAATGTTCCTCAGGGAAGGCAAAAACGAGGCCTGTGGTGGTGGATTAGAGTTGAAGGTATTAGTATGAATTTGTGTTTCGTTTCATATATTCACAGGTGGGAAGATACAGAAATATGGGTATATGTGTATTCTTGGGTTATTGTGTATCTGTTTCCTAGTCCTGTCCACTGAGAGGGCCTAGAAGCAATGACGGCCCAGTAATAATGAAAACACCTAACATGGGACCTTAGGTTCTAAACACCATTATCCAATAAAAAGAAGCAGAGCTTCCCAGAGAAATGACGAATTCTGAAGCAGGGAAAATGTAAGCTAGACCCGGTGCATATTTGTAGTACCAGAATAAGAAAGTGTTGTCTAAAAAAACCCAAAAAAGTGAAGGGGTGGGGGGATGAGGGGAGCATATCAAAAGGACATAGGGGCCAGCCTGCAGGATTCCCCAGTGGCCAAAACTGGAATAATTTGAGCAAAAAAACAAAGATGATTTTAGATTATAACCCAAAACATAAAATAAATACCCACAAGTTCATACTGCTAAATACACAGTTGAATAGTTAAATAAGTGGGGAGAAGGGGAAAATCTTCCTTACATGAAAAAAGTCCAATTAATAAATATAGAAGAAATGAGGGATACAGAAAATCACCTGGAGAACATCAGAGTGACAATTGCTAGAGGCAAGACCTATAGATGAATGTTAAAATCAAGGGCAAAACTTCACAGAAAAATGGGATGTTTGTATAGCCTCCAAGTATCTCCCTCAAAATATTTTTTAGTTACTGTGGTGGTTTTATCTCCACATTTTTTTTTTATTTTTTTTAACGTTTATTTATTTTTGAGACAGAGAGACACAGAGCATGAACGGGGGAGGGTCAGAGAGAGAGGGAGACACAGAATCTGAAACAGGCTCCAGGCTCTGAGCTGTCAGCACAGAGCCCGACGCGGGGCTCAAACTCACAGACCGCGAGCTCATGACCTGAGCCGAAGTCGGCTGCTTAACCGACTGAGCCACCCAGGCGCCCCTATCTCCACATTTTTAATGTACTTTTGCTTCCAAAAAGTGAGGCTTAATTCCCTTCCCTTGAGTACAGGCTGGCCTTAGTGACTTTCTGACTAATAGGTATAGAAAGAGAAAAACAGTAACTTCACAGTGGAGAAACCTTGAGTAAGCGATCAAGGTTAACATCACCAGAAATAAGTTATGTTGCTGTATCATGCATCCCCTCATATGAAACAACAAGAGGGCATACAACCTCTATGATATCCTTCCTTCAAATCCATAACCCCAGTTTAATGCTGAGAAAATATCAAACAAACCTGAGGAACTTTCTACAAAATACATGACTAGTGCTTTTTAGAAATGTCACACTTCAGAGAAGCCTAGGTGTCTCTGTCAGTTAAGTGACTGACTCCTGGTCATGATCTCATGGTTTGGGACTTTCAGCCCCGCATTAGGCTCTGCACTGACAACATGGAGCCTGCTTGGGATTCTCTCTCTCTCTCTCTCTCTCTCTCTCTCTCTCTCTCTATCACTCTCTCTCTCTCTCCCAATAAATAAATAAGTAAATAAATAAACTTAGAAAAGGCTCAGGCTCCAAAAAAACAGAGAAAGAGGTTTTCACAGATTGAAGGAGACAAAGGAGACATATCACATAAATATGATGTGATTTCCTAGTTTGGATCTTTGAACAGACAAAGGACATTAGCAGACAACGGGTGAAATCCAAATGAGGTCGATATTGAGTTATTAAATTGGCACTGTGGATTTTTTAGTTTTGATAAATATAACACGGCAATGTAAGATGTTAACGCTGGGGGGGTTAGTGAAGGGCATATAGGGACTTGATGTACTATCTTCATAACTCTTATAAACCTAAGATCACTTAAAAATTTAAAAATTCGAAATATAAAAAGTAAAAGTGTTTCACTGTTCTCCAGGTGATGTTAACGGGCAGAGTTGAGAAGCCCCTACCCTAGGTAAAGGCAGAAACTTCAGCTGAGTTACAAAGTGATAAAACATCATGAGCCATTTGAGGGAAAGATGAGAAGTTTATTATGGTAACATTTTTCTATAGTGTAAGTAGTAAGGGATGGTAGAGAATGAGGGAAGAAAGGTAGCTGGGTCAGATTATAAAGTCTTTTTACCCCTCAGGATAAGAGATTGGTCCTTTTTTTTTTTTTTTAATTCTTTTTCAACGTTTATTTATTTTTGGGACAGAGAGAGACAGAGCATGAAGGGGGGAGGCGCAGAGAGAGAGGGAGACACAGAATCGGAAACAGGCCCCAGGCTCTGAGCCATCAGCCCAGAGCCTGACGCGGGGCTCGAACTCACAGACCGCGAGATCATGACCTGGCTGAAGTCGGACGCTTAACCGACTGCGCCACCCAGGCGCCCCTGAGAGATTGGTCCTTTAAACTGTAGGCCTTGGGAAGTCATTATAATTTTTTAAGCAGAATAAAATCGGAAGTCCTATTTGGGGTTAGTTTTAGATAACTCTACTGTTACTTAAATGCTGTATAATGATAGCAATTACTTTAAAATATCTTGCAAGTTTATTATTTAAAGGATGTGAAATGATGTGCGGATGCCATGCAAAAAGGTGGTTTTTTTTTTTCTTTTTTTAATGTCCATGTGTGTTCCTTTGTTCATTTCTGCATTATGCCACATTCTCCCTACTTAAGGACCCTGGGCAGGGGTTGGGAAGAGCTCAAATCGAACAGCAGAAATGCAATGGGAAAGTAAGAGTTAAAAGTAAGCTTCCAACATGCAAAACAGAATTTTGCAGGAAGTAATTTGAAAACCAGGTTCAACCAAGCCTGATGGGACAGACCATGGAGTTCCTTGCAACATAACTCCAGACTGGAAAGAAAGAAAAATGACAAGCTCAGCCCTTTAGCTCTGGGAGTGGCCCTTCAGTAGTTTTAAATTTTTCCAGAAGTAGATCTTTATGAGAGGTGGCATCTCCTCGGAATCTTCAGGACAATGTCCTTGTGGGGAGAGACAGGCAGGATTGTCTGGTCAGCGACCCTGTGAGCTCAGGTTGCCCAGAGTGGGCTCGTTGGGGCCAGGCAAATTCATCTTCCAGAAGGAACAAGGGCTCTCTTTCCTTGGGCAGCTTGAATCCTGTTTCTTCAAGGGTTGCTGAAAGCTGAAAGTTGGTGATGTCAGACAACCCCCTGCCCAGAGTCCTTGGCGCCTATGTTCCAAGAGCTTATTACCTGTATGCAAGGCATTCTCATCTTTGTACTAAGGGATCTCCCCTAAAAAAACGAACTCGCAGCTGCATTTGCCCTGCCCTGGCTAATTGAGAAAAATATCCACCAATGGGAAAACAGTTAACTAAATTGGGGGGCAAATAGGCAAAGAATCCTACACAATCATTAAAAATGATGACTGGGGTGTATAATTTTGACTTGGAAAGATGTCTATAAATACCTTGAATGACAAGAAATAAACTCAGCTTGGGGCACCTGGGTGGCTCCGTGGGTTAAGCATCCAACTTCGGCTCAGGTCATGATCTCATGGCTCGTGAGTTTGAGCCCCACGTCAGGTTCTGTGCTGACAGTTTGGAGCCAGGAGCCTGCTTCGGATTCTGTGTCTCTCTCTCTCTGCCTCTCCCCTGATCACACTCTGGCGCTCTCTCTCTCTCTCTCTCTCTCAGAAATAAATAAACATTTAAAAAAGTAATTCAATTTTTTTTAAAAGAAAGAAATTCAGCTTAAGCATGCTCTAGTCCATGAAAATAATATTGCATAAGTCTGTGTGGAGTGTGTGCCTGTGTGCATGCAGAGAAGACTATATGGAAGGATATTCATTGACTTAGCACTGTTTATCTCTGACAGCTGGTGTTATTTTATTCCCTTTTGCTTTTTTGTTTGGGTTTTCTGTGTTCCTCTGTTTTTTTTTAATTTTAATTCTGTGTTTTATTTTTATAATCAGAAAAATAAACTGTTTTCATTTTGAACTAGAATAAAGTATTTGTTACACCTCAAAAAGCTCATTGTTCTCTGAATATGCCTCATGTTGCTGATTACAGTTTCATGTACCCATCAACAATTTGGAAAATTAAATTAATTACAGAAAAAGATAAATAGCTAAAACATATTTTTTGGGCTATCATTTATGTAAGATTTCTCTAAGTGTGGGGGCATTGGGGTCATTTCAAACTTTTGATAAAGTGATGAATAATATCTTGATATATGAATCCTTCCATTTCTGACTAGTTCATTAGTATATGGAGGAAAATTTACCAAAGCAAAGTAAAATTTGACAAATATCCCAAATGGCTCTATCCAATGATTACAAAGTCTTTATCAAGTGACATTGGTGTATCATCTTTTAAAAAACTCTTTACCTTTTAATAATTCAAAAGAAACAATCTTGTTTTCATTTAGATTTGGTTAGTTCCTAAGGAGGCTGGGCATTTTAATTTATTATTTGCTATTTACATAAAATGTTAAATTTATGAATTGCCTTTTCAGGTCCTTTGTTCATTTTACATTAATTTGGGGAGAGAGGTTCTTGTTAGAACAGTGAGCTCACCTCTTTAATAATTTTGTAAATATTCACTCAATTTTATACTTTTGTTTGTAGTGGTTGTCAAATACATACACAGAGTAACATGTGTTTTCTGTGGTCAAATCTATTATAAATTTCACTTTTTAAATATTTTTCCATTGATTTTTGTAGCTGAAAAGCCCTTCCCCATCCCAAACTCAGATAATTCTTTATAGGTTAATCATTTACATCCAGTTCTTTAGTTCATCTGGAATTTATTTTGATGTATGAGATGAGATGAGGATCTAAACTATTCTTTTTCCCAAATGGCTAACCACCTATTGAGATACCAAGTTATGACATCCGCTAAGATCTGCTACTTAATTGTTGAACCAGTTAGAAGGTTCGTTCTTCCAGAATAATTTGAGGTCGTTTATAGTTCATTGCTTGCTAAAAGTATTTATAGAAACGAAGACCTCTGGCGACTCCCACTCCCCCCACCTTCCCTGGTTTTACACCTGTACTCCCTTTCCGCTCCTGGCTGCAGTGAACCAGTGCTCCCACTTGCCCTCACAGCATCGCATTACTGATATTGCAGCCCTGGAGTACAAGCAGAGAGGTAGGGATGGGGGCGAAATGGGCTTCACTGCCTCGCAGAGCTGTCGCGTTCTGTAGAGACGTAACCAATGGTGGGTCACCTGTGAGGACCCCGTATCTCTGGAGCCTGGGATACATGGAAACATTCTTACAGCATCCTGATCAGGAGCCTCTTAGACACTTAGTTAATAAAACTTCTCCTGGGGCGCCTGGGTGGCGCAGTCGGTTAAGCGTCCGACTTCAGCCAGGTCACGATCTCGCGGTCCGTGAGTTCGAGCCCCGCGTCGGGCTCTGGGCTGATGGCTCGGAGCCTGGAGCCTGTTTCCGATTCTGTGTCTCCCTCTCTCTCTGCCCCTCCCCCGTTCATGCTCTGTCTCTCTCTGTCCCAAAAATAAATAAACGTTGAAAAAAAAAATTTAAAAAAAATAAAAAAATAAAAAAATAAAACTTCTCCTGGAGTGAGACAGACTGTTGACCAATGTGTTTCATCCCCAGGGCAGTTGCAATGTATAACTGATTTCACAAATCGTTTTAGAAAGTTTGTATATTGGGGGGGGGAGGGGGCGGGGGGTGATAAATCAGGTATCAGGTATCTCGCTACCTAGCAGCTTTCTTAACCCAAAGGTCTAAGTAATTATTTCTATACTTAAATGATGTATTTCATTGGAATCAACCCTTTAAGGAGCACTTCATACTCGCCAACCCACTGAACATGCAATAAATTTGTAATGTATATAAAATATGTAAAACATCTTACAGTTCTTTACCTCATTATTTGTAAGCTTGGATTTTTTTTACCAAGTATTTTTACTTAAAAGATAACTACATTTTAATCCTTGCAACCATTGTAACCTATGGCTAATTACAGCAAAGAAAGAAAAGGGAAGAGTTTCGAATCAAAATGATAGTATGTTTTATCTCCCATGGCTTTCTCTTACCCAGAACACTCTTCACCATAAACTTTCCCCAAACTTTATATTGTAAAAAAAAAAAAAAAAAAAAAAAAAAAAAAAAAAAGTGCTCTGTTTTAATGCAGGTCTAATTCTTCATGTGTCTTCAATAATTGCACCTCATTCCAAAATACGTTGCCAAAAATAACCCATTAGCAGCAGCGGCAGCTTTGTCTCAGCAGTATCTCCTATACATTATGACTACTTTTATTCTAAGAATAGCACACTCTTCCTTAGTGAATTAATCTTTTAATGGAATTTCTTCTGCAGTATTTAGCAAAATGACCCCACTCAGGGCTAGCCCACTCTCTACAAGTAATTAGAGATAAGTATGTTTAATGCATTTCTGAATATTTTACTCTAATACATTTTTCAAGCACAGATAAGCAGCTGTATGAAACTACCCTTGGGGCTGTTGAGTCCAGATTTTAAAATACACAAATAATTGTGTGGCACCTGGTTCACCTGACTGTGCAATGACTCAAATTTACCTTCCAAAGGGGCAGAAAATAAAACAGCTAACAGGCTCTCCTGACATTTCAGATCAGTGGTGTGTTTCCTTCTTCCTCCCACCAAACGTTAAGAAACTTACCTGAGTTAGAAAAGTTGGTTCAGCAACGCCCTACGGCAATGTTCTATCCTCCATAGCTCCTAATTAGGGCTCAACTTGATTTTTTTTTTTTTTTTTTCTCCCCAGCTCTGGCTCAAGTTGCATCTCTGTGACTCCATCCACCCCCATTTAAGCACATGTATCACTGCCTCTGTTCCGGAGTCTAGCTAGCTGTTCATCTTCCCATTATAGTCTGGCTCTTCCAAGGTCAATGCAAGCACTGTGAAAGAGGCCAGAAAGATGCTAATGGACTTGCTGCTGAGACCACAAGGCATGCTGGAGCTAGATCAGGATTCATTTTAAAAAACAGATATGTTTATTTTCCACCATTTAGAAAAGAAAGAAAATTCAAAGTGTTTCTCAAACAAAAAGTACACCCCAGCTTTGGCATTAAAAGAATCCATAAAAAGCTGCAGAACTAGACTTGCCTTATTTTCATCTGCTTGACCCAGGGGGAGCTTTCTAACAACGGGTTAGATCCCGTTGTTCTGGTGGGGGATAACCAGAGCGCCTAGCTGTTTTCTGATTACATTTGGGATATTTGGGATCATGGGCGTATTCTTGTGAAAGGCCTGGAACAGTCCTGCTCAAAGCATGGTTCACAAACTTGCACTTGTCCAAGTTGAGGTACGTACAGAAATTGAGACACGATACCCTATTGCCGAGTTTGTGGAGGGCTCTCTCTTACATTGTTGGTGGGAATACAAAATATGGCAGCCACTTGGCAAAACAATAAGGCAGCTTCTTACAAAGTTAAGAAACTTTGTACACTGACCATACAACCCAGCATTCCTACTGGAGGTAGTTACTCGAGGGAAATAACGACATATATCCACACACACACTTGTAGGTAGCAGCGTTAACAGTAGCCAGAAACTGAAATCGACCCAAATTTCTATCTGCTGGTAAGTGAATAAACAGATTGTGGTGTCAACACATTATAGAATGTTATACATCAAGAAAAGGGAATGGAGGTATGTGTACAACCACATGCATGAATACCGCAAATAGTATTTTAGGGGAAAGAAGTGAAACACAAAAGACTACACACAGTATGATTCCATTTATGTGAAATTCTACTACTAGAGGGATGACTATGGTGAGTGAGTTCTGAGCTTCCTTTGTAACCCCGGGTGCAGGGGGACAGGGCCCGTACCTGTATGTCAGCTGCTGAGTCAGGAAGCCTCTTTAGACCTGGGGTTAATCTGAATCTTTGCGGTAACGTGTTACACACACCTTCATATCAAGCCTTCAGAGTGTGGTCCACTTTCTCTAAAGACAAAATGTCATTCTTACTGTAACATCTATCCTGTTTTCCTTTTTACCAGCACCTCAGAGAATAGCATCAACAGCTTAATGTTTACATCAGTGAATCAAGGCTGTTTCCATGGCAACACCTCTAATTCTCTGGAACTGCCATTTTATGTCACTTTACTATTAATGGAAGATGAAACAAAAGAAAGCACACAGAACAGAGAAGGCTTAGTGCCTAAGACTGACAAGCAGAACAAGAGGGAAGGGAAGTAAATGTATCATTTGCAAGACTTTTAATACCTAGTGGGCTATGACATTATTCAGCAGTTAACCATTTCTTTTGCTTGGATTTATATAATGATTTCATAGGATCGAAGAGTCTTTGAGCTAAAATGGCCTTAAAAGTCATCTGCAAATCTTTATTTTTTTAATGTTTATTTTTTAGAGAGAGAGACAGAGCACGAGCAGGGGAGAGGCAGAGAGAGAGGGAAAGAGAGATTCTCTTCCGGAGAGAGAGAATCCGAAGCAGGCTCCAGGCTCCGAGCTGTCAGCGCAGAGCCCGATGCAGGGCTCGGACTTACAAGTCGTGAGATCATGACCTGAGCCGAAGTCAGATACTTAACTGACTGAGCCACACAGGCGCCCCTGCAAACTCAGTCCAGAAAACTCAGTCCCAGGAGAGGTAAGGGATGTAATGAAGGTCATTTGGCCAGTAATGGTCAGAACCAAGAGTGGAACACAGGCCACAGAGCCAAAGTCTGGGGCTCCTTTTAGGCACAATATGATATGGTCTCTTTCACCTGTTAGTCCAATAGCTTAGGCTCAGCTAAATACTTTTTTATGGAATCCATTATAATGAATACCAAGAGTTTCACTACCTGGCCTACCGACAAGGGAAGTGAGGCCATTGATTATGGCTACCAGAGCCATGGCTTGTGACGGAGAAGTAAAATCAGGTGCCATGTCGCAAGCACGTCTCGTTCAGGATCCAATTGCAAGAAGCAGAGACTACCCCGGGGATTTTATGCAGAATGTGATTTAATATAAATCAAGATTTAACGGATATAATATAAATCCAAGAATGATGCCCAGAACAATGCAGAACTCACCCCCCCAGGGAAGCTTTCATGTCTGTCCCAACCAGGAAGGTAGAAAATCAAGAGGCTGCCATTGGAACTATCGAGTCCAAGAAAACATCAGTGCAGATGAGATTCAGAATCGAGTAGCTGGTATCCGGAAGTCACTTGCACTCTCACCATCCACACATCTGGACACTGGACGCTGGACCACTTTTGGGGGGAGGAAAGCACTACATTCCATGACCACACGTGACATCAGAAACAGCCCCAAAAGCAACAGGAAGGTGCCTCCACGTCATTTCCACCTTTACATTTCCAATGAATGCATCTCATTGGCAAGACCTAATTTGCACCCAGAACATTACCCATAGGAAAGTGGAAAAATGTAGTTTGTTTTAAAAGCTTTCCAATTTCTGCTGTCCTGGAAAGTGTGCTGAAATGAGGAGGGACGGAATGCTGAGTGTCAGTTGGCTGTATTCAGGTGAAGGAGCTCATCAATGCAGTTGGTTAATGGATGTTAACACACATCGACAACAGGGGGTGCATTACACCAGGAACTAGGAGAATACTTTGGTGAAAGCGGGTAAATGAGCACCCTCAAACACTGCCAACGGGAGGGAACGAGAGGTGCAGCAGTCACATTACAGAGCATTTAACAGAACCATTTAAACATGTGAAAGCATACAGCCTGTGACTCAGTAATCCCACCCATCCTTTTCTAGCTCAGAAAAACAACTACACGTATGCACGAGGTGCTATGTATGAGGATTTGATTTCAGATCACCTGCAGCAGCACAATACTTAGATGAATATTTAATATTCATCACCAAGATAATGACTGAATAAACTATGGAAAAAGCCTTCCCAGGGAATTAAATACAGCAGCTAAAAAAAATAAGATAGCATGATCTGTACTGTCATTGAAGGATCTCAAGGACATACTGTAGAAAGTTTTCTGGGTGCATAAACAGCTGCCAGAATGATTGAGAGACAAGCCCATATGAACAAGAAATGGTCTGCACCAGTTTCCAGGCTTTTGACCCCCCTCAGACCAATGGAAGGTATAAAAAGAGGTCAGTGTAATGAGAAAGGGGATTCCTGAGATGTCTTCAGGAAAGATTTCCAGAGGAGGGGAGTATTTCTGTTACCTTCTGCTCAGGCCTAATGAGAGGGGTTCTAAGGGAAAACCTGGTGAAGTTGAGCAGGGGACAGAATGGACAGGGCCGGACTCATTCCCAGGAAATCTAAAGGGTAGACAATGGCTGACTTAGTGCTTTGTGTGGGAGCCAGAGAGGACCCCTGCCCTGAGAAAGACCATCTCTCTGAGTATGTGAGAGGTAGACGATGGGTGAGGGCTCTTTCGGCCAAGGCAGCCATGTGGGACTGACATCCCCAGGTGGGTGGCCTCCTGGGAACCACCAGCTGGAGCAGGTAGTCCAGGGGATCAAACACATTACATGCAGTAGAAGGGGAGCATCCCTAAGCTGGGAACCAAGATGCATTCCTTTTTGGGGGCCGCCGTGACAAAATGCCACAAACCAGGTGGTTTAAAACAACAGAAGTGTATTATCTCACAATTCTAGGGGTTAGAAGTTCAAAATAAAGCTGTCAGCAAGGTCATGCTCCCTTCAAAGGCTCCAAGTAGGAATCCTTCCTTACCTTTTTTTCTAGCTTCTGATGGTTGCCAACAAACCTTGGCATCCTTGGCTTGTGCCAGAATTCCAATCTCTGCCTCTGTCTCCCCAGGGTCTTCCTCCTGTGTGTCTCCTCTAGTCAATGGATTTAGGGTACATCCTAATCCAGTATGACCTCATCTTAATTTGATCATATCTGCAAAGACTCTTTCCAAATAAAGTCACAATCACAGATCTAAGGGTTAGGACTTCAACACATCTTTGGGGGTGAAGGGTAGAAGTTCAACCGCAACACAAGAAAATTGACCAAAGCCATCAAGAGTCTGCTTTAAACCAACCAAGGAAAGAGCCCAAGACCCTCCAGTAGGTGAAAGCTGTCTAATCCCCCGCCCCACCCCATCTCACTTCCTGTCTCCTGCCTGGCCTTGGGAGGCAGCAGTCAAGAAGGGGGAGAAGGTGGGCAGCAAGGAGCAGGATACATCTTCCCCCAAAAGCAGACAGTCACTACCTAACTACAAGCTTTAGTGGGAAAAAGAGGACCTATCTTTGAATGAGGATTAGGGTATTGATCAACATCTTGGACTGTACATTTTAAAAATTTTCTATTTTGGAAACCATCAAGCATACAAAACATAGAGAAAATATAATAATGAATTCTCTATGTACCCACTTCCCAAATTCAACAATTATCAATTCATGACCAGTCTTTTTTTTTTTTAATCTATACCAATCTACCCAAGCTCCCTCTTCCCCAGATTGTTTTGAAGCAAATCCCAGATGTTATATAATTTCACCCAGAGATCTTTTAACATCTTTTCTCTGAAAAATAAAAACTTTTAAAAAATAAAACACAACCACTCTACCATTATCATGTTCTCAAAATTTAAAAACAAACCCTTAATATCAACAATTTACTAAATTTTCAACACTCTCCATTTGTTATATAAAAATTTTCATATACTTTTTAAATTCACCTGAGCATCCAAAAGGAACTATATATTGCAATGAGTTGCTATTTTTTCTAAGTCACTTTTAATATATAGGTTTCTCTCTCCTCCGCGCCTTCTTTTTTTTCTTCTTCTTTTTTCCCCTTATAATTTTCTGTAAAGAAACTGGGTCTTTGTCCGACAGCATTTCCTAAGGCCTGGTTATTGCTGATTGCATCTCCATGGTGTTATTTAACATTTTCTTCTGTCTCCTGTATTTTCTGTAAATTGGAAGCTGGATCTAGAGGAGTGGTTCTCAAAAGTAGCCCATGGGAATCATCTGGAAAAACTTTTAAAAATCCTGAAGCCCAAGCAAGTTCCAAGCCAACTACATCAAAGACTCTGGCCGTGAAAGTGAGGCACTGGGTTTAAAAACTTCTCAGACGATCCCAATATGCAACCAATATTGAAAATCTCTTTTCTAGAGTTCTGCTCATATTTAACTTTGATTTTTTCCCCTCTTTAATTTTTTTTTAAGTTTATTTATTTTGAGAAAGGGAGAGAGAGCACACACAGGTGCTCATGCAGTTGAGCAGGGGAGGGACAGAGTGAGGGAGAAACAGAATCAAGGAAGCTCAATGCTGTCAGTGCAGAGTCGGATGCAGGGCTTGAACCCATGAACCTTGAGATCATGACCTGAGCCAAAATCAAGAGTCTGACGTTTAACGAATGAGCCACCCAGGCACCCCCTCCCCTCCTTTATAGGAGATGCTTGTCGTATACTTTATACTGGATATTTTAAATTTCCAAAGTGACCTTTTGTTTTACAACAAAGTTTACAATGTAGAAATGTCTGTGACCTTGGACTGATTACAAGAGTCTTGAGAATGGCCTGTTTTTCATCCAGTGCAAGAGATGATTATCCCCAGTGAACAAATTCTAAATGGACAATGGGAGGAAAAATAAAGTGTGTTGGATCGTGTCACAAATCATCCTTGATCCATGGGTCAGTAACAAGTAACTGGTTAGGAAAACATCTAGAAGGGCACACGCAAACCTCAGCAGTGGCTACCTCTGGGAAGTGACTGAGTTTGGTGTGGCAGCACAGTGTGTGTGTCCGTGACAAATTTTAGTTTTATTTCAAATTTTAGATTGAAAATAAAATCATGTGTTAATTGTGTAAGCAAAGTTAATGAAAAGAGAATAGATGGTGGGTTTTTAACATTAAAATTTCATATTTTTCCATTATAAGAGTAGTATATACTCACTAAAGAAAATTTTAAAAAATCAAGGAAGAAGAGTAGACTATAAACTATAAATTCCCCACTTCAGACTTATTTTTATGTATTTTTAAAATTAGTTTATTGTGGACAAAATGTCTTCACCTGATTTTTAAACTTCTTCCCACTGGCCTGGTCAGAGTCACTAAACGCCTATCCATTAATGTTTTTGTGGGGGTTTTTTTGCTTGGAACATTTCAATCATACCTTATAATAATTATTGTATTATATGTTATAACAATTAATATTTATCCTAAGTGCTCTACCAGCTATAATTCTCACAAGACCTCGACAATGTGAATTCTTTTATTGTTCTCATTCTACAGATAACAAGGGGCTTAAAGGAGATAAATATTTTCTCAACCATGTGGCAATGTCTAACCCTCTTTTCTTAGCTAAGAGGCTGGGACGAAGCTAGCTAAGAGAGTGTCTCCTCTGCGAAGTTGCAAATGTTTCAAAATCAAGAAATTCCTACCAAGTCCTCTGTTAAGCAGTGAGCCAAGAGTGATAAATTGGAGAAGTGGAAGAGCTCAGGAGCTGATTCTGGAAGCCCCAAAACTGAGCCAGAGAATCTGCAAACTACAGAGATGTAAGCAGGGATGCATGCATGGGAGGGGTGAACGTTTCCAGGCTGACACCTGGTGGGGCAGTACCACTCACGTCTATATTTAGTTTGCCAAGATGGGTCAGGTATGGGTGGGCAGTCAGGATCTGGGACCAATCCATTTCATGTACAACTTAGTACAGAATATCAAGCCAACGCATCCTTTATTTTCTTAAGTCAATGATGCCGTGGAGTTGTTGGAGAGTATTGATCAGTCTGCTCTCCCCACCCCACCTCCTGACTACAATCCCCAGAAATAGCCAGTAGAGTTGGTTGTAAAAGTCAGCACTTTTACTCTTCCCGGGTGCTCTAGAACAAATAAAACCATTTCCTCCTGCCGCTGTGAGGAGTTGTTCTTGATGGCGTAATCATGGCCTCTGACTTATGGATTTGTGCACCTAGAGAGGGATTTACTTGATTCAGGTAAGTGTTTGGAGTAGATGATCCAAATTGCATATTGCATCATTATCACATGTCTCTGTTTCTCAATTATATTTGCGTTACAGTTAACCACTGAAAAAATAAAGTCCGATAGAAAGATGTAGCAACATGGCTTTCTACAACACAGAAGAAAATCTTAAAGATATTTGAATAAGCAAACGTGTTATCTATTTAACTCCAATTTTATTTTTTAATGTAATTTTATCTCTTCTTATAGACCGCAACCTGATAGCCTAAAAACCTTTTTAACATTTTTTTCTTGGTATTGGCAGACAGGAAATCTGTTTCGTGCAGGCCGCAGCAGAGGGCGCTCTTCCTACAGATTCGCTTCTATGAGAACTTTTCTTAGAAAGGAAAACTGTTAAAATGTCTTTGTTCTGTTATTAAGTTTATGACTTCTCCTAAATATATACATATAATTTTATTATGGATATATGTATAATATTTATTTATGTATTTTTATAAATATATTTATAAATATATTTTATGTAAATAAATATATATATTTGTATATTAAATGATATATATATTTAGAGCTATAAACTTAACATGCAGAAATACAGATAGATACATAGATAGATAATTTTTATGGTTTCTCCCCATCCATTAATTCTAAAACCACATGTAATTATGTTCCCTTAAATAATTACCACTTTGTTCTCCTTAAGCATGCTAACTTCCTGTTTCACCTTAGGAACTCAGCCTTGAGCGCAGAAAGTTGGGACTTTGGGGTACTGCCCCCCTCATCCTCCAGTGTATGTGCTTCTCTTAGAGTCATCTCTAGAGAACCACAAACCATTTTTGGAGAGTGTCCAGGAGAGGAGGCAGATTTAGTTTCTCATGTGATGGCTTTGGTTTTTTGCTGTGAATGGGCTGCACACTGCTCCAACCCTCCTTCCTTTCTCTTTTCTTTGTCTCCCATATTTCTACTCCTCCAAGCTGTTCTTTGCTATTCCATGCTTCTATCCTTCTCCTCCACCTCCAAAGCCATAAGCGTCACTGTCTATCTAAGCTACCCACTTGCAGTAGTCAGCCTCCAAGGTGGCCCCACGGATCCCTGCCTACTCTGTATGTAGATCCGTTGTGTCCTCCTTCATCCAGCAGGGCTGATCTGTGTAACCACTAGGATACTGTGGGAATGGCAGTGTGTGACTTGTGAAATCAAGGTCACAAGAGACATACGGCTTTCACCTTGCTGTCTCTTGGATCACTGAGCGGCTGCCATGCTGTGAGAGGCTCAAGTAGTCCCACGGAGGGTCCTTGTTTCAAGGAACTGAGCTCTCCTGCCAACAGCCAGCAGTGCCTGATCAGCTATGGGAGTGAGCCTCTTTGGAAAGCTCCAGTCCTAATAAAACCTTCAGAGCACGCAACCCTGGTGGACATTTCATGATAGCCTCATAAGAAACCCTGGGCCCAAACCATCCAATTGAGTCACTTCTGAATGCCTGACCCACAGGAAATGTGAGATAATAAATGCTTATTGTTTTAAGGTGCTAAGTTTGGGGTAATTTCTTATGCAGCCATAGAAGCTCATACTCCTGTCATCGTGCCTGATGACATGTTTAACACTATTTTACGTCTTCGGGGTATAAGCCCTCCGAAGGCTCATCACTGGTTTTAGAATAAATTCCAAGTCCGTCACATGGCCCAAGACCGAAAGAGGACTTCAACCACCTCGATTCTGATCTCAGTCTGTACCTTCTACTTACGTTCTGCTTTCCAGTTTATCTCTTAACTCAGGCAAAAGACCCTGAAGGCAAAGCATCTTGTGATGGGAACGGAAACTAACCCCTCAAGCAATGCGAACTGCCCTGAGCCGGCAAGATCCCACCTGCTGGACTCCAAGCCAATGACCAACCTGACCTTTGCTGCCCACCCGCATGTACTCAAGAAACTTTGTCCCACATTTTCCTTACATAGGCCCCATGGAAATAAATTCCTTTCTTGTGTCACCACCACTTGTCTGTCTTTGGATTTTGTCAGCAACGAGTGGCCGAACCTGATCTGTGTGGGCCCCCAGGGCCCGGTGCTTTGCCACGATTACAAGATCTTCCACGATCTGGCTCCTGGACGCCTCCCAGCCTCATCCACCCTTCCCCCAAGTCCAGATACCTGGAAACGCCTTCATTTCCCTACGTGTGGATGGACACAATTGACAGATAAAATACAGATTGCCCTGCTAAATTTGAATTTTAGATGAACAACGAATGGTTTTTCTTGTTATAAATATTTGCGACATACTTATACTAAAAATATTGCATGGCATGTACTCATTCTAAAAGGTTCTTTGTTGTTATTTTGAACTTCAAGTGAAATGGGGCATTCTGTATTTTTAGTTGCTAACTCTGGGAACCCCACAGATGTGAAATGCTTTCTCTCAACTCCTGCTCTCCCCTCTGCCTGGATCCCTCATCTCCCTCTGGCTAACTTCCTGTCCACCAAGACTCTCGGCCCAGACGTCCATACCTCTAGAAGGCCTGTGCTGACGGCCTCTACCACACACACACCCAGAACGGGTTAGATGTGCCTGCCGTGGGCTTCTGCCCAAAGCTGTTGGGTCTCTCGCACACGGCACACATTGCAGTTATTAATTTGCCTGTTCCAGCGCTAGAGTCAACTTCTGGAAGTCAGCCACTGTCTTATTCATCATGTCACCTCAGTGCCCAACACATAAAATGATCGCAACTTCTACTCGGTGAACACTTACAGCAAGCTAGTCGCTATCCTCAGACATTTACATACATTCACTCATTAAATCATCACAGCAACTCCAAGGAGGTACTATTAATAACCCTTTTACCAAAAAAAAAAAAAAAAAAAAAAAAAATGAGGTTAGAGTGGGAGAGAGCCAAAGCATAAGAGACTCTTAAAAACTGAGAACAAGCTGAGGGTTGATGGGGGGTGGGAGGGAGGGGAGGGTGGGTGAGGGGTATTGAAGAGGGCACCTGTTGGGATGAGCACTGGGTGTTGTATGGAAACCAATTTGACAACAAATTTCATATATTGAAAAAATAAATAAATAAAATAAAACCTTCTTTGACATAATATATATATATATATATATATATATATATATATCCCTTTTACTTTTATTGGTGAGGAAACTGAGGCAGGAAGAGGTCATGCAACTTGCCCAGAGTCACTAAACAATGGAAGTGAGGTTGGATTCAAAGCCAGGAGTCTGATTCCAGCTTAGATTCCAGAAGCCCTAATGGTGAGCTAGCAGCATTACTTCTCTGCAGTGTTGGAGGAGTGGGGGGTTTTTTGTTTGTTTGTTTGTTGTTTGTTTGTTTTGGATGTTTGCAAGAACTAATTACCTAGCTAAGTGTTGAAAACTAGACAATTTTCTTCCAACAGAGACCATGTTAAATTTGGTCCTCTTGGTCTTTACCCTTCCTGGCTCTCTCTCCAGCTACCATTACCTAGCACAATGCATGGTGCTTTCCTCATGGGCCAATAGCAAAGAAGCGTCCAGATTTGTCGTTTCCTCTTCACATCCTGACCACAAATCAAGGGTGCCAATGTGTACTGCATTCCGTAAGGAAGAACAGATGTGGCACGTGCCTTAGGAATAGAAGCTGACAAAGCACTCTGGTTAATAGCATGAGTTCTAGAATAAGCCTTCCTGAGTTCTGATCCCAGCCCTACTGCTTGTTAGTTGTGTGGATTTGGATGAGGTCCCGAGACTTAGGTTCTTCATATTCAAAAGGGAGATAATAATAGTTTTCAATTCATAGGGTGTTGTTGAGGATTAAATGAGATTAAAGGGGGGAAATGTGCAATGCCTGAAATATAGCATGTACTCAATAAATGCCAGTTATTACAACTGTAATTATTATTCCACTCATCCCAGTCATAAGCACATTAGGCCTGCCCCCCGCCAATGAATTTTTGTGACTTTCTCATCCCCCTTCCCCTATATAACATTTCAGATAGGGATTAGAGAGGTAGGTCTTCACTGATATCCTCCAGGGTTTCAAGTCCCAGCCTCAGAGATCTAAATTAAGAATACAAAATCAGAGGAGGAAAGCTGGCCGCATAGCCCAGAGAAAGCTAGACTGAAGCAAGAATATACCCACTGACCCTCACTTCCTGTCCTACTGTGTAGAACTGGGTGGTTGGTCTCCCAACTCAGGTCAAGAAGCAGCTTTGCTTCTGGACAACTATGCCAAGAGAAGTCATCGTACCCTCCAGGAAACAATGCACACTCATCCCCAGGGTCTGCAGCCCATAACCCCGCACATCTCAAAGGCACCCGTCTGAAGAAACACTCTTTACTTCCCAAGTGTCCAGAAATACGCAAGAATTTTGGTATCTTTTCAGGGGGTGGTCTAGGCTCATTTACTTGTAGGGGTGACCATGATGAAATTGATGGCTGACAGTTTGAGCACTTAGTACATGCACCGCGCTCTGTGCATTACGTATGTTACCTCATTTAATCCCCAATACAACACCATCAAGTTTGGTACCATTGTTATACTTATTTTACAGATAAGAAAACAAATCAGTCTGCCCCAGTCATACAGCAAGTAAGAGAAGAACCAGATTTTTAATTCTATGCT
Source organism: Lynx canadensis (assembly GCF_007474595.2). Taxonomy (NCBI): domain Eukaryota; kingdom Metazoa; phylum Chordata; class Mammalia; order Carnivora; family Felidae; genus Lynx; species Lynx canadensis. Next base: position 120,780,120 of record NC_044304.2, read on the forward strand.
GTGGTATGCAAATAGACTCTTCAGCTGCCCTCGTCTCTACGGTTCCAGGGCTTCTGTTACGGGACTAGGTCAACACCTCCAGTAGATCCTTATAATATAATACCCTGAGGACAGGTGTTCCAACTGCACATTCCAATCATCTGGAAAGCTGACTCACTAAACCCTCGCCAGACCAATGAATTAAATTTTCTGGATGGTAAAGCCAAATCATTGGAGGTTTGGGAAGATTTCTCTGGGGGAGCGTGGGTGGCTCAGTCGGTTAAGTGTCTGACTTCAGCTCAGGTGATGATCTCATGGTTTGTGAGTTTGATCCCTGTGTCAGGCTCTGTGCCGACAGCTCAGAGTCTGGAGCCTGCTTCAGATTTGGTGTCTCCCTCTCTCTCTCTCCACCTCTCCCCCACTCATTCTCTCTCTCTTTCTCTCTCTCTCTCTCAAAAATAAAAAACATAAAAAAATTTTTTTAAAAAGATTTCTCTGGATGATTCCCATGGGCAGCCAGACTTAAGAACCAACCCCCTAGGGACACTCTCAATGGATATATTAAGCTTTAAAAAGAAATTCCTAAGGCTCTCCTATCAGAAATCCATCTCCAATAGTGTTTGCTCCTCCCTCTCCAAGGAACAATCTCTGAACAAACTGGAGGTGAGGACACTTCATGGAAGGTTTTTAGAAGTTTTGGTTACTCACCTACGATGCCTGCATTATAAGGTTGGTTCACTTTCATGCAGAAGTAAATGTTGCCCTCGGACCCTAAAAGAAAAATTTTCCCTAGGTTCCTGCCCTGCTCTTGAATGAACCTGAGAGTGAGCACCTCCTTAAATTTTCACCCTAGGGATCACCCTTGCCTCACCCAAAGCTTGATGCTGGGGGAAGTTCTTAGCATACAACTATTCTGTAATGTGTGAAACAAACAGGAAAAAAATGAAGTGGCTCACACCAATGGATAATAGTAATCTGCATTTATACCTTGTACCTATTCTAGTTGTTTGTTTACAAGCAATAGAAACCAAGACTGGTTAAGAAAATAAATACGTGAAAACATGTGAGTGGGTCACAGATTCCAAGGAAAAGCAGTGGCCTCAGAAGAGACAGGAACCAGGGTGCCTATGAGGATCAAGGATGCAGAAGCTCTTCAGGAAACCACTTTAGCCATGTTAGCTTCCACCATTTTGAGATAAGATGATCCTTCTCTCAAGATTCAAATCCCTTGTAAGAGGTTCTAGCTGGAACTTCTGACTGCTGCTTAGCACCTTGACTGACAGTTCCAAGAACACTACTTTCAGTTGGCTAGTTTCCTAAAGCAAAGCTGGCATGCTGTTACAGAAGGGGCGGGCGGGGGGCAGATGCTGGGCGGGCAAACCAGCAGGTGTTCACTCTGATACTGTGCCATGTGCAAGGTGTTTTGCATCCAGAACATTCGATGTGACAGTTGATGCCTGATATCTGGATCCCAGGTGAACTCCTTTCCTAACTCCACCATTTCTTTAATGTAACTACTTGGTAAATATATAGTGTATTATTAGAGTCTACTTTCTGAGAAACGTGGTCTTGGAAATCAGAGAGCTAATACCGATACGACTTTCCTACCGCACAGCAAGGAGATGTAGCCAGATAGGACCTTCAAGTGTAGCTCCTGTGTATGTCACCCTTATCAACTTCTCGCAGAGCATTTCAGATCAGACGTTTGTTAGCAGGTGGTCATACGCTGATAGACAATACAGCTAGTAGTTAAGAGCATAGCTCTAGAGCCACATTGCGAGGGCTTAAATCCTGACTCAGTTATTATTTGGTGTGACTTAGGGAAGACGCTTACCTCTGGGCTCAGTGTCCTTATCTGTAAATCAGGTGTAATGATAAAATAGCACCCACCATATGGAAGCGCTGTAAATATTAAGAGTTAATACGTATAAAGTGCGTTGTTCAGAACCTGGCCCATAGTAAGTACTTAAAAGCACTTGCTATTATTCGTATCCCATGGTTGCAAAGTTCTTATTCATGGAAAGAGCTTCTGGAAGCTTGAAACAAGTGGCCTATTCCCATTTATAACATTTGGATCCCCTTCAGAGCAAGCCCTTTCCCCAGGTCATGTAATGAGGCTCTCCGGGAGTGGAGTGTGGATTTGCACAATTGCTCTATCCTGTATTCTTTGCTCACTTCTTCAGCCCATTCCATCCCCCTCCGTCAGCAGCAGAACTTGAAGATCCCCAAAGCTGATCCGAGATGACAGTTCACAGCACAATCTGCTTATCCGTGAAGATCAGCTGCTGGCCTACTAATGTGGCCAACTTCTTCTGTCTTGGTCCTTTCATGACTTAGAAATACAAGTACCCTGAGGCACCCTGAGGGCTATTCGTCCTCACCTCCGTCACTGTGCAGCCCACGTTCTTGCCCAGTGTCATCCACCGACAGTTGCCGTATTCGATAAATGGAAATACAGGATACCCGGTTAAATTTGAATTTCAGATAAACAGTGCTTAATTTTTATTTGTTGTGCTGGTATCTGGCACCCGCCCACCGCGAGCATACTCACCACTAGGCTTCCTGACAGCAGCCCTGCCTAGCCCCACGCCAGGATACAAGACGTGAACAGGTTTGCTTCCATTGAGCCATATATGCCAAACCAAACACAAACTACATTTCCTGGCAACATAAACCCACAAGATGCTTGCAGATTACAGATCTGTGCTCAAATACATTTGGGAAACTGCATTCCCTTCAACTCCAATCACTTCCATCCCAGTTTAGGGATAATTCTTGTCTAATATTTTGGTTCTACCTTTTTTATTATCTACATAATAATATTATCTATAATATATTACATGTAAGACTATATATAACTTCATATATGCCATATTATCTATAGAATAAATTCATGTCAAATATTAATCTTATACATGGAAGTTTATTTAGATTTATCATATTTTTTTTATTTTTTTTATTATTTTTTTTTTATTTTTTTTTTCAACGTTTATTTATTTTTGGGACAGAGAGAGACAGAGCATGAATGGGGGAGGGGCAGAGAGAGAGGGAGACACAGAACCGGAAACAGGCTCCAGGCTCTGAGCCATCAGCCCAGAGCCCGACGCGGGGCTCGAACTCACGGACCGCGAGATCGTGACCTGGCTGAAGTCGGACGCTTAACCGACTGCGCCACCCAGGCGCCCCAGATTTATCATATTTTTAAACGATTTCCTTGCTCACCATTCCTTCGTATATCTGACACCTTTCTTCTGGGATCAGTTTTCTCCTTCCCTAAAGGATGTCCTTTTCATGAAAAAGAACTAAGTTCCTTTTAGTGAAATCTGTTGGTGGCAAACCCTCAGTGTTTGTGTGTCTGAAAATGTCTTTTTTTTGGCTCTTTATTGGAAGATAGTTTGATTGAGAATACAGTCCTCAATCCTAGGCAGAATCTTTCTCCCAAGATTCTACTCAATATCCCAGTTTTCCAGCTGTAGTGTTGTGACCAAGAAATCTGCTATATCATGCTGTCAGTAACAGACATTTCTCTGTATGTAATCTGTCTTTTATCTCTGACAAGATAAATGACCTTTTCTTTGTCTTCATAGACTCATTATCATAGGTTTAGACATGAATTTATTTTTCTTAAATATGCTTAGGATTCATTGCAATTCCTAAACCTATAGATATATACCTTCCATAAATTCCATACTATCTCCTGCCATTATCTATGTATATTATTACTCCTCTTTTTTTCTGTTCTCTTCTCCTGGAACTCCTAACAGACATAGTAACATCTGCACATTTTCTGTTTCTTTTGAACTTTCCACATTTGTCTCACTGTGTTTCCATCTGAATAATTTTTTCAGAATTTACCTTCTAGTTCACAAATTCTGTTTTTAGCATTAGCTTACCTGCTACTTAATCTGAACATTGAATTTTAATTTCTTTTTTTAAATTTTTATTTTTATTTAGGGAGGGAGAGAGTGCAAGCAGGGGAGAGGGGCAGAGGGAGAGAGAGAGAGAATCCCAAGCAGGCTTCATGCTCAGTGCAAGCCCATTGCAGGCTTGATCCCACAAACTATGAGATCATAACCTGAGCCAAAATCAGGAGTGGGTCACTCAACTGGCTGAGCCACCCAGGTGCCCCAAATTTTAATTTTTTTAATCTTTATTTTTATTTTTGAGAGAGAAAGAAACAGAGTACAAGTGGAGGAGAGCAGAGAGTGAGGGAGACAGAGCAGACTCCAGGCTCTGAGCTGTCTGCACAAGGCTTATGCGGGGCTTGAACCCACGAACCGTGAGATCATGACCTGAGCCGAAGTCGGACACTTAACCAACTGAGCCACCCAGGTGCCCCCTGAATTTTAATTTCAATAATCATGTTTCTTATTTCTAGAAATTCTAGTTATTTCTTTTTCAAACCTACCTGTTCCTTTGTAAAAGCATCTTATTCTTCATGTTTTCCCTCTTTCTTTTATTTAAATAATCTAAATACTTTTATTTTGTTTCATATCCAGTAATTCCAATATCTGAAATCCTTGTAGATAAAATTCTGATGTTGTTTCTGTAAACTCATAATAGTTTATTTCTTTACATGTTTTGTAATTTTGAGTTTTGAACTCATGTTCAGTGGGCTTTATCTATGGAAATATTGAAAGGCTCGGGTGGAGAATGAGTCCCTCCAGAAGGTAATGTTTTCCTATACCAGGAACATTAGAGCATCATAATCTGAAATTATAGTAAGTTAATTTCTTACCTTGTAGTTTCTCAAATAATAAAGGGACTCTGTTATTATGAAATATAATGTGAGACTCTTCCCACATAAATATCATAGCCCAAGATAGAAGTATCCCTTATCATCTCCCTTTTCTGGAATGGATTTTTTCTGGTTTTTCCTTTCATCCAACCGAGTAGACATTTGAGGATCCAAACTTAATGGAGGTGTCTCAGTTCTAACTTCTGTCTCTCACACAGCAGCTGTTAAAACTCAAAGTATTGGGGCACCCGGGTGGCTCAGTTGGTTAAGCCTCCGACTTGGGCTAAGGTCATGATCTCACAGTTTGTGAGTTCGAGCCCTGCTTCCAGCTCTGCCCTGACAATGCAGGGACTGCTTAGGATTCTCTTTCTCTCCTTCTCTCTCTCTTCCCTTCCATGGCTTGTGCTACCTCTCTCTCTACCTCTCTCTCTCTCTCTCTCTCTCTCTCTCTCTCTCTCATAATAAATAAATAAACTTAAAAAAAAAAACTCAAAGTGCTGGGTTTCTAGGATTGGAAAATCCTCCCAGCTCAGGTGTGGCTTCACTGCTTGCTTACTGGCCTCCTTTCCTCCTTTGTATTTTCCCCCTGGGGATATCCCCAATTTGCATAGCTGTGCATTTTACTCCTATGTTTTATCCAGAATTTCTAGGTGTTTTGTGAAGAGGTTTTTTAGGATGTCTGGTTCAGAGTTACTAGAAAATGGGGTCCCAGACTGCATTCTCTAGCTCACTCTTGGAAATTCACATTGCATATCAATCAGCATATTCTGAGTCTTCAAGTAAAGAAACCAATGAATACTTATTTAAATCAGTATTTCTGGATTTTTTTTTTACGCTGAAACCCACTGTTCAAATAGTACTTATCCTTTAGAGCTAGTAATTCCTGAATACTCTTAGGGAAACAGTGGTGTAATAATTTGAATTGTGATAGTGAATGAGAGTCTGTCTGCTACTGGACACAAGCCCTTCTTGATAAGCTTGGGGAGTAGCCAAGGACAACTGTGCAAACCAGTCCTCCTTGCATTGCTGAGGGGTTTTTGCTCTTTGTTTCGGGTCCTGTGTGGAATCCAGAAACCCTGTCTGTTTGCTCTTCTCCCTGCCAGCACACAGAACTAATGCTGTCTCTGTTTGCACAAGAAAAGAAAGGATGTACTTTCCATTCTAGCCCTTGTTTTCATGCCCAGAAATTTCCATGGTATTATTCTGGATGCCAAAACTTTCCAAGCCCAGTGACAAGCAGTATTTGGGTACAACAGTTGTATAAAATCTGTTCTGCCATTTTTGAATAAGGAAACTTACTATATTTATTTTTAGACCATAAAGTGTCTATTTTTCTGACAGCTCAGGAACAACCAACATTGAAATAGAACTTTGCATGGAGCTACTCCTGACTGAGGGACAGAAGTTAAACTAGTTCTCCACAAGTTGAAAAAAGTTTAAATGAGCTGCCTAAATGGAACATAATCCTATGATTATGATGTTGAATTGAGTCACAGTGAATTAAATGGACAGGTCATAAATTTCTTTCACACTGGATTATAGACAGTCCATGTGCTTCTGGAACAAAAGTTTCCTGAATTGTGGAGTTTCATAGTTAAGAAAACTTAATCCTGTGAATATTTTCAGAGACTAGAAGAATAGTAGAGCACTGTTATGGAAAATATAATAACGCAATGTTAAAATCAAACTTTATATAGACAATAAATAGAAATAAGATTTCTCTAGAAATAAAACAATAAATAGAAATAAGACAGTCCATGTGTTTCTGGAACAAAAGTTTCCTGAATTGTGGAGTTTCATAGTTAAGAAAACTTAATCCTGTGAATATTTTCAGAGACTAGAAGAGTAGTAGAGCACTGTTATGGAAAATATAATAATGCAATGTTAAAATCAAACTTTATATAGACAATAAATAGAAATAAGATTTCTCTAGGAAATATTTTTATTGTTTGGTTACAGTAAAAAATTTACCAGAAGCCCAGGGTAAAGAATTGAGTCTCTTCCAGCCCTAAGGTCTGTCTTTAAATTTCCTTTACTGACTTTAGGACTGCAGATTTACCAGCTAGGCTTCTAAAACAAATAATCCAGAACAAACAATGGCTGTATTATTGGCAATATCTCTCTAGGGTGACTGGAAGATGTTTTACCACATACTTGGGAAGAAAACCTGAGTAAAATGGTTAAAACTGTGTTCTTATACTCCCCAGAGAATTCTTGACATTGGTAGCAGAGGCTAAGGACGCTGATGCCGCCATTGGGGCTTACGGTCTTGCAAAGGTTCATATGTGACTCCCAGGGAACGAGCAGTATTAGCTTCAAGGGAAAAGCAGGAAAGGACTTGCCAACCTCAAAGAGAAAGAGAAAGCGGTCTTGATGTCATACGGTGCCAACCTGAGTCTGGTTCAAGGTGGACTTTTTTGCATCAGTTTGACATTGACATCATCTGCCCAGGGCATGAGAACATGATTGTTTAAGGCCAGGGTAAGCAGTTGTACCATTGCTAGGTAGAATCAACTCCTGTACCATTGGCTGAGAGAGTAGAATATTGATTAAAATCCTTTGTGTCCTGTTCAAGTTAGAGATGATACAGAGATAGGTTTACACCTGAGGCCATTGCCTGAGACAGCCACAGAAAGCTGTTCTCCATTCCCTATCCATATCTGGAATTGAATGAAAGAAAAATAATTCATTCTCTAGTCCCATCATCTTCCTGGGTTGGACATGTTCACTTCCAACCCTACTCTGGGTTGACTCAGACTGTCTGAACTTTTCCCTCAGCAAAAGCCCCCTGGGAGCAGGGAGGCATCATTTTGCTACCAGGCTAGCTTCACCAACTTACAGAGACAAGAGGATCTGCTACATAGCACTTATGTCATAGCCATAAACTATGTGACATCCTCATATCGCAGAAAAAGAATATGATGGAAGCACAAAAAACTCAACACAAACCAAGTGTCAGAGCTGTCTGCCTTGTGGCAATAACCTTGAGATGATTTCACAGGGGCAGAAAGCAACCAAATTCACATCCATGAAACTGTTCCCGAACCAGGCAACGCCAACTGCCAGACCACCCAAAAGGGTCAAAGTGGGTATGAAGAAAGAGGAAAGTGATTAGGTATAGACACTTGAGGGTTCCAACATGCCCAGTGGGCTCTTCACACCTGCATTTCTCCCTGTATCCAGCTCTGTGAACTTTGTCCACCAGCTGTGAGCTGGTTTAATATGGGGACATTATGCCTCATTCATCTCAAGCTCCCACATAGGAGCTTACAGTGCGTCCTGACAGCCTTGGACATATTCGCATGACTTTAAGTCCTACAAACACCCAGGCAGGAAAAAAAAAAAATAGGTAAAAATAAATAATGGAAAGAAGGTTTACTTTAAAAGAAAAAAAAAGTTGACTTTAACTTGTTTGCAATTCTTAATTGATGAAGCTAATGTTATGATGTTTACTAAATTTTGTGCAGAAAAAGCTCTGTAACTGACAGATTTTATAGACAAACAACAGAAAGGGATTTTAAGAAGCACTTCAAATTCAACAAAGGTAAATGGGATTCATCATTTCCTCTCAAAATCCCACCCTTCCCGGTGTTTCTCTTCCATGAATGGCATCACCATGTATCTATTTTTCCAGACCAAAGATCAGAAAAGGTTTTTTTGCTTCCTTCCCCTTCCTCATGCCCCACATTCAAGTACCGAGCTGTGTCATTTCTATATTCTAACAAACTTTTTCTTTATCCCCAGTTTCTCCTCCTTAGTTCAGGTGACCATCCTCTTCCACCCATACACCAGCACAGCCTGCTAGACTGTCTCCCTGATTCCATTCTTGCCTTCCCTCCTTCCATCTATCAATGCAACCAGGCTCTTTCCTCACCAAAAACCTTTCAATAACTCCTTAATATTCTTTCAGGAGTATGTAAACACTATCTCTTGGCCTATTGGCCCTACACAATCTAGCCCCTGCCTTCCCCCTAGATATTTTTCTTGCCCCTTTCCCACTCATTCTACATTCTGGCCATGCTGTGTTCTCTCCCATCTTTGCACATGATTTCTGGCTAGTTCCTATTCAACTTCTGGTCTCTGCTTAGATATTCCTTCTTTGAGGAAGCTTGCTTGAGCCTCTAAGTCAGGTTAGATGGTGCCCCATGTAATTCTATAGGACCCTGTATATCTATCAGAACACAGCATGTTTATTGCAGGTTACTGGCCTATCTTTTCCCCAGAAAGTAAGTGCTATATAGCACCAATGCCTAGCAGATGGCGACCTCAATGAATACTTTGAATGAATAAGTGAATGAATGAATGAATGAATGGATGAATGGATGAATGGATGTTCAACTACTTATACGATCAACCTCTTTTAAACGCTTTTAAGAAAAAAATATTTAGGTGCACCTGGGTGGCTCAGTTGGTTAAGCATCCAACTATTGGTTTTGGCACAGGCCATGATCTCAAGATTTGTGAGTTGGAGCTCCATGCTGACGCATCGGGCTCCATGCTGACAGTGCAGAGCCTACTTGGGATTCACTCTCTCCCTTTCTCTCTCTCTCCCCTCCCGCACTCTCTCTCTCTGTCTCTCTCAAAAATAAACCTAAAAAAATTTTTTTAATATTTAAAGATATATCTGGGCCAAATTAGAGGTAATAAAAATTAGCATAGCAAGGGGTTCCTGGGTGGCTCAGTCAGTTAGGTGTCTGACTCTTGATCTCAGCTCAGGTCTTGATCTTGGAATAGTGAGTTCAAGCCCAACATTGGGCTCCACGAGGGGTGTGAAGCCTACTTAAAAGAAAAAAAAAATCAGCACACCAAGAATGGGAAAATTGTAGTTCAAAAGGATAAAAAGATCTCCCCTAATTCAGTTTTCACACCAACCTCAGGAATCCAGTTGAATTATTTATTTCCAAGTGGATCCCACAGGGTCAGGGTAAAGTCTGACCTGTGTTCTTTTAAGTAACTAGTCATCTCATTCGTCTCTTCCTTCCACAGTGTAATGCTTCTTGAACCATAATCTCCACATAACCAATCGGATGGAATCTCTTGACTTGTTTCATGATTATTTAAAACAATGATTGCTATTGTTCTTCCAGAACTTGCTAACAATGGCTAAGTTTTTAGTTGGTTGAGACACTGTGCCAGAAGAAATACTTAACAAAAAGCTTCTCCCCACCCCTTTATAAAAGCAGAATTACATGGAACAACACAATGGATAATTTTGTGACTGAGCAATTTGAATAATGGCATTTTGGACCCTTAAATCTTATTTTAAATGATTCTGGGAAGTTTTTTTTAAATTAGGAAAATCTAATAAACTGCCCAGGGGTAGATACTACTCACCACATCTCTCTTCAGAGCATCAGGACCTGCCTATAGTCCTGAGTCAACTGGACTTTAAAATATGTATAATATGACCTTTACAATATGCTCTTGATCATGTAAAGATATATGGAAAAAAACTACAAAGAAATATATCAAAATATAAGGGGAGATTATTTCTATATATTGGGAATCTGGGAGATCTGAATTTTCTATTTTTTTCTACTTTTCTGTATTTTTGAGTGAGCATTTTTTTTTTTTTTTGGTAATCATTTAAGGTGGACATTATTTTTATAAAAATCAGAGCAATTTACATATGTCCATAATATCAACTAAGTGAAAAAGAAATGTTTAAGGAGAAAAATGGCCAAGAGAAAAAATACCAGAATTTAATAGTTTCTGTATGATTTCTGTTTTCTGGCTTTTTATGTTTTCCAAATTTTGTATAATTAACACAGCACATACTAATTTTTAATGCAAAAAAATCACTCTATTTTCTTAAATTAAAGGTAAATTAATACAAGGCAGTAAATTCTACAAAAAAAAAAGTTGCAATAGTAAGCAAGATTATTGGAGGGGAATTCTCTATGAGCCATGTATTAGGAATGGCCTCATGGGAGACAGAGATTTGCAAAGCCTTAAAGTATGGGCAGGTGTGACTGGGTAGAGAGGAAGGGCGAAGGCACTTCAGGCCAGGAAAGGAGCCTGCTCACACAGTGGAGGTAGAACCTTATTACTCGAACGAATAGCTCATACAGGGCAGTAGTGGGTGATGGGCATGAAGTTGAGCTCCACTCAACTAGAGAGGGCTGTGAGTGTCCAGTGAAATACCTTGAGTTTATTCTGCAAGCAAAACATCGGCACTTTTTACCATAAATGCCCAAAGCAGCCCAGGAGTTGATTTGCAATTACAGTTGACCATGGAACAACACAGGTTTGAACGGCATGGGTCCACTTATACACAGAACTTTAAGAATAAATACAGAATAGTACTATAAATGTTTTTTCTCTTCCTTATGATTTTCTTAATAACATTTTCTTTTCTGTAGCTGACTCTTATAAAAATACAGTATATAATATATATAACATACAAAATAGGGGTTAATCAACTGATTATGTTATTGGTTAGGCTTCCAGTCAACAAGAGGCTATTATTAGTTAAATTCTGGGGGAGTCAAAAGTTATACATAAATTTTCAACTTCACAAGGGTGGGGTCATTGCCCCTAACCCCTGTGTTGTTTAAGGATCAACTGTATATTCAAGTGGTTGTTTCCACCAACCATTGGCCCAGTTCCAAAGTCAACAAGACTTTCACTGATGCCATCCCATTTCATTTTGTGGCCTGCATTCCACCTCCTACTGCCTTCTCTTTAATATTCTTCCTCTTCCTCGAAGGTCTTGATTTCCTGGCTACTTCCCCAACCTCTCCCATATAGTGACTTCCCTACTCTACAAAGCCATCTTCCTCCCATCCACCCCCATCCAAGAACATTGTTCTTCCCTTAATTGATGGTGGATAAGAAATTACCTAGCTCGGGGTGCCTGGGTGGTTCAGTCAGTTAAGCATCTGACTTTTGATTTTGGCTCAGGTCATGATCCCAAAGTCATGAGACCAAGCCCCGCATCAGACTCCTCACTGAGCATGGAGCTTACTTAAGATTCTCTCTCTCTCTCTCTCTCTCTCTCTCTTTCTTTTGAGGCATCTGAGTGGCTCAGCCAGTTAAGCATCTGGCTTCAATTTGATCTGTGCTGACAGCTCAGAGCCTGGAGTCTGCTTCGGATTCTGTGTGTGTGTGTGTGTGTGTGTGTGTGTCTCTCTCTGCCCCTTCCTGGCTCATGCTTTGTCTGTCTCTCTCTCAAAAATAAATAAACATTAAAAAAAAAAAAGATTCTCTCTCTCTCCCTCTGAGGCTCTTCCCTGTTTTCTCTCTCTCATTCTCTCTTTCAAATTAAAAAAAAAAAAAGAAAGAAAGAAATTACCTAGCTCTAGTAACTCATAATAAAGGAGAAATTACTTATAAATTGTAACATTTACTTTCAAGTGTGTACGCATTTTAAAAGAGGTCCTTGTTAACCCATTGTAGTTGGAACAATGGAGGGAGGGAGGGAAACTTTAAGATACGTGTCTCATTCTCAAACAAATAAAGCCCCTTCAACTTCCCAGAGCCAACAACTTTGGAAAAGTTGTCAATCATTTTACATCCTTTTAAATTTAAGACGGAAAGCTGCAGGAAGCAGAATCCAGGTGATCCTCTGAGTTCGGGCCAACATCAGGGAGTGTTGGTACTATCACCAGATGATGCTCTCCTCACACTACACAGCTGGCCAGTGCCGGTGAGGGACACAGGTGAGTGGTGGCTGGACGAAGAAATGCCTGCCGTCTCAGGAACCCAGACAGAACCAGGACTTCCTTTGACCCCTGGAGTTGGATCACATGTTTTCCTGTTTATCCTACTGCCCTCCTGTTCAGGGCACACTCAACCTGAGCCCGTGCCCACATCCAGGAAGGAGAAGAGGAGATAGATATGCGTGGGACAGCACTCTGTAAGCTGGAAGGGGGGGTGATGTGTGGAACAGATGTGAGGGCTGGTTATTATTAGTGCCCTTGGTAAACAGGAGAGCAGCTTACCCGGGGATGCAATCAGCTGTTTTTGTACTGGGGCGAGTTCCAGACATGACTGCCTCTGCTCTCTTCCCAGCTTCATCTGACTGTCTCTGAAATTTGAAACTGCTTTTCCTGCTTCTAGTTTCTTCACTCTCAGTGTACTTGCTGAAGTCACGTATATAACAACAACAACAACAACAACAACAACAACTGTTGTAACGAACCATCCAGGAACATTTCTAAGACTTCCTGTATTAAACTCAACCTTCTTTATAACCACCTATCATTGTTACTGTTTTAAAGATGAAGATCCTGAAGCCCAAAGAGTTGGTCAAAAACAAAACTCGACTAAATACATTTAAATATCTGACTGGCTCTATTGAATCACTTCATGAATCCAGCAGCACCCCATCTAGCAGATAGAAGGGAGATCTAAAGAGCTACACGGAAGGGAAGGTTTTAAAGGCTGATGAGGAAGTCATAAACAAGAGACCGGAATATTCCAGGCAAGGTCTGCCTTCCTCTGCAGGGAGGGCAGGGATCATGGAGATCACCTCACTAGAGCTGATCAGGTAGTTCTCAGTTGAGTGTTTAAAGGTCACATCCCCGGGAGGGGCTGAAACTGCAATTAGGTTACTATGTCTTGAGTGGCTGACATAGTACTTAGCACAAGTGACTCCATTTGGGGTCTGTAGTTTCTTTTTTGACAGAGTTTAAGTCATTATCCAAGGTCACCCAGCTGGTAAGTGGCAGGGTTGGGATTTGAACCATTCTTAACCACTCTGCTACACTGCCTCGTTTACCTGGCAGCGGAACCTATCCGGTCATTTTGGTTACTGGCTTCTTCCAGTGATGACTCGGTGTCTCACTGTAACCCACATTACAAGCCCCTCTGCCACTTGCCTGAGTGTCGCTGGGTCAGCGTTTCTCAGCCTTCAATGTACTTCCGGATTGCTTGGGGGATCTTGTTAGCATAAAGTTTCTGATTCAGTAGTTCTGGGTGGAGCCTGTGATTCTGCATTCCTATCAAGCTCTGAGGTGATGCCACGGCCGCTAGCCCATAACCAAACTTTGATAAGCAGACTCAAACTCACACCTGACTTGGTAAAACAGATACACATTCCAGCTCTGTTTCCTTCTCTGCCATCAGCGCGCACTCACGGGGCTGCCTCCCAGGCACATGTGTCACCTCTTGGATCCACCTGATACACCTGTGAACATCTTCTCATTTGCAAAACCAATCTACGACCCCCGTTGCTGCCTCATCCTTCTCCTCCAGCTGTTTGTGTCTTCTGTCTTTCTGCCTCGCTCTCTCTCCCTCCCTCCTTCCTTGTCCCCTCTCTCTTTCCCCTTTGTATTTTTCTTCTCTCTGACCGGTAACAACCTCAGCTGAGTAAACTCCACTCCAGTTCTTGTTATTGGACTTCTCAGCAAACAAACGCAGCATGTGTTTCTTGCTACCCAGAGATCCTGTGATTATGATAATAAAGTCTACCACAATCTTTAACCAGCCTGAAGGCCGCTCGCTGCCGTGGGATGTGCGCACAACACACAGAGGAGAAACATGTGGGAAGAGAATTGGGAGTAGAGCTTGGAAGAACATTCTGTACTGTATAGGTTGTTTACAAGGGGCCTTGATTATTTATTACGAACATTATTATTCTTCCCTATAATCACAAGAGAAAAGAAAACGTATCATTCAACTTCAGGGATATTGCACAGCACTGGGAAGCCGCCAGGAATTGACAAACAGCCTGAGGAGCTAAGGAGGGCACCCAGAGCTCCCACCACCGAACCGGGCTGCCCACGCCTGACGGCCAACACGGCCACCGCAGGGTTCCCCCTTTACCACCATCCAACACTGCGACTTTTTTATTTCGTGGAAACCTCTGATAATTAGAACGTGGTGAAAGGGAGGGCCTTTGTGCATATAATCGCACGAGCAAATACTATCTCCTTTAAATTTCAAGGCAGCACAAAGGCATGTGAAGGGGACCCTAGATTAAAAACTACCCATCTGTTATGGACTCCATGTTTGCATCCTCCCAAAATTCTTGTGCTGAAGCCCTCACCACCAGTGTGGTGATATTCGGTGGTGGGGCCTTTGGGAGGTAGTTAGGTTTAGATGAGGTCTTGGGGGTGGAGCCCCTAGGATGGGGTAGGTGCCCTTATAAGGGAATGAAGGGAGCACAGCTCTCTCTCCTCCGGGTGAAGATACAGAGAAAACTCAGCTGCCTGCAACCCAAAAGAGGGTACCAGAACCCAACTCTGCAGGCATCCTGATCATGGGACTTCCAGCCTCAAGCCTGTGAGACAGAAATTGTTGTTGAAGCCACCCAGTCTACGGTGTTCTGTGATGGCGGCCTGAGCTAAGATATCATCTAAGAGAAGCATATTAAGAAAGATGAGTGCTGAAGAAATTATACAGAAACGAGAGGTAGAATCGTTTAGTGCAAAGAAGTATAAAGAACATTCGATATGGAGTTAGAAGGTCTGGATTCACATGCCAGCTCTGCCATAATTAGGGCTGTGAATTTGGGCCCCTTCCTTAACCTCTCTGAAGTAGTAACACTTCTCTCATGGGCTTGCGGCAGGGATCAGACGGACTGGAGCACGTGAAGGGAACTTCCAGGAAGTAAGCATGCACTAAAAATTGGGGGAAGGTACCACTCTGCCTTAGAATACAGGAGGGCCTTTTAAAAGGGATGGTTCTTTCTCAGAACAAGAGAGATCCATGTGTCTGCATCCAAGTAGAGAAAACCTGCCCCTGCCCATTCCCATGGCTGCTGACCAGTTGACAAGAAGGGTTGTCTGCCTCACTTGACAGGACAGCATGCCTCCCACAATACCCCAAGGAAAACACACCTGTAGTTAGACTGTCCTCTGGGGCATCAAGAAGCTGGAAAAAAAACCAAGGAGCCTGAGAAGTTTGCTTACGAGCACAGTTGGAAGCCCTTGATGAAAATACAACGGAAGGACAGGCGTATTTTTACATTAAAGGGTTTTTAAAAATACTTAAAATCAGAAGGTCAAGGCTTCAAAATGCATGATGACTGGATGCCTACCTCCATTCCCATCTGCTTCTGCTACTTCTGTGAACATGTTCTGACCTCAAACTGTGGGTGGAAATGCAGGAAGGATGCTGTCTGTGCGTGAGTGTGAGCCTTGGAACTTGCCTAGAGTGCTTCTGACGCCCTGCCAAGAAGACATAGACAGACACAGCCTCCCTATGCATCTCAACTCGCTAACGACACTGTAACTCTTGGAATGAAAGGGCCTCAGCATGTTCTAAATCACATGTCAGGTGTTACTAGAAAGAGAGCTCGTGATGATTAAATGAGGAGAATTTGAGGCAAATCACAGACTTCAACACCAAGCTCCTAGAAGAAAACAGTAACCAGCTTCAAGACCTTGGAGTGAGCAAAGATATTTCTGAAACAGAGCATAAAGAGAACTAATCATAAAAGAAAAAAAAACTGATAGAAACATTTCTCTTTAGTATTAAGAACTTGGTGTCCATCAAAAGACACCATTAAGAGATAAGAGGCCAATTATGAAGTGAGAGGCGATATTTGCAGTACATGTATCTAAGAACTCCCAGCCCACGGTGATAAAAGAGTACTACAAATCAAGTTTTAGAAGGACAAAACCAAAAGTTCAAGTGATCCAAAGTCTCGAACAGTCACTTCAGAGAGGACGATGCCCAAATGTCCAACGTGTACGTAGAGAGGTGCTCGACATCGCCAGTCAGCAGTGAAATGGAAGTCAAAAGTCACAGGGATACACCACCACTCACCCACCAGAATGGCTAAAATAAAAGACTGAGCAGGGAAGAGGATGTGGTGCAACGGGTACCCCCATATCCTACTGGTGGGAATGTAAACTGCTTCAAACATCTTTACCGGGGACCCCTGTCAAGACGGGCACTCCTGAGATAGAAGACACCTAGTGGAAGGGATAAAAATAAGGCAAGTGTGTTTGGGGAGATGAATATCAGAGATCTCTTATACCCTTGAGGCCACCTTTATCTACTGGTTGGTGTCCTTGGGGACTCCGGCTGGCCTTTACACAGTTCTCCTCGTTGTATGTTTCTTTCTCTCTTTCCCTTGGGTTTTTTTTTTTTTTTTTTTTTTGGATCTCTAGGTCTGGGACCATTGATGTGGCTCCACTCTCACCACCACCCACACCCACACTCTCACTCCCAGTTCCAACATTTTTTTATGACTTCGGGGGGCTACACAAAGGAATAAGCAGCAGTTTCATAGATGTGCTTCCTATTGCTGCAAAATGCGTGCCTATGTCGCCCCTTCTCATGCTGTTAAGGTTTTGTCAAAAGATACTCAGGTTTATTGTACACTGAACTATAGTCTTTTCCTGTAATTATTCTTTATTAAGCTCAAATGCTTGTGTTTATCATCTTATTTAGTAAATTATCCTTGATCCTTCTTCACGCCCGTTGCTTGGTAATTCTGTTGTGTTCCTGGTGCCTGATTCCTGCTCCCCCTCCTGACACCCAGCCCTCCTGCCGGGGCCTTTTCAACTTAACACTGTTCACAGTTTCATGAATTTCTCATTTAGCCAATGGCATCATTTTCCCAGAACAATTTGGGAATATTGGATCACAGCCTTCTTTCACAGCCTGTGAACATTTCTATGCTTGAAGTTAACGATACAGTTTTAGGGTAAATGTTTAAATCCAGACTAATCTCAATTTTCCTTAGACTTAGTACATAGTATACTAAGATTCATGAGAATTATTTTTCTGGATGGAGTCTGATATTTGGGCCACTAAACGCTTTCATGTGTTTAATTCAAGTGGTCAAAGGAAGGACAGATTTGCATGCAAGACCATTGCTAGGAAATTTATCCTTGAGGTTCTCAGTAATTTTTTTTCAGTGTCATAAACTCTGCCGATCTCCATCAGTAACTGGAACTTGCAGTGCAAAAGGGAAGTTTCTTTTGTTTTGTTCTATCCAGAATTACAGGGATGGGTTCTCCTTCTGTTGCAGCCACCGCTTATTGCCTACTCGGTATTCATTTTCCCCTACCACCACCCCACTCCTTTTCTGAATGCAGAACCCTGATTTTGTTTCAGGGAATACTCAGCAATGGATCTTCCCCAGCCATGGCAATCTCATTCCTGATGGCCTGTGATTGGTCTAGAGATGACCGTCTGCTACAGTTCATTCAGCCAATGCCATGTAAGCAGACATCTGGTAGGTGGAGCTTCTAAAAAATAGCTGCCTTCCTGGTAAAAAGGTACAGCCCAGCTCCTCATGGCCCTTTAGTTCCTCCTTCTTCCTTTGTCCTGCCTGGAACACAAGCCCGATAGGAGAAGTGCAGTAGCCACCTTGTGAACGAAAGAGAAAGGCCAAGAGACACGCAGAGACATTGGCTTTAATGTTGTTGAGCCACTGAATTAATATCAGGCAACTGCCCACCTCTGACTTCTTGTTATGTGAGAAAAATAAACCTCTAACAGCTTAAGCTTATCTAATTGGTCTTCTGTTACTTGCAGCCGAAGGCATTCCTAGCAAATGCTCTCCTTTATCATGATGAGGTAAAGACGAAGTAATACTTTATTAAGCAGCTTCTGTACATCAGAGATTAGGCTGCTTTAAATATGTTAGCTCATTAGCTCTTCAGACCACTCTATAGAGTAGCTCTCAGCATCTATAGCTACAGATGAGAGCATTGGGTTCAAAGAGGTTGAAGAAAAGGCAGATCCAGGATGAAAGCCAGGTTTGTCTGACTCCAGTGTCCCAGTTCCTGTCACCATCCTGCACTGACTGCCAACAGCTGAGTAGAGCAGATGGAAGCTTGTACTATTTTAGCTAAAAGTATGAGCCCTTGGGTAGTTTAAAGTAGGAGTATCTGGTTGTTTGTTTGTATTTGTTATTGTCTTTTTTATTAATACCCTTAAAACAGTGTTCTACAAAGGGCTGGTCTAGAAGAGGCTTCCACTGCCTTGGTTTTAGGTTCAAAAGTCAGGTAGAGGAATGTATGCCAATGAAAGTAAGCAAAGCCATAGGTTTTCCACTGGAGGAAAAATGACACAATTGTGTGTCACTCTCAGTTATTTCAAGCAATTTCATGGGAGAATGAAGGAGTCCAGTTTATTAAACACAAGCAGAGTTAGCCTTCCTTCCCCACCCACTCCGTGTAGGTAGAAGGTAGGATTTAGAAGATCCCAGCCCAGAAATATTCCCCACAGCCTGACATAGTCTCAAACATCCACCATTAAAGCTACAACAGGATGAGACAACAAAAACCTCAATTATAAAAAAACACATCTTCTTATAGGAATTTCACCTCCCCACCCCTTCTCTGGCCCCTACTCTTAACAGATTGCCAGCTGGTTATTCCATTAGTAGTCATGAGCCCAAAAGGAAAAACAGTAGGCAGGAAATAAGAATGCGTCATAGTGAACTAAGGTACAAGTGCATAAAGCCACAGAAGTAGGAGATAAGAGATGGAACACTGTACCATTAATAATATCTTCATTCATTCGTTCCACAAATATTTGAGGCACTATTTTAGGTGCTGAGCACAGACCTGTGAATATGACAAAGGTCTCTGTCTTCTCAAAGCTTACATACTAGAACAGAGATATATCTATTTTTAAAAACCTAGGTAAATCTATTTTATGCATATGTTTTTTATGATCTCAGTGTAAACACTATGAAAAAAATTGTAAAGTTTCCACATAAAGAGTGAATGGAGAATGACCCTAGTAATTTCAAGTGAGAGAGTCAGAAAGGCTTCTTTGAAGAGGTACTATTTGAACAGAGTCTTCAATAATAGGAATGAGGCCACTATGCAAAGATTGGAGGTAGGGGGTTTTCAGACAGCATGTAGGAACAGCATGTGCAAAGGCCCTGAGATGCAAATATACCTGATGTGTGACCGTGATTTGGGACATGTTAACTGGGAGGTAGGAGATGAAGTTGGAGAGACAGGAATGCCAGACTGCATAGAAGTTTGTGGACCTTGGAAGAAGATGGAAGGCATTGGAGGGTTGTACACAGGTGAGTGACCTGATCTGATTTACCTTTTTCAAAGACTACTTTGTGGCTCTGGAGGATGGACTCTAGGAAGGCCAAGCATGGAGGCAGGAAACCAGCTGGGAGGCTGTTGCAGGAATATAGTGAGAGATGATGATTTGGATTCACTGTAGGGGTTAAAGGAAACAGGAATCAAAGACCATTCCAAGCCCCTTGTGGGATGGTGGTTACCTTTTCCTGGGAGAAGGCTAAGGTGGATCACCGGGGAAGGATACTGCAGGAGAGGGTAGGACTTGCGAACCAAGAGTTCCATTTTGAACAAGTTACATTTGAGAAACTTAGGAAACATCCAAATAGAGTTGCTGAGCGGGCACTTAAATAAAATGGCAGCACTCATAGCAACCACCACGATCATTAATTAGGCACCAACTATGCACAAGTGTCCTCACAAATGTCATCATGCTTGGCACTCCTTATATAATAGGCATTACCACTGTCATAACCCCAGAAATCCAAATTAGGAAAAAGAGACTTTCCCAAAGGTCAAGCTACTTGTCCAAGATCCTACAGCAGGTAAGTGGCAACCAGGTGGTGAACTCAATGCTTATGATCCCCTGAGTCCACTGAGCAAGAGGGCCCTTAGGGAGAACTTTCAAGACCCTTTATAAAGCTATTTGTGCAAATCTAGGGAAGTGAGGCAGGGGTGGGACTTCCCAGGGAGGCCACTAAACTTCCTTAGGGCTCATTCCCTGGGCTACCTCAATCCCTTCTTGAGGAGAAAGGGAAGAGATTTTTCATGGACTAATGTCAGTCACCCTGTAAGTTTATTAAATCTGAAAAGCTCTCAATTTTAGTGCAAAGATTGATTCTTTCCCATCTCCTCTCTCAGGGCTTTTTAAAAGTCTGACATTACTTGACCACATAGAAAATGTTCTCAGATGCACTTGTGAAGGGGAGAGGGACTGCTCAATTTCTGGGCTAGAGAAAGGGCAGCCGCCAATGAGAGTGCATTAAGAGCTCTGCCTCTGGTTATTTAACCTCTAACGATTTCTTTAAAAGCTCCTAGAAACCTGTGTGGTGGAAAATAGTGAATCCTGTCATCACTCAAACTGAAAATAAACCATGATTCCATCTTCTAAGGGCAGCCAAGCAGCGACATTAGCAAAACAACGATGGATGGCAGATCCGGGAACCTCTGCCGAGGTCCTCACAGGAAGAAAGAGGAAGGTCAGACTCTGTCTTCTTGTTTCTTCTCACAAGAGGGTGCAAGCAAGTTCTTGTGAGCTTATAGGTCCATCGAAGGACACGAGGACATACTTTATACCCACACGGTACAGTAGATATTCCGGTCCGAGGTCTGAAAGACACCAAACGTGCAGCATTAAATGTTCCTTAGTCTCAAGGAACATTTTCTTTTTCAAATCCACATGGCGACACAATCCAGATTTCCAACTTCTGCCTCTCTTTCTCGGGTTTTCTCCCAGATAATTTAAAAGGGAAAAAAAAAAAAAAAAACCAGCTCCTCCAACAGATCAACAGATTGTGATGAGTTGATGTTCTGAGCTTGAACAATGCTTTCTTTGGCATCCCCCTCCCCCTCCATCTTGCCTTTTGAATTATATTAAACCTGACATTATCCAAGTACTTTTGCATTCGCTGAGTTTTCAACTTGGTGCAATCTGCGGCCAATTCCAGCAATGTGTCTGATTCATTTGTGCTGGAATCATGAGAACCCAGCCCACTGGACACCCCTGAGGCTGCTGCTCTGTGGATCTTTTCTCTTTTCTCCCTCTGCCCTGTTTCCTTGACAAAAGGGATAAAGACTACACCTGACTACTTACTGGGTTATTTGCCTTATCTCTCCCCACTCCCCTGCTGCCAGTGAACTTCAAACTCAGGAACAGTCAAGCAGCTTATAAAATTTCACTTGCCCCTGTCAGCTCAACCAAGTAAACCTTCCTCCTGGAGGGGGAGCAAGGGAAGAGTAGACAAAACCCCAGACTCACTGATTTCAACTTCCTAAAGCAGCTGAGCTCATATGGTGTTCAGATTATTATTTACAGATTGGCATCTTCCAAAACAACCGTAAGTGTGTTATTAAGATAGAAGCCTAGAAGTTTCCATCCTAAGTAAGCACTGGTGCTTTAGAAAGGCAAAGTGGGACTATTGGTTTAGTCAGCTAATTAGCTGTTGCCTCCTCACCCGCTTAGAATTTTCTCATGCCACTAATTCAATAACCTAATTAACAAAAAGATATATATATATATATATATATATTTCACATATGTTCTCTCTCATTTCTTTATCACAACTGTACATGAACTAGCTTTAGTATTACCTTTATTGTCTAGATGGGGAAAACAAGGTCGAAGAAGGTACTGCAAATTAAGGCAGAGACCAAATTTTAGGCTCTGACATTGAATTCCACATGTTTCTCCATTACAAGGGATCAGACAAATATAGCCTTAAACTTGTCTTAAGATTCTTTACGTTTTTAAAGTTTTTAAGATTTTGTTTAAAAAGTTT
The DNA here is from genome assembly GCF_007474595.2 of Lynx canadensis. Classification (NCBI taxonomy): domain Eukaryota; kingdom Metazoa; phylum Chordata; class Mammalia; order Carnivora; family Felidae; genus Lynx; species Lynx canadensis. Next base: position 120,802,286 of record NC_044304.2, read on the forward strand.
TTAAGACTTTTTAAAAGCTCAAACCAATAGCATAATGGTTGGTTTTATTCTTTAGCAGGTGGAATCCTCTGAATGCTTGTCTACAAAATACTGAATACTTAAAGAATATGAGAGAGGAGAGCTGGGGGGTTTATCCCACCCAGAGATGAGCACACTTGCCTGCGTATAGTGGAAATCCATCCACATTTAATAAATGAATCAATTTCTGGGTGGTTATTACATAATTTGGTTAATCTATTTTATTTTATTTTATTTTTAAATTTTTTTTTCAACGTTTATTTATTTTTGGGACAGAGAGAGACAGAGCATGAACGGGGGAGGGGCAGAGAGAGAGGGAGACACAGAATCGGAAACAGGCTCCAGGCTCTGAGCCATCAGCCCAGAGCCCGACGCGGGGCTCGAACTCACGGACCGCAAGATCGTGACCTGGCTGAAGTCGGACGCTTAACCGACTGCGCCACCCAGGCGCCCCTGGTTAATCTATTTTAAAACAAAGTTGGGATAAAATTATATGCCAATTTCAAAAAAAATGTGAGTATTACCATATGCATAAGGAAAGTAATCGAGAAAAATATGTACCACGTGTATATTGTCTGACACAAAATAATTAAAAAGAAAAGAAGGAATAAAAAAGAAAACACATTATAGCATATTTGCATTATAGTTACAAGGGAAGCCAGACAGACCTATTTGTAAATTCCAGATCCTCCACTGTCCATGGTATGATTGGAGGCAGGTTACTTAACCTGCTGTGTCTCCTTTTGCTCACTTGGAGGTGATAATGATGTGTACTTCATAGTACTACTATAATGATTAGATGAGATAGTGCCTGGCATTCCATGAACTATTCTTACTATTGTTACTCTCATCCTTATTATCATTTCTCCCCAATTCACATTTCCGTGAGCTGAAAATCACCATGTCATGACCCCGCTCTATCAGCAGATATCATGCAGACCCGGTTGCAATCGTAAAACACAATAGCATTCATCACATGGAATATGGAACTAGAACTTTGTTTCCCCATGCTTGTCTCTCAACTCACCATTCATAATACATTCGTACGTACATTCATACATACATACATACAGTAAGCCAAAGAATTGCTGAGACAACAGTTAGATGGAAGAAAAAAAGGCAACCTGGCTTCAACCCAACTGTCATGAACCAATGGCAGATGGACGGACGGCACAAGGACTTGTTCTGTGAGTCTCCATCCCTGTCTACTTATTTTCTGGCTTAGTTTGGGGGAAGGAGAAAAGAAGCTGTCCGCCTTTTACCTACTCTGAACATTTGATGGTAAATCATTGTTCACTAACTTCCAGAGGCAAATCAGGAGAGAGGGCAATAACAAGATTTAGGTTTTGGGTTTTTTTGTTGTTGTTTTTTTTTAATAGTCAACCGGAGACATTTCATCCCTGAGACAACAGGCCCCGTGGAGGACAGGGGAGACAGTCAAGGACTGAAAGTTGCAGGATTCTATGTAAATCCATATACTGAACAGCAAGATTCCCTTCCCTTACCCAGATCCCAGAATTTCCACAGCCAGGTTTAAAATCCTCACACAGGAGTTTGGAAGATCCTTCTTTGGAAAAACTCAACAAACGTGCCCAGGGGTCGGAGCAGCTCGGCTTCTGCACTGAGCGGGGTGGGAAGTTGCTACTGAAACAAATTACCACAAACTTAGTGGCTTAAAAAACATAAATTTGTGAGCAGGAGCCAAGATGGCGGAACAGCCTGGAAGGTTTTTTTGCGTCTCGTGTCATGAACTACAGCCAGACCAACACTAAACCATCCTGCTCACTGAGAAAACTGATCTGAGGATTCACACAACAATCTGCACAACCTGAACCACAGAACTCGGCGGGTACGCGGCGCAGAGAGGTAAACTGAGGGAGAGAGAAGCTGCGGAGGGCAGGGAGCCGATTTTGTGTGCGGAGAGAGGACGGAGATGGGGGGGGGGATACAGGAAACGCACGCCCCCAAAAAGCAGCTGGAGAGAAAGTGGAAAAATGTAAATAGCCGCAGGGACCGAACTAAAAAGGGAGAAAGGAGAAAGGAGAGGGTTTAAGTTCCATTAAGACTGTAAACAGGGGAGGGCAGAGTCTGAAACGACGCAGCTCCATACCTGGCGGTGCTCTGGTGGGAAGGGCGAATCCCCAGGAGCAGAGTGGGGTCCGGGCGGTCCTCGGGCCACACGGGACAGGCAGTTCCCTTGCTGGGAGGACATCTGGCGGAGACTGTGGCTGCCCACAGTCACAGAGACCCCCCAGCAGACCCCAGAGAACAGCCACATTCGCTGGTGCTGGAACAGGGTCGTTGTGGGTGAAGCCTGATGCCAGACGTGCGTTGTGATTTTCCATAATCCCCGAAATGCCGCTGCTACACTGTCTCGCGAACTTTTTCTGGGGCGGGCTGGCACCCGGCCGCAGTCTCGGGACATCGGCAGCAGCACAGTCCCACGAACATTCCTGGGGGCGGCCGGCACCCGGCCATTGCTCGGTGAGACCCTCCCCCAGAGGATCTGAGCAGGTCAAAGCCTCAGTCCCTCGGAAGTGAGGGGTCGGGAAACACAGCCGCATCTGAGATAAGACTCAGGCGGGAGGTATCGCCTGGCAACCTGCCAGCTTGGTCACAGACAGTGTAAAAGCGGGGAGCAGACAGAAGCGGGAGACAAAGGACGGGTGCATAATTGCTGGTCATGGAGAACACAGTTTGGATACCAGAGGCTGGGTTGCTGGGGGACGCCATTTTCACCACTCCCGCGCATGCGCATGGACACCTACAAGCGCCACAACAATCCCTCCCAGTAATCTAAGCAGCGCCACCTATTGGAGAACCGAGCCATTACACTAACCCCTGCCCAGCTGGGCCAACCTCGCTCTTGAGGAACACAAATCTCTCCGCCTGCTTCGTTAACGGACTATGAAGTGCTTCATAGGTTGACTTCTAGGGGAAAATGATGTAATTTCAATCATATTTCAGTCTATTCACTGGTCCCTCTATTCAATTTTCCTTTTTTTTCTCTTCCATTTCTTTTATTTTTCTTGAACACGGAAAAAGAAAAATTTATTTTTCGTTTCAATTTTTATTAAAAATATCTTTCTTTAATTTTTTTCTGCTATATTTTTTAATTTCTTGTAAATTTTTCAAACACTACTTTACTTCCATCATTTCATTTTATTCTATTTCATTGTATTCATTTTTTCAAATTTTCAAATGTTTTCCTTTTTCTTTTTTTTCTTTTTCCCCTTTTTTCTCTAATCTATCAAGCCCCATTCAATGCCCAGACCAAAACACACCTAGGATCTAGCATCATTTATTTGATTTTTGTATGTGTGTATTGTTTTTAGTTTTTTAATTTTAATTTTTTTAATTTTAATTTTTTTACCCCATTAATTCCTTTTCTTCCTGCAAAATGACAAAATGAAGGAATTCACCCCAAAAGAAAGAGCAGGGAGAAACGACAGCCAGGGATTTAACCAACACAGATACAAGCAAGATCTCTGAACCAGAATTTAGAATCACAATAATAAGGGGTGCCTGGGTGGCTCAGTCGGTTGGGCGTCTGACTTCAGCTCAGGTCATGATCTCACAGCTCATGAGTTCTAGCCCTGCATTGGGCTCTGTGCTGATAGCTCAGAGCCTGGAGCCTGCTTCGGATTTGTCTCCCTCTCTCTCTGCCCCTAACCCACTTGGATTCTGCTTCTGTCTCTCTCAAAAATAAATAAACATTAAAAAAATTAGAATCACAATAATAAGGATACTATCTGGGGCTGAAAATAGTATAGAATCCCTTTCTAATATTTTAAATTTTTTTTTTCAACATTTATTTATTTTTTGGGACAGAGAGAGACAGAGCATGAACGGGGGAGGGGCAGAGAGAGAGGGAGACACAGAATCGGAAACAGGCTCCAGGCTCTGAGCCATCAGCCCAGAGCCTGATGCGGGGCTCGAACCCACGGACCGCGAGATCGTGACCTGGCTGAAGTCGGACGCTTAACCGACTGCGCCACCCAGGCGCCCCTAGAATCCCTTTCTGAAGACATAAAAGAAGTAAAAGCTAGTCAAGATGAAATAAAAAATGTGATAACTGAGCTGCAATCTCGAATGGATTGAGTGGCAAGGGTGGATGAGGCAGAACAGCAACTCAGCAATACAGAGGACAAACCTATGGAGAATATTGAAGCAGTAAAAAAGAGGGAGACTAAGGCAAAAGAGAATGATTTAAGAATTAGAGAAATCAATGACTCATTAAAAAGGAACAACATCAGAATCATAGGGGTCCCAGAAGATGAAGAGAGAAAAAAGGGGGTAGAAGGGTTATGTGAGCAAATCATAGCAGAAAACTTTCCTAACCTGGGGAAAGACACAGACATCAAAATCCAGGAAGCACGGAGGACTCCCATTACATTCAACAAAAACTGACCATCAACAAGGCATATCATAGTCAAATTCACAAAATACTCAGTCAAGGAAAGAATCATGAAAGCAGCAAGGGAAAAGAAAGTCCTTCACCTACGAGGGAAGACAGATAAGGCTTGCAGCAGACCTATCCACAGAAACTTGGCAGGTCAGAAAGGAGTGGCAGGATATATCCAATGTGCTGAATCGGAAAAATATGCAGCCAAGAATTCTTTATCCAGCAAGGCTGTCATTCAAAATAGAAGGAGAGATTAAAAGCTTCCCAGACAAACAAAAATTAAAGGAGTTCATTACCACTAAACCAGCCCTGCAAGAAATTTCAAGGAGGTCTCTCTGAGGGGAGAAAATATGAAAAAAAAAGACCAAAAAGACTAAATGCAACAAAGACTAGAAAGGACCACAGAACACCACCAGAAACTCCAACTCTCCAAGAAACATAATGGCAATACATTCATATCTGTCACTACTCACTCTAAACGTCAATGGACTAAATACTCCAATCAATAGACATAGGGTAACAGAATGGATAAGAAAACAAGATCCATCTATATCCTGTTTACAAGAGACCCACTTTAGACCTAAGGCACCTTCAGATTGAAAGTAAGGGTTTGGAGAACCATCTATCATGCTAACAGTCAACAAAAGAAACCCGGAGTAGCCATACTTGTATCAGACAATCTAGACTTTAAAATAAACTGTAACAAGAGATGAAGAAGGGCATTTATCATAATTAAGGGATCTATCCACCAAGAAGACGTAACAATCATAAACATTTATGCTCTAAATGTGAGAGCACCCAAATATATAAATCAATTAATCACAAACATAAAGAAACTCATTGATAATAATACCATAATAGTAGAAGACTTCAACACCCCACTTAGAGCAATGGACAGATCATCTAATCAGAAAATCAACAAGGAAACAATGGCTTTGAGTGACACACTGGACCAGATGGACTTAGATATATTCAGAACATTTCATCCTAAAGCAGCAGAATACACATTCTTCTCCAGTGCACATGGAACATTCCCCAGAATAGATCACATACTGGGACACAAATTAGCCCTCAACAAGTACAAAAACATCAAGATCATACTGTGCATATTTTCAGACCACAAAGCTATGAAACTCGAAATCAATCACAAGAAAAAAATTGGAAAGGTAACAAATATTTGGAGACTAAAGAACATCCTACTAAAGAATGAATGGGCTAACCAAGAAGTTAAAGAGGAAATTTAAAAGTACATGGAAAACAAAGAAAATGATAACACCATAGCCCCAAACCTCTGGGACACAGCAAAGGCAGTCATAAGAGGGAAGTATACAGCAATCCAGGCCTTCCTAAAGAAGAAACAAAGGTCTCAGATACACAACTTAACCTTACACCTTAAAGAGCTGGAAAAAGAACAGCAAATAAAAAAACCAAAACCAGCAGTAGACAGGAAATAATAAAGATTAGAGCAGAAATCAATGCTATTGAAACCAAAAAAGCAGTAGAACAGATCGATGAACCAGAAGGTGGTTTTGAGAGAATTAACAAAATCGATAAAACACTAGCCAGTTTGATCAAAAAGAAAAAGGAAAGGGCCCAAATAAATAAAATCAAGAATGAAAAAGGAGAGACCACAACCAACACAGCAGAAATACAAACAATAATAAGGGAACATTATGAGCAATTATATGCCAATAAAATGGGCAATCTGGAAGAAATGGACAAATTCCTAGAAACATAAACTACCAAAACAGACTCATAACCAGTAAAGAAATTGAATTAGTAATCAAAAATCTCCCAAAAAACAAGAGTCCAGGGCCACATTGGTTTCCAGGGGAATTCTACCAAACATTTAAGGAAGAGTTAACACCTATTCTCTTGAAGCTGTTCCAAAAAATAGAAATGGGAGGAAAACTTCCAAACTCTTCCTATGAAGCCAGCATTACCTTTATTCCAAAACCAGACAAAGACCCTACTAAAAAGGAGAACTATAGACCGATTTCCCTGATGAACATGGATGCAAAAATCCTCAGCAAGATATTAGCCAGCCGGATCCAACAATACATTAAAAAAATTATTCACCACGTCCAAGTGGGATTTATACCTGGGAGGCAGGGCTGGTTCAATATTCACAAAATAATCAATGTGATTCATCACATCAATAACAGAAAGGACAAGAACTACATGATCCTCTCAATAGATGCAGAGAAAGCATTTGACAAAACACAGCATCCTTTCTTGATAAAAACCCTCAAGAAAGTAGGGATAGAAGGATCATAACTCGAGATCATAAAAGCCATATATAAAAGACACAACACTAATATCATCCTCAATGGGGAAATACTAAGAGCTTCCCCCCCAAGGTCAGGAACAAGACAGGGATGTCCACTCTTGCCACTGTTATTCAACATAGTATTGGAAGTCTTTGCCTCAGCAATCAGACAACACAAAGAAATAAAAGGCATCCAAGTCAGCCAGGAGGAGGTCAAACTTTCATTCTTTGCAGATGACGTGATACTCTATATGGAAACCCAAAAGTTTCCACCAAAAAACTGCTAGAACTGATCCATGAATTCAGCAAAGTTGCAGGATATAAAATCAATGCACAGAAATCGGTTGCATTCCTATACACCAACAATGAGGCACCAGAAAGAGAAACCAATGAATCAATCCCATTTATAATTGCACCAAAACCCATAAAATACCTAGGAATAAATCTAACCAAGGAGGTGAAAAATCTATACAATGAAAACTATAGAAAGCTTATAAAAGAAATTGAAGAAGACACCAAAAAATGGAAAAGTATCCCATGTTCCTGGATAGGAAGAACAAATATTGTTAAAATGTCAATACTACCCAAAGCAATCTACATATTCAATGTAATCTCTATCAAAATAACACCAGCATTCTTCACAGAGCTAGGACAAACCATCCTAAAATTTAGTATGGAACCAGAAAAGACCCCAATAGTGAAAGCAATCTTGAAAAAGAAAACCAAAGCAAGAAGCATCACAATCCCAGACTTCAGGCTGTATTACAAAGCTGTAATCCTCAAGACAATATGGTACTGGCACAAGAACAGACACTCAGATCAATGGAACAGAACAGAGAACCCAGAAATGGGCCCACAAATGTATGGCCAACTAATCTTTACAATGCAGGAAAGAATATCCAATGGAATAAAGACAGTCTCTTCAGCAAGTGGTGCTGGGAAAACTGGACAGCGACATGCAGAAGAATGAACCTGGACCACTTTTTACACCAGACACAAAAATAAACTCAAAATGGATGAAAGACCTAAATGTAAGACAGGAAGTGATCAAAATTCTTGAGGAGAAAGTGGGCAAAACCCTCTTTGACCTTGGCCGCAGCAACTTCTTACTCAACACGTCTCCGGAGGCAAGGGAAACAAAAGCAAAAATGAACTGCTGGGACCTCATCAAGATAAAAGCTTCTGTACAGCAAAGGAAACAATTAGCAAAACTAAAAGGCAACCGATGGAATGGGAGAAGATATTCGCAAACAACATATCAGATAAAGGGTTAGTATCCAAAATCCAAAAAGAACTTAACTCAACACCCAAAAAACAAATAATCCAGTGAAGGAATGGGCAAAAGACATGAATAGACACCTCTCCAAAGAAGACATCCAGATGGCCAACCGACACATGAAAAAATGCTCATCAACATCACTCATCCTCAGGGAAATACAAATCAAAACCACAATGAGATACCACCTCACCCCTGTCAGAATGGCTAACATGAACAACTCAGGCAACAACAGATGTTGGCGAGGATGTGGAGAAAGAGGATCTCTTTTGAATTGTTGGTGGCAATGCAAGCTGGTGCAGCCACTCTGGAAAACAGTATGGAGGTTCCTCAAAAAACTAAAAATAGAACCACCCTATAACCCAGCAATTGCACTACTAGGCATTTACCCACAGGATACAGGTGTACTGTTTTGAAGGGACACATGCACCCCCATTTTACAGCAGTACTATCAACAATAACCAAAGTATGGAAAGAGCCCAAATGTCCATCGATGGATGAATGGATAAAGAAGTGGTACGTATATACAGTAGAGTATTACTCAGCAATCACAAAGAATGAAATCTTGCCATTTGCAACCACGTGGATGGAACTGGAGGGTATTATGCTAAGTGAAATTAGCCAGTCAGAGAAAGACAAGTATCATATGACTTCACTCATATGAGGACTTTAAGATATAAAGCAGATGAATATAAGGGAAGGGAAGCAAAAATAATATGAAAACAGGGAAGGTGACAAAAACATAAGAGACTCTTAAATATGGAGAACAAACAGAGGGTTCCTGGAGGGGTTGTGGAGGGGAGGAATGGGCTAAATGGGTGAGGGGCATTAAGGAATCTACTCCTGAAATCATTGTTGCAGTATAATGCTAACTAACTTGGATGTAAATTTAAAAAATTAAAAACATTAAAAATAATAAAAACAGGGGCGCCTGGGTGGCGCAGTCGGTTAAGCGTCCGACTTCAGCCAGGTCACGATCTCGCGGTCCGTGAGTTCGAGCCCCGCGTCAGGCTCTGGGCTGATGGCTCGGAGCCTGGAGCCTGTTTCCGATTCTGTGTCTCCCTCTCTCTGCCCCTCCCCCGTTCATGCTCTGTCTCTCTCTGTCCCAAAATAAATAAAAAACGTTGAAAAAAAAATTAAAAAAAAAAAATAATAAAAACAAAAACAAACAAACCAAAAAAAACCAGACCCGGGGGTCAGCAAACCTCATTCACAAACATAGAGCTTCTGATCAGGGATGAATTTCTAAAACATGACTGGACAGCAAAAGATCACGTGGTATTTGAGGAAAGCTCCTAACATGAAAAAGAGAGACCCAAACAGCAGAAGGAATTTGAAGACTGCAGAAATGGTGTCAAAATCAGAAGAAAATTCCCCCCAAAAGTACAGAGAGAAGAGAAGATATTGTATCCATGAAACAAGAGTAATCACAGAACAAGGAAGAAGTCTTGGAAATTAAAAAGAAAGAAAGAAAGAAAGAAAGAAAGAAAGAAAGAAAGAAAGCAAGCAAGAAAGCAAGCAAGCAAGCTAAAATTTAAAAAAAAAAAATTGTTTTTCAAGTGAGACTCCAAGATAGTTTAGCAAAAAACAAATGAGAGAAAACAATACCAAGATTGGAGTACTGATCCAGAAGGTCTGTATCAGATAAGATTAGGTTTGGCTGCATATAACAGAAAACGTAAAATGCTAGTGTCTTAAATGTGCAAGGGTTTATTCTATCTTAAATGGAGCTAGGCATAGTAAGGTCAATATGGCAGCTCCAAAGAGACCCCCCATCTTTTTCTGTTTAAGTTTATGTATTTATTTTGAGAGAGAGAGAGAGCATGAGCAAGGGAGGGGCAGTGAGAGAAGGTGAGTGAGAAAATCCCAAGCAGGCCCTATGCTCTCAGTGCAGAGCCCCACGTGGGGCTCAATTTCACAACCATGTGCGAAAACCAAGAGTCGGACGCTTAACTGACTGAGCCACCCAGGCTCCTCAAGACCCCATCTTTTTACTCTGCCTCTCTCAGCACATGGCTCCCACCTTCAAATTCACATCATGATCCAAGGCAGCTGTACTCCAGCATCAGGAAGGCGGAAGCCAGGAGGGACAGAGGGCACTCCTCCCAGCTAAATCAGCTCCAAAAGCAGTGTTCCAATAAATCCCACACCAGCACTTTCACTGACATCTCATTGGCCAGAACTTAGCAACTTGTTCTCATACAGCTACATAGGAATCTAGGAAATGTGTTCTTTTATCTAGGCACTTTACCACAACCAACCAGTAAGTGTTTTCTTACCAAGGAAGAAGGAGAGGATGCAAATGTTTAGAGAGTCTTTATTACAGGGTCCGGTTTCTGGACCCTGTAATATAGTGTCCAAAGAAATGGAGAGAAACAGAGAAATGGATAGGCAGAGATTACTCAGAATTAGTACAAAGACATCACATCTTTATGTTGATGGACTGCCAATTACCAAGCATAATGAATGGGAAAGGACCCCATGAGGGCCCATCCTAAGATTTCAGATTCCCGGACATAAAGAGAAGATCTAAGGTAAGTTCACAAACAAGTGATCGGGGCTAAGAAAAAAAGTGGGCTTGTCAACCGCACTCCTGGGACCTGTAAGACAGTGGAGAAGTGCCACTGAAATTTTGAGGAACATAATCTTCATCCTAGAGTTCCCTACTTGCCACAACTAACAATCAAGTGTGTAAAGTCTCAACCATGAAAGAATGTGGTGGGCAAGAAACCAAGAAAGAAGAAAATGTGGGTTCCAAGCAACAGGAGATCCAGCATGAGAAGGAAGGGTAGGAGAACTCCCCGGACGGCCGCTGGTTACCAGGCCTGAGGAGCAAACAGCCCAGTTTGGAGGAGGAGAATGAATGGATGGATTATCTGAAATTTGTACTGAGAACCCATGGCGGGGGGAGGGGGGCGGTGTAAGAAAATTTAGCAATAGACACAAAGAAAACTAAACAAATGAAAAATGAAGTCATTATAAAAGCTAAATCCTTATCCACCATAATGGAAGTTAGGTGGTAATGTCTAATTGAACTATAGCATTTCATGCACATTACTAAAGTACGGACAGAGGGGAAAAAAAGAAAAAATCTGTAGGGGCTGGAAGTGGTTGTTTCTACAGAAGAGGGAAATTGGAGTAAAGAAATTCTTCTTCATAAACCTTTCAGCATCACTTTTAAACTTATGTATATTATCACTGTGATTTTAAAAATCAGGTTTTGAAATATGAAAACAAATAACCGTGTTGTTGTCCTTTTCCTAAGTTATCCAAATGTAGTGGCATCCTTCATTGGAATTACTAAGAAGAAAAATATTAACTGAAATAATTTACTAGATGAATATGAATTAATTTTGTCTTTATTAGGAACTTGATACCTCTACCAAGTGATCCTATGGATTCTAGAAATCAAAGTTTCTATATTCAAACTCAATCTCAGCACCAACAAAAAAATGCCCTTTTATTCAAGAAGGTCAACACCAGACACACAAATACACACAAACACAGCATTTCTGTCCATGTTTCACTGATTCTATTTGAAGGCTTTAGAACAAAAGATCCACAGGAATGGCTTACCAAGTACCAAACTATTAAGTTCCTGGGTCCTTGGAACACCCATCTAACTGTTGATTAAAAAAAAAAAAAAATCCAGGGGCACCTGGGTGGCTCAGTTGATTAAGTATCTGACTTGATTTCGGCTCAGGTCATGATCTCAGGGTTTGTGGGTTTGAGTCCCGCATCAGGCTCTGCACTGACAGCACTCTCCCTCCCACTCTCTCTCTCTCTCTCTCTGAAAATAAATAAATAAACTTTAAAAGAAAAAGCCAAGAAGCGTTAATGAGATAAATTGTGGAAGGAAAGAATCTGTCAAACTGAACCAGGAAAGGAGACAGCTAACATAACATCTCTGCAAAGATAAGTATTATTTGAAAACTCATTGTGCAAATTTGTCATTGAGAACTCCAACTACTTCAAAGCCGGTTCCTGGGCTGATGAAGACAAAGGAATGTATATGTGCCGTGTTAATTTTACATGTGCCCAAGTACCCGGACGCTCGTTCTCTCTCTCGGAAAGATGAATTGATTGAAGCATCCCAGGAAGCTTTTTTCACCTTGCAGATAACAACTAGAAGACTTATTGGGCCTCTAAAGTGCGTATGATGAGATGGGCAAAATAAAAGCCTCCCTCCTTGAGTGAGTTCCTGCTGAGCCCAAGCAAGAGAAAGAGCAGGGAGGGTTTGATTCTGCCGTACCTGAGCTCTGTGCCTTTTCTCTCTTGCAATTTCTTGTAATTTTCTGTCTTGTAATTTCACTCCTAGTGACATGTCTTCTTATTTTCCAGATGCAGACTTTTCATATGTTAGCTGCCGCTAGTCCTCAATCTCACTCCAAACAAACACTGCATTTTGAAACCCAGTTGCCCTCAAGAGGAACATCACTCCTGGGTAGACCCATCAAACGAGGAGTGAACCACAACCAAGCTTTAGATGCCTAGGCCCCTGCACTCTGACCACTGGACTATGTATGTAATGACGAGGAAATTCGCTCACGAGGTAATGTTAAGTGAAAAAAAGCAGAACATTTGTGTGTCCACATGTTATATTATACAGATGGGTGTGTGTGTGTGTGTGTGTGTGTGTGTGTTTCAGAGAGATACGTTAAAATATTACCTGTGCTTATCTGTGCTATAGAATGATTATGGGTTCTTTGCAAATTTTCTTCTTTGTGATTTTCTGTGTTTTCCAAATTTTCTCTATTGGAAGCCAAGAACACATATTACTTTATCATTAAAAAAAAATAGGGGCGCCTGGGTGACTCAGTCAGTTAAGTGTCCGACTTCGGCTCAGGTCATGATAATCACAGTTCCTGAGTTCGAGCCCCGTATCGGGCTCTGGGCTGACAGCTCAGAGCCTGGAGCCTGCTTCAGATTCTGTGTCTCCCTCTCTCTCTGCCCTTTGCCCACTTGCACTCTGTCTCTCTCTCTCTCTCAAAAATAAACATGAAAAAAACTAAAAACATAAATAAATAAAAGAAACGTTGAATAGAACTCTTTTTTTCTATTTAAATTTTTTTTAACGTTTACTCTTTTTCTGAGAGACACACAGAGTACAAGCGGGGAAGGGGCAGAGAGAGAGGGAGACACAGAATCTGAAGCAGGCTCCAGGCTCTGAGGTGTCAGCACAGAGCCTGACACGGGGCTCGAACCCATGAACCCTGAGATCATGACCTGAACTGAAGTCGGATGCTTAACCCACTGAACCACCCAGGCGCCCCTCTTTTTTTCTTTTTAAAGCCAAAAGAACTTCTAGCATATTTTCCACCTGCTTGCATCTTCTATGTTATAATACAAATTCTGGATGTGTGGAGATATACTAGGAGTTACACCCTGAAATTCCTATACATTTTTTTCTGGGCTGGACCACATGGTCTTTGGTATCATAATCTGGCTTCCCTGCTGAGGTTCCATTCTTCAGCAGACTTTTCTAGTGCGGTGCCTTCCCCCACCTTCACCACGTGCTTCCTGACTATTTGTTTGAATAGCCAAGAAGGATAAATATTTAAAGCTGATCAAGACGCACTTTGATTTATGAGCATCTCTTTTTGGGTGTTTTCAGGATCCAGTCCTTTATTCTTGCTAAGGAGCAGAGAGTTGATAGGCAATGCCATTAGACTAGTGTGCTATTCCTTTTTTTCCCCACATGACGCAATATCTTCCTTCAACGTTACATTATCTCAGGTCAATAAATCCCAACACTGGGGAAAAAATAGGAATACCAGTCTTTTTTAATGACAGGGAAGCTCAGCTACTCTGATATTTGAACTTGTCACCTTCTAAATGTGGAAAGAGGGGGACTAAGGTTTCTTTTTTTGAGAATTTTTTAAGGGAAGAACACTGTGTCACCTGGTTGCCTGACCTCTCAGTCAGAGAGGCTGTCACTCTCCTTTGTTGCCATTAAGTGGCAGTTTAACACCACGTCACCTGCCATCATCTGGATATGCAGAATTCCAGGGCTTTTGAGAACAGTTGCTTCTTGATCATCCTTGAGAACAAACAGGGTGTCTCCGTTTCGGCAATACGAATGCAACCAGCCCAAAATGAAAGGAAAATTTAAAGCATGTCTATTTAATCTTGGGCTGCTTTTTTTTTTTTTTTTAACGTTTGAAACGTATCGCTATTATTCAGAAGTTTGCACAATTTTAAACAAAAGAAACAAAGCTACAGGGTTGAGCTCTGACTCAGGAATTGCTCCAAAACTGTCTTTCTTATTCTATCATTCTGGTCTGCCCTGCTCCATGATTTCACACCTTGAGGGTTTAGCCAGAATTCTCTCTCACCAAGACAGAAATAAAGCATCCATTTCAGCTGACTTGTCACCCCTAAGCTGTTATCTTTCTGGTGCAGAATATTCCCTGGACAGATGACAAAAAGAGGGCTAGATATTTTTTTGGTAACTAATTCGTCAGTTCAACATCTATTGAGTAGTGACTTATTATACGACACCTAATGTGCCAGCTGCTGGTGGTACTGAGACAGTGACACCATTCCTTGCCCTTTAAAGATGAAAACAAATAAGCCAACAGCCGTGACACCACGATCTAAGTGCTGCTGTGCAGACGGAGAAAGAAGGTGTTAGATATTCAGAAGAGGGGGGGCCCCTGGTCCACGTAGAGCGTTCAGAAAGCTCTCCTAAAGGAAGTGGGCATTGATATTGAAAGGTGAAGAGGAGTGCTTTCTCCAGGTAGCAAAGAGGGAAAAGGGATTCTGACACAAGGAAATGGCTCCGGTGAAGGCAGGGTCGGGAGCATGTGGTGAATCCAAGGGTCCCAAGTCCCCTGGGATAGCGGTAGTCCAGTGTAATACAGACAAGGAAGATGAGGAGGGAAAGATGATGGGGGGTGGGGGGGGGCAAATCTTGGAGGCTTTATAGGTAAGACTAAGTTATTTAGCCCTTATCTGGAGATCAAAGAAGAACAATTGAAAGATTTGAAGCAGGAGAATTAAATGATTAAAATTTCCCTTTAGGAAAATCACTATGGATACAGAGTAGAGAACAGTTGGAAGGAACAGGAAGAACACGGGAGCCAGAAACACCAGTTTGGAGATGATGGCAGGAGACCAGGCCTGCACTAAAGAAGGCACCTGGGAGGCAGAATGGACAGGGTTTTGTGATGGGTCAGATGGTGGTGGTGGAAGCGAGGGGAGAAGGTTAGGATGAACCGGGTTTGGGGCTTGAGAGAATCAGTGAGTGATCATGCCATCAACAGAAACCAGTCCTCCAGAAGGAGGATAAATTCTGCTTTAAAGGGCTTCAGGATAGCTTTTACCAGGATGGAGGTTGCATTGGCACAACTACGCTGCGATGGTGGTGAGTCATTCCTGTAGTCGTGCATTCAATGAATGTGCTCTGCGCCGGGCGCGATGCTGGCCAGTGAGACGAGGGTCCTACAGCCCAGGATCCACTGCTGTCCATGTGCCACTCCTTCACCGGCCCCGAGACTCTCCCGAGCCCATTACCTTCATCTCAAACGTGGTGACCAAACCCTCAGCTGGTTCGCCTGACCGTTGTGATAACATTGGGGAAAGCCCTTGGTAAACTGTACTCGCTAGAAGCTGAGTGACAATTTCGCCTTGTAGATGGTTGGACCATGTTGGCCACGGGAGAGCCGAGAGAAACCAGGTGAAGAAAACTAATCTTCCCAGCAATGTGACAGACCTGGATGGAAGCGAGGAGGGAGCTCAGAAAGCCCATGACCCCCTTCCTACCCTACGCTGACTGTCTCCTTCCCCCACAGTGTACAGGGAGGTAACCTTGGAAAGAGGGACGTACTCTGAAACGGCGATGGGGGAGTTCGTAAAACTGAGAACAGTTGTCAGTGAAGTCACTCGTTTTAAATAACAATTCCTTTTAGTTGGTGCTTCCGGTGAGTACAGATTAAAATATGATTCCGTAAACCAGATGAAGTTCCTTATAGTCCTGTGGTGCTTGGTAGTAAAACACAGTGCTTTCAATTGTGTGAATTTCACAGAGTTCGCCCCTTGGTGTTCTGATAAGGACTCTGAGACGTGGCAGGAATTATTACACTCATTTTGTAGATGGAAGGATTTATATTTGGGGGATCCGACAAAGCTATAAAGTAGTGAACGTCACACAGCTAGTTGATGAAACCTTGAATCCACACATCCGTGGTCTCGGGGATGAAGGATTTTTTGGTATTATTTTATATATTTACTTAGAAGGGTCAATAGTTTTGAAAACTGTGTGAAATCTTGGTCGGCAAATCCCTTCCCAGTTTCCCAAAGAACAAGTCTAAGAGGGTATTTTGGAGAGTTCCTGGTTCTATTTTCTGCTCCCTCTCTTTCCTGAATCTTGAAACCCATTTCTCTACTGGTTCTCTTAACCTACAACACGTTAGAGTCTCCCTGATTCTCTCTCCTCTTCTAGGTATGATGTCATCTCTCTCCTCTTCTTGGTCAAGATTTCTGGGGGAAACGTAGCTGGTCTACACTCCCCCCAGCTTTCCTGTATTTCAACCCACAAAGATTGGGCTTCTGCTTGGCCTATGGCACTGAACTTGTAGTTACCTGGGTAACTGATGACCTCCCATTGTCACATGTTTTGGCCCTTCAATGTGGCCACCAGGCGGCATGACACTGTTGACCATGTCTTCTCTCTCCCTGGTTTCTGTGCCCCCTCTCTCCGCGCTCCTTCCTTGCTCTCCCCCTTCTCCCCCCACCTCCTTTGTGGGCTGGCTCCTCTTTCTCTGACGGTTCAGTAAAGCCCTGTATTCTCTATACACCTTGATGATCTTCGTCTCTCCTTGCTCCGGACATGAGAAAGGTAGATCTCAACCTTTTTGTGTTTGCAGCACATTCTGGAACAGTAGAATTTGTGGAGGCAGCATGATGGAATTTAACCGCACCCCCAGAGAGTGAACTATATCCCCTTGTTGCCCTTTGGCACAGTGTGGCTGTTTAATGGCATCGTTAAAACTGTAATAAATACTGCAACAGAAGGTTACATGAGATTATGAACGCTTATTACAGGAGAAGTTAAGGTAGTCAAGATCCAGGTTAAGTTCCATGGAGATCTGAAAAATGAAGAGGTGTTCATTTGGGTGATGTTCGCTACAAAAGGGAATAGCATGTGCAAAGGGCCTGTAACCAGAAAGAATGTTACCTGCTCAAGGATCTGAAAGCAGGCCCACAAGGCTGGAGTGAAGAGACTGGGATAGAGAGGCAGAGTGGTGGAGACTGTGAGGGCCTCCGACAATGCCCGGGATCTCAGCTGTTACCATCAGAGCAAAGGGACAGATAATGGGGGTGCATAATATCAGCTTTGGGTTTCAAGATGATCTCTCTGGCCACACTGTGAAGAAAGGCTTGGAAGAAGAGACACAGCATGTTTCAGAGTGACCAGTGGGGGGGGCTGCTGTGGACATGCTGGAGAGAGGGGCCGGGCCCCAGGATCAGGTGTGGCACTGGTGCCTGTGGGTAAGACCAGACAGATCCAAGAGAAGAAATCCACCTCGGGGAAGAGTGATGAGGGAAAGGTAGCTGAGGAAGTTGCTGGGTGGTCCAACTGGACGGTTGGGCAGATGAGCGGCACCCAGAACGGGGTAGGTCTGGGAGGAAGACTGTGAGGATGGTTTCAGACTTGCGGAGTTCGAGGCTCCCGGACTGCCAAGCCCTGTCAGACAGAAATGGCCTCCCTTCCCCAATTTCTGACAGGGAAAATTCCAGTTCATCCGTGGAAGCCCAGCCCAGGTATTACTGTCCCCCTCCTTTCCCACACCCGACAGAGCTCATCATTTCTTCTCTTATACTACCTCACCGTCCAAGGCAAACTCCTCTCTTGCACGGAAGTGTAAAACTCCATTTGCAAGCTCGTGTCCTCTACTAAGCTGTTTGCTCCCTGGAGGCAGGGCTGTGAACTGATCTTTGCACTCCCAGAGCCAGTACATTATCACCATCTCACAGCTGCTCACAAACACGTGAAGAATTGATGTGGATACATGTAGAACACGCTTAAGATCTCTATAGCACCCGTCTCCTGACAAGCTCAGGAGGTCACAGCAGACGTAAACACGTTTCCAAGTCGAAGGTGCGAAAGGTGAGCTATTACAGGCGTTTGTGAGCATCTGGAAGAGAAGAGACGTTGCCCTTCACTGGGTCACTGTATCAGCTGGGGTTACATTTGGCTGCAAGGAACAGAAAACCCAGCCTCGGCTTAAATAAACGGGGACTATTTTTCTCACAGAGCAAGAAGTTCGAAGGCGGGCTATTGCTGGAATTGCTTCGAATGCCCAGCAGTGCCAGGCTGACTTTGTTTCCCGCTCTGTAATCCACATTGGCCTTGTGGCCTCACGCTCCTTGTCTCTCGGTTGTCATCTGGTTGCAGCGGCCCCAGGTCTCTCGTTTGCGTGCGGGCATAAAGAACATGGGAGAGGGAATGACAGAGCCAGCAGCCTATCTGTTTGACTGGCTCCCGCTAGGGCCGCTCCACACAAGACCGGACGGGAACTCTCTGGGCTCATGGAAATGTCTTCTCTGCTAATTTATCTTCTCTTCCTTTTTGTATTATAATTCTAGTCATCACGTGTCTGTTTAATGAGAACAAGCATTAGGGACTCAGAGGAGAAGCGTCTGGTTATGTTTCAGATTTTTTTTTTTTAAGTAGCGTTCACCTGTGCACAATTGTTTATGAATTTTAGGTTTCAGATTTCATGCCCGGGATCATTTATTATGGTTCTCAAGGAGGAAAGGCGGGAGAAACACGGGACAAACAGGCAGGAAGCAAGTACCTCATTGGCTTGCACTGACTACCCTTATGCCCTTATACACCTAAATCTAACAGAAACCCATGTTCTTGACAACCCAGGAGTGAAAGACAGCCAATGTGAATTATTTGTCCTCGCTATGAACGTGAGTAATTAAGAAACCAGCTAAGGGCTGTGTGGGAACATACTTTGACAGCAGCTCCTACAGAATCTGAACCCAAAGACAGGTTGCAAACCATGTGTGAGATCCTTCCTGCTGCCATTAACGGCTGCTTCCCGTGTTACCATGCACTTCATATACGCCTGGGCACACCGCTGAGCGCAGGTGTCTCCTCCACCCCAGATCAGAGGTGCCTTTAGTGTTAGAGACCCTGCCTTCCTCCCCGGCACAGCTTCAGGGCCCTGCAGATAGCCCAGCTCATAGCCGGTGTTCAAATACCGCAGGGCTGAGTGAAGGGTCCATGAGTACCCTCTTAGCTCCTCCACTAGTAGGAAGGCCAGAACACAGGACATAGGGAATCCTCACAAAGGATCACTGTACCTGAAGGAGTACATCCAGCTTCACACACACACTTTCTGTGGGTTCCAAGAGGCCTCAACATGAAGCGTCACTGGGATTTGCTGGCCACACCAAGTTCTTGGGGCTCAAACTTATTTCGGTTTTCAAACACAGTCGGCCTTCTCTTCCCTTGCTGCACCAGGGACAATCTACCTCCCCCGGCCACTCTTCCACCTGGCTAATTCATGCTCATCTTTGTTAGCTCATGTGTCCTAGACCTCGCCTCCTGGAGAAGCTTTCCCTGACCACACCCCCCCCTCAAGTCTGGATCAGGTGCCCCCTCTACGAGCACACGCTCTTGGTTCTGGATCATAGCTGCCCATTACTTTCTTTGTGGACCGTGAACTCCGAGAGGGCAAAAGGCGATTTTGTTCTCCCTTTTGTCACCACAGCTTATGCCGCCTCCCGGAGCATAAGAAGGGTTCCAACTATCTTGCGGTACACTGATGAAGCAGTGGCGTGTTCCCAGAGTGGCGGTGCCTTAGGCCCCCTCTCTCCGCAGCTCTGACTCCGGACGCGGACCGGGAGTGGCGCACCCGTGTCGCTGGGACCCGCCCCCGGGCTCCGGAGCCGCCCCGCCCGCCCGGCCGCGTCCCCGCGAGCTGGGCGGAGGCGGCTGGGGCAGGAGCCCGCGGAGCAGGTGGGGCGACGGCCCCGCCTCCGCGTCCCGGCAGCACCAGAGCCGGCGGCGGCGAAGGAGCCGGGCGCACCGAGCGCAGCACCGAACGCAGCGTGGTCGCGGGGGCGGCGCCTGGAGCACGGCCTCTGCTGGACTGAGCCCCGAGCCAGGAGGCGGCGGCGGCGGCGGCGGCGGCGGGGACGTCGGCCGGGGCTCGACTCCTGTCCGGCCCCCGGCACGGCTAGCGGCAGGTGGCCGTCCGCGCGCGTGTGCAGGTCCGTGCCTGGAGGGAGAGGGGGGACGCGCTGTCGCCGCGGCCGCTCGGGCCGGTCCCGGCGCGGAGTGGCCCGCGGCGCGGTCAGGGGTGCCGCGCGCTCGCCGGTGTCCGGGGATCCCCGCCCCCCACTCTGCCCGTCGCGCCGCGCCTCCGGGGCCGGGCCGTAAAGGGACCGCGGAGGGAACGAGGTCACCGCGGGGTTGCCTGGTGACTTCCCCCCCGACCCGACTGTCCGGTGAGCGGCCCCTGGCGCCCAGGCCGCCTGGCCTGGTCCTCGCCCAGCTCTGCCTTGCTCTCTTCCCCGCTTCCCCCCCAGAACAAAAGGCTGGGGTCTCGCTGAGGAGGGGGCAGTCGCAGGAAGAGCTGGCGCGGAGTAAAGAGCTAGGACATTGCAGGGCTGGAGGTGGCTTTGGGGGTACAGAAGCAGCCCCCAACGAGGAAGCCAGTCTGGAGATGTGAAATGACTTGTCCAGGGTCACACAGCTGGTGCTTAGTGACCCGGCTGGGGCCAGACAAGCGAGTCTCGGGACTCCCCTCCCAGCGTTCATCTCCAGGCTCCTGAGGTCGGTAGTCTGTGCTCTGGCGATTTAGATCTGGCCACACATGGGCTTTGGAGTCCTTTGAAGGAGTCAGAGAAGGTGGTAGAGCCTGTCCCCTCCCCCCCCCCCCCCAGAGAGGCGTGAGAGGAGCAGGGCTGCAGGAGAGGGCACTTGGGAAGGGGGTGTGAGGAACGAGCCCTGCCCCCGTGGGCAGACGGGCACAGGCTCTCAGGAACAGTGCCTTCCTAGCACCGCGTGCCAGCCGCGTGGGTGTGCCTGTGGCAGGAGCCCGAGCCGCGTGGGGACCGAGTGCACGCTGCTCCCTGGAAAGAAGTTCTGCTGGGAGAGGCCCGGGGGAGCTGTTCCCGGCTGGCCCGGGCTGCCCAGATAGCATCCCTGACATTCAGGATGTTGTTGTGTTTTGTGAAGGCAGTATTTGGAAGCAAAGTTACTCTGTAGCAGGAAGTTGGACTGTCACTTTGCCTCCCCGAGAGAGCCTGGGGTCATTGGCTGCAAAATGAGGGCCTTGTTCTGCATGGACTGAGCGATTGAGAAAGTTCATTCCCCATCCCTTATTTGCAAAATCTTTTATCTCTTCAGGAGAAGGATTGGAAGTCTATTTCTTATGGTCAGCCACAGGATATCACTGGGACCCCGGCCTTCCCTGGGTTGGGTTGTTTGGGTTTGTTTGTGGTTTTTTTGGTAACTTCAGGCAAAGCTAATCATGGCAGTGCAGGAGCATCGCCCGTATTAGGAGCAGGGTTGCCTTTGGGCCTTGCAATGACCTGGACAGCACATGAGGGGGGCTTCTGGGGTGTTGGAAATGCTCTCTACCTTGCCTTAGTACCGATTCCACGGTGTAGACATATAGATGTTTATAAAGTCATTCCCTTGAGATTTGTGCGCTTGGCTTGTGTATGGGTTACCTTGATAAAAAAAAAAAAAAGTAAATAAAAATTTAATGCTAAAAATCCACTCACTGTGGTAGCACACAGATTAGTGCAGTTTTCCAGCCAGTGCATTTTAGAGACACGTTTCAAAACCACAAAAACCGAATCAGAAAAGAAAAAAAAAAAAAAAGGACAGGGGAACGAACGAAAGTGTAGAAAAAACGGGAAATGAATTATACGCCGCAGAGACCTTCACCACATCACCCCGTATGAGTCAGTTCTTTAAGGGGGGGAGAGATTGTTATTCTGCCAATTTTACAGATGAGCAAATAAAGTCACACACATTTAAAACGCCTTAAATGCTTTACTCGGGGGAGCCAGGGTTAAGACCCTGGGTACACAGACTTCAAATTCTGTATGTATGATGAGAAACAGGCAATTTTTGGCCACCTGAAGCAGGAAAAAGAGACTGGAAGCCTGGCTTCCTGCCCTGCCCCCTTTTTGTTCCTTTCCAGGAGTCTCTGTTGTTTTCATATAATTGTGCGTGTGAGATTGTGTCACAGGCTGAAGTTAGCCAGCAGCAGAAGGGATGGAAGAAGCGTGTGTGTCTAAGAACATACAGTTTTAGAAACAGGAGAAAGCCAGCTGGCCTAGCCTGCCAACGCTCTTTTAGGGGATGTATTGTTCAGAAACCATAAAGAACAGGTTGCGATTTTGCAGTTACTCAAACACACACACACACACACACACACACACACACACACTAAATAATATAATCTAGAAAAATTACGAGAAACCAAAATGTAGTGAACTCTAGAGAACACATAGAGTTTTCACCAGGGAGGAACAGTCAACTTTCCCACATCCTAGAATTTATAAAGATATGTTTGTTACCGCTTGAGTAAAAACAAAACCAGAAAAACCACACACTCTACAAGAATAACTCGGCAGATGAAGAAGAGTTGTTTTCTAGCCAACGTGTTATAAATAGACGTCAAATTTGGTGCAGAAATATTTGAAACCTGAAGGTACAGTAACATCATGTCCAGAGAGAAAACTTATCCTCATGTGTGGTCTTCTAGTGATTTGATATTTCTACCTATTAAAGAAGTAGAAACGTGTTTGTTTTACCAGCCAGTTTCATACTGAAGAGTTGGGAGGTTGGGCTTATTCTTGGAAGTACTAAGTTTTGGGTTAGAGCACATGGGTTATGTGGAGCGACCAAAGAGGTATCTCTAGGTGAATCTGCTTAGCCGAGTGCCATCAAGCATGATTATGCATCACAAAGTTATCTTTAGGAGACTTTTGCCTTGTCACAGTAGTGTTCCTGCCATCTGGCTGCTGGAATATTTAGAAAGGAATCGTAATGTTTGACTGACTTTGCTGATAGTATGACAAAACAAACTTTGAGAGGGAACTATTAAATATGAGTTAGGATCGGTGAGAGAATGATTGGTGACTTCTCATGTAGTCACTGTGACAGAACTGAAGAGACGTACTGTTCCCTGCTGATGCCCAGCAGGTACAGCACGTACGTTTTCCTACCGGCTTCAGCCAATAACACACTTGAAACTCCCCTTTTGCAATTCTTAAAATTTTTTTTAATGTTTTTCTTTATTTTTGAAGGAGAGAGAGAGAGAGAGAGAGACAGAGCATGAGCGGGGGAGGAGCAGAGAGGGAGGGAGACACAGAATTCGAAGCAGGCTCCAGGCTCTAAGCTGTCAGCACAGAGCCCGATGCAGGGTTCGAACTCACGAACTGTGGGATCATGACCTGAGCTGAAGTCGGACGCCCAACCGACTGAGCCACCCAGGTGCCCCACCCCCCCTTTTGCAATTCTAGTTGGGTCTTTCCTTAGACCTGTTCAAGTGGGAACCTGACCCAGTGTGCAGCAAGGGAATCGTGTAGTTAACTGCTGTGGTTAAGTGCCAATGAGATAAAGTGAAGCAGAGCAAACATGGGAAAAAGGCCAGGCGGACGATATGTGGAGCAGGTACTGTGTGGAAGATTTTCAAGTGCACCTGGAAGGGACGTTCATCGTGTATGGGTGATGTATTCCAATGAGACACTGAATCTGAGATGGTGACATCCAGGAAAGAGTGCTTACGGAATGTAAGCTCCTAGGGAGTAGCTACGAGGAAGCGGCAGCCAGCCTCAGTTCTTGAGCTTATGAGGACATGTGTCCATAAAAGTGTGTGTGTGTGTGTGTGTGTGTGTGTGTGTGTGTGTGTGAGAGAGAGACAAAGCGGGATTCCTGGGGTGCTGTCCACTGTGCCTTGGGAGCTAAAAGCTAACAGGTGCTCCACACTTAGTATGTGCCAGGCTAGGCTAAGACCTTTCTATGTATGAAATCATCGCAATAGCCTTATAAAGGAGCTGGTTCTTCTTACTTTCATTATCAGTTGTGACAGAGAGACCAAGGGCTAATCTGCTCTTAGAATGATCATGTCACACCCTGCTCTCAGCAGTCTGCTATCAGCCCATTCATAACCCCAAGACACCCTCTACCTCCCTGACTCTCCCTTTTTGCAACTGAGCTCCTGAAGGGCAGGTACTTGTCTGCTTCGTCTCTGTTCCCAGCACCTGCACCATCATGGCGTATGATGAGTACTGCATGAACAAGAAAGTGAATGGATGAAAACCCTTATGTTCTAAGATCATAAGCCAATTATTTTTGGATTATCTGTCCTTTTGACTTTTACTGTCTCATTCCCCTCAGTTGATATGGATCGTCAGGCATGACTTTATGGACAAGATGTATAATAGATATCTCCTGTAAAGCTGTAGGATGGTAGGGGTCCCTGGGTGGCTCAGTTGGTTAAGTGTCCGACTTTGGCTCAGGTCCTGATCTCGCAGTTCACGGGTTCGAGCCCCAAGTTGGGCTCTGTGCTGACAGCTCAGAGCCTGGAGCTTGCTTCAGATTCTATGTCTCTCTCTCTCTCTGTCTCTCTCTCTGACCCTCTCCTGCTCATGCTTTGTCTCTCTTTCTCTCAAAAAATAAGTAAAAGTTATTTTTTAAAAAGCTGAAGGATGGGAAACTCAGCCTACAAAATCAGAAGGCCTCTGCTTCTTTTAGAAATTCAATATTATTATTTCTTTTTTTGTAGAAATTGTATAATTCAGAATACCTGGGTCTGAATCTTGTGTTCATCACTTGTTTGTTATATGATCTTGGACAAATAACTTTGCTATGCCTCGGTTTCCTCATCTGTCAAATGGGCCTGATAATAGTAGTTATTTCATATTTAGAGTACATAAGATAGGTTCAGTGCTTAGAATGGTACCTCATTCATAGCAGTGGTCAATAAATTAGCTATTGTTATTATCATCTGATGCTTTTATTTTTTTTT
The DNA here is from genome assembly GCF_007474595.2 of Lynx canadensis. Classification (NCBI taxonomy): domain Eukaryota; kingdom Metazoa; phylum Chordata; class Mammalia; order Carnivora; family Felidae; genus Lynx; species Lynx canadensis. The sequence continues at coordinate 120,827,266 of NC_044304.2, forward strand.
TAATTTTTTTTAACGTTTATTTATTTTTGAGACAGAGAGAGACAGAGCATGAACGGGGGAGGGTCAGAGAGAGGGAGACACAGAATCCGAAACAGGCTCCAGGCTCTGAGCTGTCAGCACAGAGCCCGATGCGGGGCTCGAACTCACGGATCGCGAGATCATGACCTGAGCCGAAGTCGGCCGCTTAACCGACTGAGCCACCCAGGCGCCCCTCATCTGATGCTTTTAAAAGTTGTCTGCCTTAAATATTCCCCATTCCATACACATTTGAGGAGTTTACAAAAATAGATAATAAACAGAAAATTAATAGAGAATGAAACCAGGGTAAAGAAAACACAGATTGGAAAGCAAGATAAAATCAGAGGTAACTTAGAGAATAAGCCTGTTTCATAAGATGCAGGTAGTTTCTAGAGATGAGTCTACTGTGAGGTCTAGTATGGTTTCTGGAGAGAAGGTTACAAATTTGCCAGAGCTTCCCAGTGGCCAGAACACAGAGGAAAGAAAACACAAATAGTTACTTGATCCACAGTGACCATGAGATAAAAACAGATCAGTTGCACAGCTTTTCCTGGTCCCAAAACCTGGGACAACTTTCTCCTGGTGGGTCTTCAAAGCAGTCGTTGCTGCTGTAGGAATCTAAGTGTTCAACATAGTCCCTACTGTGAACACAATGGAAGTTTTGTGGTAGAAGGGCAATAATAAGCGTTTCCTAGAATGTTATTGACTATAGTTCTGGAGACCTAATCCCAGAGCACAGCCCAGTAAAAGCTCTTCTGTGAAGAACCAGCAAGCTGTGGTTTGGGGACATGCTATTTTCTTAGCTATGTTTACTGAGGGCCTAGGAGAGTAGAAAGATTCTTTCTTCCAAAGATTGTCATTCTTGGGAGAGTCAGGTGAACAACCCCATCTTTAAGAACATTCATTTTGACTAAAGCCATTTAAATATGCCAGATCAGTTGACTTCATCCAGAAGGGTGTTCCATGCACATATGCTCATTAATAGAGTATGTATTCATGAATTTTCTTAATGCAGATAGTCCCATAATCTCTGTTTAGCTGCACATTTTATCACAGTGTTTGGAAAAAGAAAAATCCAGTGCTTTGTACTACCTCTTAAACCCCTTAATGCTATCAGGACTTCTGGGTAGTAAGAATAAATACTTTGGTTTTAAATTTTTTTAGTAATCGAAATAATGGTCATGTCTTTTTAGTCTTACTATATGTTATATGCTAATATAATCTAATATGCCTAACAGTAAATATATATATATTAGTCCAAATATGACTTGTATCCATTAGGATTGCATTCAGTCGCCAAGCCGACCAAACAAAACAAAAACAACACACGCATAAGAATCTGACTTAAACAGATATGTTTATTTGTCTTGTGGAAATAGACTCCCAGGAAAGGCAGTCCAGAGCTGATGGAAGAGCTCAGACAATGCTTTCAGAGAGTCTGTCTCTTTCCATCTTCCTGCTTCACCCTCCTTAGCCTATAGGACCTCATCTTACATCTGGCTGCTTCATGGTCACAAGATGGCTGCTGTGTCTCTGGGCTTACATCTGGAGTACAGTCAGGAAGAAGAGGAAGGTGTAAATATCCGAAGAGTGAGAGCCCTTCTAGTGCGAAGGTGTTACCTCTTTATTCAGAAAGTGATGCCCTCCCCAGCTGCTCCCACCTACATCTCGTTGACCAGGATGATGTCACAAGGTTGCTCAAAATATAGGGAAGTCTGAGAAATCAAGTATTTTTAGCTGAGTAAATTGCAACTCCTACCCCCGCCCCCCACACACAAATTAGGGGTTTCGCTATGAGGAAGAAGAGGGAATGGTTATTGAATAGACAGCAGTACAGCCACCTGACTTGCTGCCTTTATTAGCCATGCCCTTGACTTAATTAGAAATTACAGAAGACAACTCAGTAGTTTAAAGTGTTATGCGTTTCCAGATCTTCATACAATTAGCACGCAAGAATGAAGCATACCCAACTGCCTTATGTAAAGATTCCTGAGTCGCTCTCACCCGTCCCGATTCTTTTCTAAGTTTTGGATCTAAATTTCCATGTGCTGAAAGCACTTCATATGCTTCAAAGTAAACCCACTTCTCCCTGCCCATCTACCCCTGGTGCCCCCATCCACACACTTTCTCCCATCTTCCTTATTTAACCCTAGATTGTCTTGGCAAGGAGTACTGGGGTTATCCTGGGCTGATTCTTCTCCCCCATCTGAACATGCAAGCTAATATCCTCCTTGCCTGGATCCCATGATGCTAATTCAGATAATGTCCATCCTCTCTCGTATGGATCCGCAAATTTTTCCACCTGTTCACTGCTTCTCCCTATAATTCATGTTCCTCACATGGCCCCAGGGTGCTGTCTTTGAAACACAAAGTATTTTAACATCTTTCCTGTCTTTAAAAGCCTACAAAATGAAGTTCAAATTCCTTGACAACCTGGCTCTGTGAGCTCTATGCTGGCTGTGACTGGTTTCCACACACGCCATACGTGTGCACGTGGCAAAGCTTTGCTCATACCCTTCTCACTCCCTTCCACCATGCAAGGCCTGCCTCAGGGTTTTCTTATGCTTTTTACTTGTCATTACCCATGGGAGCAGTTAATTCAAAGCACTTTATATTTCTATTAATATTTTTTTTTTACCCTGGGGGCGCCTGGGTGGCTCAGTCGGTTGAGCGGCCGACTTCGCCTCGGGTCATGATCTCGCGGTCCATGAGTTCGAGCCCCGCGTCGGGCTCTGGGCTGACCGCTCAGAGACTGGAGCCTGTTTCAGATTCTGTGTCTCCCTCTCTCTCTGACCCTCCCCCGTTCATGCTCTGTCTCAAGGATAAATACACGTTAAAAAAATATTTTTTTAATATTTTTTTACCCTGGATTCTGTTTTCCCTGATATTAATCATGCTGCACCAGTTTTTTGAATAACAGCCTTATTGGATTGTAATTCACATACCATAAAATTCACGCTTCTCAGATGTGCAATTCAGTGGTTTTTGGAGTATTCAGAGTCACACAACCATCACTGTCATCTAATCTCAGAACATCTTCATCACCCCAAAAAAGAGACCCATTAGCAGTCACTCCTCATATTCCATCTCCTCAGCCCTGACAACACCCATCTACTTTTTACTTCTATGGATTTACCTATTCTGGATATTTCAAACAAGCGGGACCATACGGTCTGTGGCCTTTTGCGACTGGCTTCTTTCACTCCGTGTAATGATTTCTGGGCTCATCCAAGCCAACGCACGGATCAGTCTTTCATTCATTTTTATTGCCGAATAAGATTTCATCCCCTGGCCATTTTGTTTATCCACTCGTGGGGCGATGGACATTCGCGTTGTTTCTACATCTTGGTTCTGATGAACCACATCACTAGAAATATTCACGTATAGGTCTTTGTGTGGGCATAAGTGTTCATTTCTCTTGGGTAGATAGCCTGGGAGTAGAGTTGGTGGGTCTTACGATAACTGTTGGACATCACAAGAAACTTTCAAACTTTTCTGTGCCATTTTACATTCCCCGCCCCAGCAACGCACAGTTAGCTCTGCCTACGGTAGGAGGAAGCCTCTGCAGAGAACCTGGCACCCGAGCATGTTTTAGAGAATCACTAGTCATTTTCCAGGTGGCAGAGGCTGTCATATGCAGCCTGACTAGCATGGGCAAAGACACAGAGGTATAAAGAAAAGGTACATAAGAAAACGTCCCGGGTGTGGTGTGGGTAAAGTATAGGATGCGTAGAAAAGAGTGGAGGATGAGATCTAGAACTTGCCTCCGTATTAAGGAGCTGTGAAAGGTGGTGTGTTAAATCGGGGAGTGATGCCCTGTGGTCTGAGAGGCGTGGCCTCTGGTCACTTGGCTGTCACTGAACTGTGCTTGCTGCCACGGGAAGGGATCTGCCTGGCGAGAGATGAGGTGGCTTCTGGAAGCAGACTGTTTGACGTTCTAGCAGAGCTTCAGGCAGGACGTGAGGCTAGAGGTGCCGGAATCTGCTGGGCCCTTCTCTGGCCCGAGCTGGAACAGTAGGAATAAGGTGAAAATACTTAAAGTCTCAAAAGTGACCCTTAAAAAGAAAGGATTTGTCTCTCAAAAGTTTAGGAGGACTCACCATCCTAAGTGAAAAGTTACCACCTTCGCCTTAGAAAGTAAAAAGCACCCTCCTTATAAAATCTGACATCATCAAATATATTAATTAAAGAGGTGGTAATTTATTTTGCAAAATGACTCCTTATTTTATAACACTGATTACGGGCTTCCATTGAATAACAAACTCCTTTTGTATACTTAAAGCATACCCCGACTTTCCAAAATTAGAGATGCCGTTTTTCAGAAGGATAGCTGTTGTATAAAATGAGACTTACTTATAAATGTGTGATTAATATCATGTATTTTTAATAAGCTTTGTTCTTCTTTTAGCTCATTCAAAGGCAACAAAAAAAAAAAGACAGGAAATCAATATTTTCTGCTTTCACCCTTAGGAACCTCACACACAACGATTTTTATGGCATTTAACTATAATTTAAATACCTGAGTCAATGATAAATATTATCAATATCTCCATTTTTTCCCTTCTCCAAATACTGTTCAGATATTATAATGAATTCAGTGAATGATCTGGGAACAAATTTGCGTTTCCCTAAGAGTCTTCTAAAAGGAAACCAATTTGTGAGCTCATGGTAGGTGTGACTTACTAGGTTTCATATTAGATTGTGGTTAAAGTATGTCTTCATTGTGGAACTCACATAGACAAGTCTGCATTAATCCTTTAAGCATTTCAGCAGATAATTAACTACAATCTCCGATGAGGGCCGAGCAGATTCAGCCCCAGGAGCTATTGTCATCAGGGCTGGTGTTTCTCAGGTGTTAAAAGTCCTCCAGATCACAGATGTGAGAGGTGAGTGGGCACTCAGCTTAGTTTCCCTCTCACTTTTGTGCGTCAATTCCAAGTCCGGTATGCCATTTTCATGGATCCAGACTGCGGAAATTAAATGAGTCTATAGAAAGCCTTTCGGTAAAGGCTCTTTCAGTGGTGTGGGACAGAGAGTTTCATCATGCTAGATATTCCGCAACAGAGCTTTTCAAACTTTCGCGGGCACAAAAATCACTTGTTGATAAGATACTCCCAAGGATTCTAATTCAGTAGGTCTGGGGCGGACACTGTGCCTTTCTTACGTGTTTTCCACATTCTAGAGCCGCTCAAACTGTGGTGCCCAGGCCAGCAGGGTTGGTCTCACCGGGGAGCTGGTTAGAATTACACGATATCAGGCCCCACCCAGATGACTGAATCAGAATCTACATTTTTACAAGATCCAAGATCCGATGTGGGGGCTCAGACCTCATGAACTGTGAGATCATAACCTGAGCCGGAGTCGGACACTTAACCAACTGGGCTACCCAGGTGCCCTGTATTTTCAAGTGACTTAAGTTAGCATGGTGCTTAAGAGCATGGACTTTGGAGCCAGGCACCCCAAGTTTGAATGCCAGCTTCCCCACTAATTTCCTGTGTGACTTTGGATAGTTTTCTTAACCTTTCTGTGCCTCCGTTTCCTCCTCCGAAGAATGAGGATAATAGTAGTTCTCTATCTGACTGGGCTGTTATGGTGCTTAAATATACAAATATTCAAATATACCAAAAGCCCTAAGAACAGGATCAGACACACAGTAAGGGTTATGCTACGTCAGAGCTAACTTGTTTTACTATTCCCTAGAACTCAAATGTTCAAGGATTTTTCTATGTGGTTTATATTCCCCTCCCCCCCTTCCCCGCTTACTTAGGCCAACATGCCCCAACTCCCCCCAAAAGGCTAAATACCTCCAGGACTTGCATACCATTAAGGAGAGTGAGGATATCAACTTTCATTCGGCCAGAAGAGGACAGTGTTAAGTGGGAGAGGTGGCGTATGGGACAGGTGGGAAGTCCCAGGAGAGGACTCTGCCCATTTACTCATCCAACAGTGAGGAAGTGACAGCAGAAAGTGAGCACTCATAGATGATTTTCACCATCACCTGGAGAAAAGGGTGTTTTTTTTTTTTTTTCTTTATCCTTTTCCGTACAGCTTTGGCAGCTTTGCCACATGCTTTTCGAGAAAATGTCTTATTTGTGCCTTATGTGCTCACGGGCTTGTGGGTTATGATTTCCTGGCCGCAGGGCACCTTTGATAAATAAATGACTGATCTGTAGGGTGGCGGGACCTGGCTGAGACCATAATGCAAGCAATGGCTTGTCCCATGGGGCTCATTTGCCTTTATTAGTTCAGAGGTAAGAAATCTCTGTTCTTCTGAACCCCCAATTCATAGGCAAAGAAACAAAGAGACTCAGTGGAACAGTGACAAAACATAAAAAGTTATGAGTACACAGAGAACCTTATTTTCAGCTTCCTATTGAAATGTATTTTAAGAACCAGCAAAAGAAGCTTTTGTCAAATAGTGGCAATAATCCTTCTTCCTTATGTTTTTAAAATAGGCACACATTCTATTTGTGAGCAACTGTAAACTACCCTTGGGGGAAGAAAAGTGAGTGTATCGTTTTGACAAAAGCAGCTAGCGTGTAAAATCCCTTACCGTAAGTGATTTCTCCCTGAAAAAGCTCAGTTGGTGTACATATATATGTAACTTTTTATATTAATGCCATAGGCAAGCCCAGTCCACATCTCTTTCTGAATCCAGTGGGGCAGGAAGGGGAACAGAGGGGTAGGAGGGAGGGTTTACCATCTACCCTCCCCCCCCCCCCCCCCGACTCCTGCTAGCTCCTGGTAAAGGGATTGTACTGTGGTGGTCTGTGGATCCTATGGGACCTGCAGATGTGTTCTCTTGGCCCAGTGATTTTTTTTTTTAATTTTTTTTTCAACGTTTATTTATTTTTGGGACAGAGAGAGACAGAGCATGAACGGGGGAGGGGCAGAGAGAGAGGGAGACACAGAATCGGAAACAGGCTCCAGGCTCCGAGCCATCAGCCCAGAGCCTGACGCGGGGCTCGAACTCACGGACCGCGAGATCGTGACCTGGCTGAAGTCGGACGCTTAACCGACTGCGCCACCCAGGCGCCCCATGGCCCAGTGATTTTTAAAAGTGCTTTCTGAATTAGTTTAGCCACATTTAAAAACTGGATTTCACACAAAAATCTGGATTTGGGACCTTTGAGCACAAACTGGGAGGATGTGGCCCATACTGGTCTTGCGTTCCCGCTGAATATCAGTCAGCCAGAGCTCAACGGGGGCCTCCACCTCCAGACCCGGACCGTCACTCCCGGGAGCCAGGGTTCCCACACACCTTGCCCATCCACTGTTTCCTCACCTCTGAATCAGTGGTCACAAGTCGGCTCCCTGCGCAAGGGATGCTGGGAAAAGGAGCTCCTGGCTTCTGGCTGAGGGAGGCAGGACTCCTGGGAGAAATTCCTCAGGCATAGGAAAAGTGTCCAAGAGGTGATGGATGGCCACAACAAGACGGACGTCCACCCGTACCCGAGAGAAGAGACTTGCAGAATGGTGTCGTGCCATTTCAGCCCCTCTGTGGTTCCAGCCTTTCCTTCTTCTCCACCACGCCTACGGCGCCCCCCAGACGGCTCACGTTCTCCCACTTCTGTATCTCTGCCTCTGTGCCCACAGCCCTCCTGGAGCCACCTCTGCACCTGCGGAAGCACGCAATAGCTTCTACCAAAATGTGTACCTATTGCCGCCCCCACCCCCGGCTCTGAATTAAAGGTGACATTCCTCGGCACTCCCCAGCCCTCACGTACCCTACTCCACCTTTTATTGTAGTTCTTGGTGGTGATAGTGTGATGATGAGAAGTACAGTTTCCAGTTATGCGTCTGCTGTGTGTCACAGCCTCCCTGATGTTCTTCAGGTACTGTCTTTTCGTCCCGATAACGAACTAAGAGTCAAGCATTAGAATTGTTTCACAGATCAAAAAAATGAGACCCCCCCCCCCCCCCCCCCCACCGAGGCTAAGTGACTTGGCCAGGGACCACACAGCTGGGAAAAGCAGAGGCATGAGTAGGACCCGGGTCTGTCCGACTCTCAGAGCAGCACGGTCCCCTGTGCTCAGGGGGTCTCATGTGGACGTGGCATCAGTTGTTGCCTGGACACCCTCTAACGCTCGCTGCTTGAACATCTAACCCGCATCTATCCCAACGCTATTTTCTAAAGTTATTTCATGAGTTGGGAGGAAATATCAAGGCCTTTGAGAATCCGGCTTTTTTTTTTTTTTACCCTAGACACTTTTTAATACATTACAGAGCAAAATAACAGTTTTAAATGTGTCGGGAGAGCACAAAGCTTCAAAGAGCTCATGGGAACAGCCTGTGACTTCCTGGAGCTCTGCATTCTTCACTGTCAGATTTTAACAACTACTTTTCTAGATAATTACTTAATTATTTTATCTGTCAGGAAAAAGCCTTCACAGCCATCAAGTACTGCATGTAAAAATACCCTTTAATCCTCAAGTTTGAAAAAAATCACGCCGGCGATTTCAGCGAGCCGGAAGCCCCGTGGCACCTACTTACGCTCAGATCTCTCAGGATAAAGCTAACGGACGGCAAGCGGTGTTCAGGTTCAGGGAGAGCAAGTGGGAGAATGATACTTCCCTGAATCCGGTCCTTTCCACTTGAAGGTCTCAGAAATATTTAAAAACCTTTGCTAACTGGAAACAGAGAAGTCCTATGACCTGAATTATGCCAAGTTACTGAAACAAAGAAATGAGGTCTTGGATCCGAGAGGCCAGAGCGTTAACTCATCTCTGAAATTCACCAGAAACGAAGTAATGTGTCTGAGTCAAAATCCAGTTCCCCACCATAGGAAATGCCAGCGTCCCCCACAGAGTCGTTGAGGGCATTAAACAGAACGGTGTATTTTAAGTACCTACTACGGTGCTGAGCACATACAGGGGCTCAAAAAGTTACAGCCAATCCTTATTACTCACAGATTCCATAGTTTGCTAACCAACCCCAAAGTCAGTATTCACAGGCACTTCCGTGGTTGTTCAAGGACACGCACAGGGTAGGGGAAAATCTTGAGTCGCCCCGTGCACGGATGTCTGTTCCCAGCTGAGGTTGAACGAGGCAGCCCTCTGTATTCTTGTTTCAGGTCTCCTACTGTAAACAGGCGTTCTTTCCACATTCTGTGTAGTGCCATGTTTTTCAAATTTTTGTCTTATTGCTGGTGAGTCTGCTGTCTTTTTTTAAATTTTTTAATGTTTATTTTTGAGAGAGAGAGAGAGAGAGAGAGAGAGATGGGGAAGGGGCAGAGAGAGAGAGGGAGACACGGAATCCAAAGCAGGCTCCAGGCTCTGAGTTGTCAGCACAGAGCCTGATGTGGGGCTCCAACTCACAAGCTGTGAGATCATGACCTAAGCTGAAGTTGGACGCTTAACCAACTGAGTGTCCGGGTGCCCCTGGTCTGCTGTTTTAAATGTCCCCTCTGGCATATAACACTGAAGTGCTGTCTAGTGTCCTTGAGCACAAAAAGGCTGTGATGTACCTTATGGGGAAAATGTGTGTTAGATAACCTTCATTCAGGCACGAGTTATAATGCTGTTGGCATGAGTTCAAGTTAATGTACCAACAATATATATTAAATTAGATGTCTTTAAGCAGAAACACTCATAAAACAAGATTACATATTAATGAATTGACAAAAATCTTGTGACCAGATGTCCAGAGGGGTCCAATCCTATGTTTCTGCTAAGAGCAGAGGTTCAGTATTTGCTAACTCAGTGCTATGGCAACTTCAAGAATATAACTACCACAAATAATGGGAATTGGCTATATTCTATTAGGTTCCTATATTAGGTAGCTTAAAAATTAGTGGCTATAATAGATTAACTCCAAACCCTCCATGACTTAACACAGTCCATTTTTCATTTCTGTAAAATCCAGTCAGGTGTTTGGCACATGGCCTTAAAGAGGGGAGTCAGGAACCCAGATTCCTTATATCTTGTGGCTGTGCCCACACATAGGACATTTGCTTGCAGCCAGTGGATGGAGGAAGAGAGGAAAGCCGTGGGTAGAAGGTCTTTATGAGCCAGCTACAAGTGGAGCCCATCACATCTGCCTTCGTTCTCTTGGCCACAGCTCAGTCACATGGTGACATCTAACTTCAGAGGAGGCTGGAAAATATAATCTAGCTTCGTGCCGATCAGTTACATGAATAGTTTTGCCACAGTTCCCCATAATTATTTCCTATGGTCATTTTTCCTTAGATAAATGACAAAACCTTTATGTAAGTGACATTGAAGCTCCTTTTTTTAAATGTTTGTTTGTTTGTTTGTTTAGAGGGAGAGAGACGTAGAGAGTGAACAGGGGAGGGGCAGAGAGAGAAAGAGAGAAGCCACACTGTCAGCACAGAGCACACCACAGGGCTCGAACCCACACGCTGTGAGATCATGATCTGAGCCAAAACCAAGAGTTGGACGCTTAGCCAACTGAGCCACCCAGGCGCCCCGACATTTAAGTTTCTGAAGTTGCTTCTCTAATCCCTTTTCAGTTCTTCACCAAAGGAAGCAGGTCTTTCTCCTCTCATCTGTTCTGCTTAAAAGATGTAAGCCTCACCTAATGAGACCTCTAGATTTTCTCTTGCTCTAGAATAGTTCAGCCAAGTCTTTAATCCCTACTGTCAATTTCTGAATGAAATTATTTTGCCACTGAATTAAGGATCATCATAAAAACGTATACCCAGGGCCTTTTATGAAAGAAATTGTTAAAATACAAATCACTGATCATTCATATTTGCTCCAGCCAAATGGTGGGCTCACATCCAACTCGCTTTAGCATTCAGCCAGTAAAATGCCAGCTTCATCTGACTCTCCATTATTGTCTAGTGACAATTGACATTTTATTGTGTAATAAAATGACAGGGCTGCTACCTGGAAGGAGTACCAATGACCACCTGGGGTCTCTGCCCAATTTTAGTATAGTTTTACTCTCTGGACTTGGATGAGTATTTTTTTTTTCAGTGTTTCTGTTCTTGTTTTACTCTCAAGGGAAGAAACAGTGACACATAAATTACCAGGCGTGAGTAACTTCCAGGGGAATACTTTATAAGACAATTGCGCTCTCCTACAGTGACCAGCTCACGCACCTCTTTGGAACTCTTACAAAAACTATCAAGGGTTCTTGCCACATGAAAATTGAACTTACATGTATAGCCTACACCATGTTAAATTTTGCACAGTTTTAAGGGATTCTTTTTTTTTTTTTTAAGTTTATTTATTTTGAGAGAAAGAGAAAGAGAGAGAGCACAAGCAGGGGAGGGACAGAGACAGAGGGAGAGAAAGAGAATCTCAGGCAGGCTCCACACTGTCCGCACAGAGCCCGACTCAGAGCCAAACCCGTGAACCGTGAAATCGTGATCTGAGCCAAAATCAAGAGTCAGGTGCCCAACTGACTGAGCCACCCAAATGCCCTTTAGGGGATTCTTAATCCTGCTGAAAACAGGGTAGTACCATATGATCCAGCAATTCCACTCCTAAGTATATGCCCAAAAGAATTGAAAGCAGAGTCTCGAGGAGATATTTGCACACCAGTGTTCACAGCAGTATTCACAGCACCCGTAAGGTGTAAACAACCCCAGTATCTATCAACAGATGAATGAGTAAACAAAATGCGTACACATACAATTAAGGAAAGACATTCTGACACGTGCTTCAACACGAATGAAGCTTGAAGACGTTAAATGAAATAAGCCAGATACAAAAGGACAAATATTGTATTTGAAGTACCTAGAATAACCAAATGCACAGTAATATGCAGTAGGATAGAAACTACCAGGGACTAGGGGGGAGTTATTACTTAGGGTGTACCGTTTGGGACGATGAAAAATTCTGGGAATGATAGTGGTGTTGATTTCACAACACTGTGAATGTACGTGATGCCACTGAACTGTATACTTTAAAATTACAAAAATGACCAATTTTACACTGTATACCTTTTACCACAATAAAAAAAAAAAAAATCACGCTGAGAAGAGGCCGGATTTAGAGCCTGGGAAGCCTGGGTTCCAATCCCAGTTCTGCCAGTTAATAGCTATGTGGGACTTCGGGCAGGCTATTTAATAGCTTTGAATGTCATTTTTCTTACCGATAAAACTGGGACTACACTACTGACCTCAGAGGCTTGTTGTGGAAATTCATGTGATTAGCTGGTCACATAGCAGCCACAGAGGTAAAGAGAACGCGTATTAAGTAAGCAAAATCCTGTGGACTAGATTAAGAACAAAGTACCAGGTTACAGAATTGCTTCTCGCCTCTAAGAGATAAGAATATTAACATTGAATAGTACAAATGCCGCAGGAGTTTAGAGCTAAAGAAACAGGCACAGGCCTTGTTCTGGCCTTCCAGTAACCTCAGAGACAGAAGAAACACAGAAGTACCCCTGCCTAAGTCAGATGTTTATTTCTATTTCCACTTAAACTGTTGTTAGGTTCTGACATAGGTTTCCCTCATTCTTCTACGTGGTGGGAATTTTATCTAGTATAGGCTTTAAGTATAGTTTATCTAGTGTAGGCTTTCTTGGCGTGTCTTGATGCGGATTCTGAGACACGCACATACACACACACGCACGCAAGTGGCCCTGCTCCGCAGAGAAATACACTTACTTGCAGATCAGACATCCTATAACGTTAGCTGTTTGAAACAGAACCGTACTTGCAGATCTGTGCTCCAAAGCCCTCTATGTGGCACATACCAGTCTGTATAGAAACAACAACACAACAACAGAAAGAAAAGTAAGAGCTGACAGTAGAGAAGGAAGCAGGAGAATGATTAATGCACGTGGTAAGCCTGGTTCAAGGCTGGCATCATGAGTAACGTTGAGCCCGTGACATTCAGAAAGGTGACATTTCATTCCATTTGTTCTGCTTAGGAAAACTGGAGCACGTACAGAATATTTTTAAATTGCATCAGAAATGATTAAAAGTGTGATGCTAAGGAGATCGAACGCAGTTGTTTGGAAAAATCATGATGGAGTGAGGTATTGCCGTTGACATATATTCTACTGACATTGAGACATAAATAGCTAAATTTTACCAGTTTTATCACATAATTCTGTCTAAAATCTAGCTACTTCTTCTGTGTCTAGCACTTGACCCAATGCCCGCCTCACAGTGGGCATTTAATATTCATAGAAAGCATGAATGAGTGAAAGAATGAATGAATGCACAAGTGAAAGAAAGAAGCCATCCATTACATGCATGTGTCTGCGTGTCACATATTAACCTGTACATGGATAAAGACATCTGGATTCAAAACTATCTCTTTCTCCCTTTCAGGGCAGAAACCATTCTCCTGGGGACCCTGCGTAAGCAAGAGACACCGACGCTGTGACATATGCCAGTGCCACCACCACCACCACCTCCTCCTCTGCCTCCACCTCCCCCACCTTTGGGGGCTCCTCCCCCTCCCCCCCCACCAGCGCCCCCGGTAAGACCTGCTGTTTTGCAGTTTGTCAGTCTGGTTCACTGTTGAGTGTAAGCTGCTTTGAATGCACTTGAGCAGAAGGTTTTCAGTGTTCAGAACCATCTCCCCTATGGCAGGTGGCATTTTCGGGGCTGCCTCTGGGGGCTCCAGGGTCCGATTCCAAGCCAGCCCCGCCAGGTACTTCTCTCCCCACTCCTCCGGAGCTCTCCCACTTCTGTCTCTGTGTTGTATACAAACATCTGCGTAATTTTTCTTCTGAGTCCTGCTGCGCAATACAGCTTCCCAAGACCCCCTAACTGAGGCGAAGTGCACCAGCCGATGTGGGGTGCTGCTGAGTCGGCTTCCAGTGTGCCCTTTGGGTGGTGATCACATGGCTTGGGCTTCAGTTGCCTAGTTCTGGGTGCAAAGAAGAGAAGTGTCGTGCGAAATGCCACAATGAAACATAAATCTCTAAAGGAAACTTCCGTATCTACACAAGACTGAATTCAGTCCATTCCCATCTGTGTTACTGGACACTCTTTTTCGGTGTAATAGTTTGGGTTTAGAAAAAGAGGCACAGAGGACAGTTACTTCGTTTTAGAGAAAGGACTTCTCAACCTTGGCACCACTGACATTTGGGGCCAGATAATTTTTGTCGCGGAAGGCTGTCCTGTGCCTTGTAGGATATTTAGGAATATCCCTGGCCTCTACCCACTAGAGGCCAGGAGCACCCCCAGTCGTGCCAATCAAACGTGTCTCCAGACTTTGCCGTATGTTCCCTGGGGGTGCGATCATGCCCCCTCTCATCTTAGAAGAATATCAGTGCTTAATGCTGACAGTGAACCTTTTTTGGGAGGAAAACCTGGAGCACTTCTCCCCACTGAGCCTCCACTCCACGGGCCATTGCAGAGAGCCAGGTCTAGCACTGACCACGCCTCCTGTTTCCAGTGGAAAATGAAAGATACGATGCCATGGTGATGTGCACACAGAGACAGGGCTGCCTACGGATGATATGAACCAAGTCCGCAGAAGCCAGGAATAGACCCTCTCCTGCCATCCCCCACCCCGGTGAGAGTGAGGGCATGCCTGGGTGCCACCCCCGGGACGTTTGCTTTCCGTGCTGGCCGTATCTAACATGCCAGGGACGCATCCTGAAACGTGGCTCTTGCCCTTGAAGGGAGTGGAAAGAAAACACATTAACGTGAATTATATCTAAAAGCTCTCCAACCAGTATAGGAAGAATAGAAGTAAGTGTTGCAGTTCCCCTGCTGAATTTGATCCCACAAGGGATAAAGGAGATGAAGTTTGTAAGTGAAGGAAACATACATGGGACCGTCACGTGGCTCTTGTGTGGACTAGCCAGCACTGAGGAAGTGCCACTTCTAACAAGTTCAGACACCACAATACACAACAGTGTAAACTTAGCCAGAATAAATAAATTTGTCAAGACCCATATCATTGGAGATTGGGGAAATAAGCCCTTTTAAACACTGCTGGTGACACTCCCATACTTGGGACTCAATAAACGTTGAATGAGTCTTTCTGGAACATTCTCTGGCGGAAAACCATAAAAACCTAAACGTATCATACTTTCTCCTCTGGTTATCGAGTAGTTTTGTTTTTGAGAATGACTTAAGAGTTTAACCCTAAAGGAACCAGAAAGAATTTATACAAGGATGTGCACAGTAATGCTATGTATTCTAGTGAAAACTTAGACCTTAAATGGTTTATAAGAACTAAATGAGATTTAAGTCATGCTGTTAATTAAAAATTGCATTTTGTCATAGAGTTAATTAAAAATTACATTTATAACTGTGCTCATTATGGCAAGTAGTTATGGAATGATGGGTTAGAAACAATGCACATTTTGTGTGTAATGAAATCAGCTAAATAATATGTATAAGTAACCGAGATCAGAAGAGAATGTTGAATGCTGATAATTTTGAATTTCATTAGGCAGTTCTTTTTCTTTAAAGATGCTTAAGTTCATAATAAAAATAATGCTACATTTGGTTAATTTTTTGCATTCCCTCCTCCATTCCTAATTTTTTTGAGGAGGAAAATAACCATGTAAATTTTAATAATTTTTTATAATCACATCTTTCTACAATCTGGAAAAAATATACACAATGAATATTAAAGGGAAAGAATTAACATCCTTAGTATATAAAGATCTCTTACAGATCAATATGGAAAGGATAAGTAGAAAAATGGACACAAGATATGACCAGGTGGAAGACATACAAATATTCTAACCTCACTACAATTGAATAAACACAATTTAAAATAAGGAGAAACTTATTTAAACAATTTAAAATAAGCCCCAACACGGGGCTCAAACTCACAAACCACGAGATCATTACCTGAGCCAAAGTCAGACACTTAACCAACTGAGCCACCCAGGTGCCCTGGTGATGATACCTTTTAAATGTTGGCTCAAATATCAGGAACCAAGCACTTATAATTTTTAATGGGAACAAAAATTGGTATAATTCCTTAAAACACAATTTGTTAATATAGATCAAAACCCTCTACAAAATGGCTATATTCTATGATACAGTTTCACTTCAAGTAATTCTCCTTCAGAAACGAATCATAGATGTACGAAATATTTAGCTATAGGATATAAATGAAAGCATGACTTGTAATAGCAACCAAAAAAGAAAGAAAAGAAACAATCTAAAATTTTAATACCAGGCAATTTCATCAAAACGTGATTATGCAATCCACAAAATACTAGGCAGCCATTTAAGATCATATCAGAATTATTTTGTAACTTCCAGTGTAATGATTGACTCAGGCAAGGATCATCCATGAAAGCTAAAAACACCTCGTGAAACGTTTTGGGGGAATACAACGTGCATAGGATCCCAAGTATCACCCAGATTACTTCTAATTACAAAGGAGGAAATGTACTTTTAAAATGGTAAACTTAGTGTCGCCTATAACGGAATGACCTTATGTCACTAGCCTTTTGCAGTCATGCGACAAGAAATGCATAGCATCGCCCTGTAAAAATCACCTGCCAAAAATGAATGTACTCTGAGCAAGCAATTACACACATCCGGATGTGGGATCTTCTCCAGTAGAGGTTGGCAAACAAGAACGGAACCCACGGTCCGGTTTTTGTACAGCCCGTGAGCTAAGTAAGAATGGCTTTCACTTCTGCAAATGGTTGCAAAAAACCCAAAGAAAAATATTTCATGACACATGAAAATTATGTGAAATTCACATTTCAGCTCATAAAGGTTTATTGGACTGCAGGCATGCTCTTTTGTTTATATTGTCTGTGGCTGCTTTCATGCTACAGTGGCAAAACATCAATGAAATAACTTATTATTCCCCCCAGAATGATTTTATTTTCTCATTCATCAGACTGTAGTTTTGAAATTACACCCCGTTATTATTATTATTATTATTATTATTATTATTACATTTTGAACTTCGTCAGTAAAAATGTTGTGGAAATTTTGTTCTCTTTTTTTGGTTGTGTTGTACTTACGTAACACCGATGATTTTGCCTCTTGGCCCACAATGCCTAAAATATTTACTCTCTGGCCCTTTACAGAAAAAGCTTGCCAACACCTGTCCTACAAGCCAGCTGGCTTCATTCAGCCTTCTTTTGGTCACCTGCAGCCAATGATCTTGATACACTTGCACTGGATCTTGTCCCTCCCCTGTGCCACTTTGCAAGGACTTCCCGTCCCTCTCTTAACTGTTGCCCATCCCATCTCTCAGACCTCTGCTGTGCCCCTCCTGCCATGTCTCCTACTTTAGGATCTCAGCGTTGCTCTTCCTTTTGCCTGGAAAGATCTTTCTGTGCATCTCAGCTCAGATGTCACTTCCTTGGAGCACCATTTCCTCACACCCACAGTGGCATTTGTAACCTACTTTGAACCCCTCCTTCATAGCAGTTATCAGTTTTTAATTTTGTTTCTATTTGACTGGGGGCCACATTGTATGTTTTGTGTGGTCCTTTAGTTCTGTGTGCCTGGCTCATACACGGGCACTCTGCTCATTGAATGAATGAGTGAATACATGTATGCATGAATTAATATCTGCATGGAAGGGTTGAGAAAGGGAGGTAAATGTCTTCCTAACCAGTGGTCAGGACTTTAAACACACATGCTCATGGAGCAACGTGGCAGGTTGTTCTAGACGTAACCTTTGCAAGGACCGAGGGCATTTGTGTGTTATGTGGGATTCCCCTGTCATGGAAAGCGTCCTGTCAAGCTTCGGCTTAGCTCTGGAAGATCTGGGGATCAGACCAGGGCCAAAAACTTTTTGGTTTCTTCCTCCCACCTCTCACCTCTTCCCTTCCTGTCCCTCCATCCTTGTCTCCTCTTCTTGGGTGATGTGCAGCTTTTCTTTTTCTAAAAACATGAGTGTGGAACCAGGAAGAGGGCAGATGGGACTTGCTAAAGTTTGGGAGCAAGCTTTAATTAAAAGCCAGACAGTCTTCACCATCTTCTTTCCCTTCTTTTCTTGCCCCATAATCCTCTGTCTTTTGTCTCATCCCTTTAAAATCCAGTAACAATATCAAAATTGCCTGCCTGGTGTATTGGTCCACTTACAAGGAAATTATTATTGTTTCTTTGGTTACAGGATGTAACTTTTTAAAAATCTAAAGAAAATATAATGGATTTGATTTTTGAAAATGCAGCAGACTTTTACTGAACTTTTGTTTTCAAATCTACCTACGACCCTTTTGTAGTGTCCAATATGAGAGAATAAACTCCTTGAGGGCCTATGGTTTTTTCGTTTTCTTGCCATAATCACATAACACTGTCTACTCAAGAGGAAGGAAATATATATGTCTCTGACCAACTGATAAACCGTTTGGAGTTGGGTTGGCCAAGGGAAAGCCTGATGGTAGGGTCATGGCCACAGCATGTGTTTATTTAAGAAGCAGGTTTGTAAATTCTTGCAGCATTATTTTTTAATGTTGCTCTTCAAGCTTAAACATCTTTTTTTATTTATTTTTTTTAACGTTTATTTATTTTTGAGACAGAGAGAGACAGAGCATGAACGGGGGGAGGGCCAGAGAGAGAGGGAGACACAGAATCTGAAGCAGGCTCCAGGCTCTGAGCTGTCAGCACGGAGCCTGACGCGGGGGCTCGAACTCACGGAGCCCGAGATCATGACCTGAGCCAAAGTCGGACGCTTAACCGACTGAGCCACCCAGGTGCCCCTCAAGCTTAAACATCTTAAGGAAAAAACAATTCCCCAAGGAGAACTTGTATCTTATTATTTCAAAACAAAGGGGAAACTGGCTTGATAATCATTTATTTACAACGAAAAGCAAAACTCTAAGTTAGAAAACATCATGGTGCCATATATTTCTGCCTGTCCGTTCTGGAGATAACACTTACTAAAATGCTTCAGGGAAATTGCAGTGAGAAGCATCTTGTGGCCCCGCGCTTTTCTGTCCCTCCTTACCATTCGCAGAGTCTTTGTTGGCATTCGGGAAACCCTGCGATATTTTTTTCTCCTTGCAGTCTAAGGATTGCATGATTCACAGGCAAGGGGGACTTTCCAGTGTCAGGAAGTATCAGCTGTGGCTTACATTGGGAGGTTTTTCCCACCATCTCTGGGATGCAGGAGCTCACGTGGTGTAGAAAAACATGTCAACCTAAGAAAGAAAACGTGGAAAATGGAGTGGTATCTGAAGTCCCGTGAAAGCCTTTTTCAGAGTTTTGTGTTTGCTGTGGTTAAAAACAATGCAGAGTTGAGGGGTGCTAGGCGGAAGGGGGGCTTAGTAGAATTCCATATTACCCTATATTCTGGAAAAGGTCATTTGCATGTCTGCTGGTGTATTTGGAATAATGAGAGGTTAAAAAAAAATTCTTAAACACTGTCACTCCGATTCTCATGACGCTCTGACACTTTGATTAGTGTTGCTAATAAGGGATTGAGAACACTTAACCCGGAATTCACAGTGACCGCTGGGACA
This sequence comes from Lynx canadensis, assembly GCF_007474595.2. Lineage (NCBI taxonomy): Eukaryota > Metazoa > Chordata > Mammalia > Carnivora > Felidae > Lynx > Lynx canadensis. Next base: position 120,846,616 of record NC_044304.2, read on the forward strand.
AGGAGAAGGCGTTTGCATTAGGCCAAGCTATTAGGAGAGTATTGACGTGTGGACTCTCCTTCACACATTGCAAAACTACACCTTTGTCTTCAAGTAATTTTAAAAACTTGATTCTCCCTCTCGTGCCCATTTGCACCCACAAGGAGTAGCACTGCTCCAGTGACAGCGGAGAGAGCCTGTCTTTTGCAACAGATCTACTTGGTGTGTGAGCGAGAGAGGTGTGGCAGGACCTGCCAGTTATCCTTCCAAAGGGCCATTCTGGGCGGTATTTAAATGTGTTTCTTGTTTCTGCAGCTGTGAGGTGGGAGGGGTGGCAGGAACAAAAAGGAAAAGGCTTGCAGGGGTGTGCTGGAGGCCAGGATTATGCACTAATAATGCCTGGGACTTGGCCAGAGAGCCTGCAAGCTCTCGTGAAAGGCTTTTATCAAATTTCATAGGAGCCCAGGAGCGTAAGTCACTGTCCTGCAGCACCTGAGCTGAGGGATAAGGCAGGAAGGTGCCATGGGAGTGTGAGGCCAAAGGGCCACTCGTGAAAACCTCGGCCGTCTCTGTAGCCATCCCTACCCAGAGATCCGTCTTATACCCCAAATCTGCTGGCCCTTTGCCTTTGAAAGCTTTTTAAACTGCAGCGTAACTAACAATTCCTAAAAAGCTGCAAGTGACCCATCATATGTATCCTGTCGTACTTAGGAGCGCCACTGTGGTTTGGAGCCTGGGATCTTTGGGGGTGGGGGGTGGGCCCCCTTCCCCCAAACTGCTCCTTCCTTTCTTGCCATAAAGGGAGAACACTACCAGTGTCAGGTTATCGCTGGCAGTTAGAGATCCAGCTCAGACGCACTAGAGAAAGCCGTAGGAGGGGAGACGGTGCTGGGACCTGCCGGCACATCTCTGCAGTCGGGTGTTGATGACCGGTAAAAGTCACATTTTCTGGAACGTTTAATGAAAAGCAGGTAGCATGGCGTGCAAAAAGCAGGCTACCTATAGGTAGTGTGGTCCCAACTATACAAAACTATGTAGGTAGATGCTCACTCATGGTCTCATGGCTCGAGGTCTCTGCTGCTTGCAACACTGGGCACACAGTGGGGACTGAGCTCTGTGACCGCAGACTGTGCCCTTAACCTTGACCAAGCCATTATGCCAATTTATGGAGCTTTTGCTGCACAGACTTACCCAGTCTCTGCCTCTGAGGAGCCTAGAGCCTGAATCCGGAGAAGTCCGGTCTTGTCATTGATCACTGATCCGTCAAGGTAGGACTGAGTGTGCAATTGGTTGTTCCCAGAGCAGAAACTTTGTGCCTTGAGTTGCTGCCTCATTATGTGCTTTCTGCATATGTGATCCTTGAGATCCCATCTTTTTTTAATTTTTTTTAACGTTTATTTATTTTTGAGACAGAGAGACCCAGAGCATGAATGGGGGGAGGGTCAGAGAGAGAGGGAGACACAGAATCTGAAACAGGCTCCAGGCTCTGAGTGGTCAGCACAGAGCCCGATGCGGGGCTCGAACTCACAGACCGCGAGATCGTGACCTGAGCCGAAGTCGGACGCTTAACCGACTGAGCCACCCAGGCACCCCTGAGATCTCATCTTTAAAGAGCCCTGTGTCCTCTAAATTAGTCACCTTTCATCCTAAGCTTGCTTCTCTGAGCATCAGGCACTGAACGTGTCCTGCTAGTGTTTTGAGATCTCTCTAGAACAGACAAGTTCAGAACTGAAAGGATCACGGGGCCCGTGAGCAGTTAGTGAGTGGCCCTGAGACCGTGCCTAGTACTGACCTAGGCACATAGTAGGCACTTAATACCTAGCCTTACTTCCTGAACTAGTGAGTTTTGCGAAAATACAACTTGCAAGGCAAACCCGCTGGGAGCTAACCAGCCAGCACTTTACGTCTTATACCTGCATAAGTCTTGAAAGCCAGAACACGTTCTCTGTTGTGTCAGAACAGCCTCAACACATTCAAATTTCAGTAAGAATGTTTTATAAGGCGAATGCAGTTCTAGCAGAAGTAACACATTTAGGGATAGCAAAAGTTAACACCCAGTTATTATTTTAAAAGCCATAAAAGCTCTACCCGTTCCAGTTTGTTACTCTTTTCAAAGAGAATAGACCTTGCTCCTTTCCTTTACATAAACACATTTCAAAACTCCAGGAAGGCGACACGATGTACCAGTTTTGGACATGGGAGCTGTAGATTTCCATTTTAATAAGGTCTGTTCACAATAGAGGAGTTGGAATGCGTTTTCAGGCTGGCGAAGGCAGGATTGCACCTGCTCCGTGTACAGTACTTAAAACATAAAGGTGTAAAAACATGTTTGTGTTCTCCATCGTCCGTTCAGCCCTCGCTGGGCCGAGCCATCAGGGTCAGCAGGGATCATGCAGTGATGCAGCGTGGTGTGTTAAAAATAAATGAATTAATTCAATAAATAAAATGAAAACATGTGGGCTTTAGAATTGTGCAGATTGGAAATTGAACCCCTGCTGTGCCACTTGCTAGCTATATGATGTCGAGCAAATGCCTTAGTAACTCTGAGCCTCACTTTTCTCTCTGTAAATGGGAATAATAATACAACTTCGTAAGGCACACTGCCCGTAGAGTGGTAAATACGTGTAGAATGCACAAATCATGGGGCTATTATGAGGATCCAAGTAAAATACTGATAGAAGCTGTTGCTTATCCAGTGCCTGCTTAGTCAATGGTAGCTGCTATTATTTCAGGGACCAGGAAACAGCCGGGCACGTAACCAGATCTGGGACTGGGAAGTTGAGGGCAAGGGTCCCTGTGGCCAGTGTGGAGCAGGTGGTCACTCCCCAGAAGTCAGGATCAAGGTTGGAAGCCTGAGTTATTCTTTAAAGTGGGGAGTTAGGCCAGTGGTCGGAAAATAGTCCAAAAACATGGCAGAGTTTACCACGTCCGGGTTCTCAGGGTCTCCAACTCCCCTGTGCCGGTATCTGCTCCTGTAGCACGATTCCAAGGAGGTGAATGGTTGGCCTCCTCTCCTCTCTCGTGCCTCCCACGGAGCAGAGTGGCCTGCGACCAGGGGTGTAGCAGGAAATACCTGAAGTCAGCAACAGAGCCCTCAGCCATGCAACCGTGGAGGAGGAATAAGTGGAGATGTGGCGCGTCCTTTAGGACGATCCCGTGGAATGGAAGCCCGGTCCAGATATTTCCAACGTGTAGAGGAGGCTTTGTTTTCTCAGCTGCTGTTTGCTTTGTCGGTTTACAAGCAGCTGGGCAGTAGCAGACCAAGAGGCCACCCGGGGGAAGGCACACATTTTCCCTGGAAGGTTTCACGGTGATGCTCGTACAAGAATTCCAGCGCAGCTGGCTGGCTCTGGACCCCTATCTAAAGAAAGATGTTCTCTGGGCCTTGTGACAGCTCTGGGAGGCTGTGATTCAGACGTTATGGTGTGGTCTCTCTCTGCCTGGCCCAGACTTTCATTTAAAACTCTACCGGCCAGGGGGAATTTGAACACTGATGGGATACTGGTTGATATAAAGAAATTCTATGCCATGGAAGCATAGAACGTCTGCTTAAAATTCTCTGTGTTGCCTCCTCCCCACCATGTAATGTGGCTCCTGTTTTTCTGGGGTTAATGTCACAGTTTTAGTGCCACCTCCCTACAGCAGATCTGCTGTCTCTAATCATTGGGTCACAGAATGGCTTGGTTTTTCCCTCCTAAGGCTGATCCGTGATTCCAGTGACTCTGAAGGGGAATGTCGGAGAAGCTGTGAGGCTGGCCATCACGATATCCCTTGCTACTTTTTATTTAAATAAGCCTTGAGGCCTAGTGCGGACGCCAGATAACAAACAGTGGTTTGTAAAACCGTTGCCTTTACCGTCCTGTGCCCAGGGACAAGGACACCTAGCACTAGCTGGTGTTTTCTGCTCCGAGCACGGAGGACATTGCGGGAATTACTAAGGCAGAACTTTCCCAGCCGGCAACGCTTCCAGCACCAAGGTCACCCCACCCAGATATGGAAGAATTTTCACCTTCGACATTGTCTCCTCTCTGACTGCATGCCTCTTGTGATTGTGTTGCGGAAGGATTCCGGAGGCGGGTGAGGGAAGAGGAACTTTGAAACCAGCTCTGAGGCAAAAGCTTTGGCCCTCGAGGTAGCTTAGGAAATATGTTATAGCATAAAACAAACAAAACAAAACCTTGTGGGTTCGGGAGCAGGTGAACAGCGCATCTCAAGAAGTCAGATCGCAGACATCCAGGGACTTCTTTAAATCTCACAACTGGGACGCCTGGTTGTGTCCCAGTCACTGGTTGTGATTTCGGCTCTTGATTTTGACTCTTGATTTGGCTCAGGTCGTGATCTCACCGTTTATTGGGTTGGAGCCCATGCTGCACTGACAGCACAGAGCCTGCTGTGGATCCTCTCTCTCCTCTCTCTGCCCCACCCCTACCTGTGCTCGCGCTCTCTCTCTCTCTGTCTCTCAAGGTAAATAAATAAACTTTAAAAAATAAAAATAAAACTAAAAAAGTAAAACCCACAACTGTGAAATATGGACGTCTGCCCTTTTGGCCGTGCAGACTCAAAGTTTTTAGAAACTACCATTGGTTCCACTGGAGGAAGAAAAAGTACAGTCATGCTGGGGGTCAGATCTGTGACAGGAATAGAGAGCACAGCTGCCCCTCGAGGCTTTGTCACACAGGACAAAAATGGCCCAGTAAAACCCATTCCTTTGGCTCAGGGGGCCCTCGTGCAAACACAGACCAGGACTGGTAGGTGAGTTACTTTTTTTTTTTTTTTTTTTGGCCATTAATCCATAACTATTGCTTAAAAATATGCACCAAAAGCCCTTATCGTATCCAAAGGAAGGATTTTTAAAACCTAAGGGAAAGCTAAGGGAAAAAGCCTCACTGGAAATGTGACGTGTCCTTGCTCACTTCCTCAAAGGCCACCATGGAGATTTGCATCCACCGAGGGGAGCATGCACCCTTCCTTCCCCCGTTTCGAGCAACTGCAGAAAGCTAGGGTCAGTATGGGTACAAGCAGAGACTCACCACCAATGGTAATGGTTGTTCCCAGGGGGCAGAGAGCACTGTGCCCGCTGCACACGGGTTACCACCACTCCTGACAGCCTGGCTTAGAGCACGGCCTCACCGGCTTGCACACTCGTCTCTCCGTGAGTACAGTAAACCCTCCTGCATTGGTTCGGCTATTGCCAGGCCCTGTTGTCAGTTGCACTCACTTTAGGGGCTTTGGGTCCAGGGGCCTTCTGTCTCTGTGCCAGGAAAGGCTGCCCTCAGAGGATCCTGAGAGTGGGGGTCGGGAGACAGAGATCGATAATCTTCCTTTCCCCCCGGGGCCCGACAGAGCAAGATGTGAAGGTCATTTCCTCGTGTCCAAGATTTTCTCTTTGGCACACTGGTTTTCCCATTTCCATTCCAGTAATTTCTAAGCAGCATGCAAACTCACACATCAGCTCCTCTTTCCCTCTTTGGAGATGTCACTTTAGCTCAACCTCCCCTTCCTTATTTTGACCAAATACTTCATGGAATCAGCGATCCCTGACCCTCACATGGGCAAAACCATGACTGCTTCTCCTCACCAGGGCCATACAAAACCACCTCCTCCCTCCATTGATTTTACGTGAACGTGAACAATATGATTTTGTGTTCGAGGCGCATAAATATTCCATTAGTTACAGCGCCAGACTTGGCCTGTTTGGCTTGGATAAGAGTAGTGGTCAAGTGACTGACGTGGAAGGCTTGGTGAACTTTCTGAAATTCAATGGTGTTCCTTCCTGCTGCGCTTTGGCACAGAAAAGTGGGTTGGTGAGACCAGCCACGTGTCCGTGCCGGTTGGGCTGGCCCCGAGCAGGAGTTTCAGGAGCCCAGCTTCCCGCTCATCTGCCTCACCCGTGTCCCCTGTGTGACCTGGGGAGTCCCTGCCCTTCACCCTCTCAGGCCGCACAATGGGGACGGTCCTCTAGGGGAGAGGCAGGGGGTCGCTGTTGATTTTATTTCATTTGACTTTGTCAAGGACTTGCTTCATTTTGTTTTAATTGTTGCTAGGTAATGCCTAAAGAGTAAAGCTATTCTAAATCTTGAAACATTTGTAGGGGCGCCTGGGTGGCTCAGTCTGGTAAGCAGCCGACTCTTGATTTCCGCTCAGGTCATGATCTTGTGGTTAGTGAGTTCGAGTCCCACATAGGGCTCTGTGCTGACAGTGCAGGGTCTGCTTGGGATTTTCTCTCTCACTCTACTCCTCCACAGCTTGTACGATAGATATAGATAGATAGATAGATAGATGTTTAGACATTGACTTCAAAGACTGGATTCTCAAGTGCAAAATGGGAAGAGGGTGAGCAAGGAGAGAAAAGTATCCTAGGGAGGATTTGAGGAACCAATGAGATTTTATTTGAAAACTCTAATCTCACACAAAAAACACACTCTCCCTTGATTTAGCTTTTAGGTGAAATGAACAACTGTATTAGGATACACTATTCTAGGGGCACCTGGGTGGCTCAGTCGGTTGAGCGGCCAACTTCGGCTCAGGTCATGATCTCGCGGTCCGTGAGTTCGAGCACCGCGTCGGGCTCTCAGAGCCTGGAGCCTGTTTCAGATTCTGTGTCTCCCTCTCTCTGACCGTCCCCAGTTCATGCTCTGTCTCTCTCTGTCTCAAAAACAAATAAACGTTAAAAAAAATAAATAATAAAAAAAAAAGGATACACTATTCTGGAATGTTACTCTAAATTTTTTTTTAATGTTTATTTTTGAGAGAGAGAGAGAGAGAGAGAGAGAGAGAGAGACAGAACGTGGGGTGGGGGAGGGGCAGAGAGAGGAAGACACAGAATCCGAAGCAGGCTCCAGGCTCTGAGCGGTCAGCACAGAGCCCAACGCGGGGCTCAAACTCACGAACTGTGAAATCATGACCTGAGCTGAAGTCAGATGCTTAACCGACTGAGCCACCCAGGCGCCCCTGGAATGTTACTTTAAGGCCTTGACCCCAGGAGAACCAAGACCAGCAAGAATCACCCAAGCACCCAGTTCCTTAATTCTTCTGCGTTGACATCCAGAGCGCTACTAACCTTCAGGACCCCTCTGACCTGCTGTAACTTCTTGTATGTCATCCCCTCCCTGGTGGCAGGCCCCCCTTGCCCTCTTCATTGGAGGAATCGGTGTATTTTGCCAAACCTCTGGGTCTGTTTGCTACCAGATATTGTTGCCTCCTGCCCTGAACTTGGAGCTTTTGCCACAGACCCATGATGATGGCTGAGTTACAGGTTTTGAGGACAAGTTTGGGAAAAAATGGGTGTGCATCCAAAATCATCTGCCATGGACATTTTTCCATGGCAATTATAATAGTACCTTTGGATTATTATTGAAAATAGTAATCCTCTAATATATTACTGTAAACAGCTTGACAATTTCACAACTTCCCATAGAGCCTCACTGGATCTTTCCTTATCCTCTGTGAGAAAGAAAAGAGCTTTATCTAATGTGGATTCCCCTCGAAGTAGACTTGGAGAAAAGGATCTCTAGGTAGTGTATTTGAGAGGTGATGCCTAGAAGCCCTGGCAAGGGAATGAGGAAGGAAAATAGAGGAGAGAGGAAAGCAGGTGAACAGTGTGTGGGAAAGTGGGGTGTCATCCTTCAGGGGACCCCTGAGAGACTCTAGAATCTGCCTGGATTGTGCTACTGACGGGCGAGGGGCTAGGGCTTTATCCACCAACCCTCGTCACCCTTGTCACCGTGGAGTGCACGCCCCTCCGGGGAATCCCTCTGACAGAGACCCACAAGCAGTTAACATGTCGGAGCGCTGTCTGGTGTCAGCTTCTGGGCGAGGCAGAGCAGGCAAGTGATGAGACCCAGCAGCATCTACTAGAATCATCGCCAATTCATGGCGGACGAACGGCGGTCCAGGGAGGTTAAGTACTTGCTCAGAGTCGCACAACGGGTGGAGTCTTTGCACTTCGTCACCTGCATGCTGTCCCTTGTACCGCCCGGCCTCCAGGGCTGCAGTTATGGCAGAGATGGCTGGGACATGCCCTCCAAGCCCAAGACAGCCAGTGTTAGGAGGCCGGAGAGCAGGACTAGCAGAATATTTTCTCTGATGCGCTTCCCCCATTTGCATTTCCACAGGGATCTTTGCCCGACTAGCGTAGCTCCTTCTTTAGAGGTAACACAGCAAAGTGATGAAGATTTCCGAGCCAGCCTTCCTGTGTTTCTATCCTGGAAATTGAGGGGCCTTGGGCAAACTATTTAAACTTTCTGTGCCTTAGTTTCGTTCTCTATTTAAGTACTACCTGCTTCGTAATGGCTGATGCAAAGACTGAATGAATTAATACATGTAAAGTGCTTAGCAGGGAATAACAGTCATAAAAGTGTTAGATGGTGTTGTCATGGTGCATACGGACGGTCTTTTTCCTTTCACTGGCTTTAGAATTCATGCGAACTCATTATGAAACGAAAGCTCACAGTTCATCCCGCATTCACGTCTTGGTAGCATCTTGCCAAGTTTAAACGCCATTGCACTTGAGACAATTTGTGTATCGCCTGTCTTCACCCTACCTTGATCAACTCCCTAAGGAGGGAGGTCATGCGGCCTTACCCTTCACAGCATGAGCAGCGCCAAGGGTGGGTCCAGGCCTCGGGAGCTTCTCCGGAAATTGGTGTTCTGTGAATGAGAGCGCACCCTCCCAGGAGTTCGCTGGTGACACAAAGCTCATGTTACACAGGCAAGCCACCTGCTGGTGGTGACATCAGCATAAAAAGAATTTGAAAGGTTGAACCAGAGATGTACTCCTCCCAGAATTTTCTCTATATTTATAGAACACTATTCTGAGGCCCTCAAAAGAATTTTCAGCTGTGGCTCTGTCCTTTAATCCTCCGTGAGATTAAATTGGAAGCGAAGATACGGAGTGGGGCGTTCTGGTATGCAGTATTAACATCCACCAGCAATTATGGGTATTGTTGTTTCATTACAGATAACACTGTGCGGCAACAGGTGGGCTAATTTTAACATCCGTTTGACCTTGACACACTGTTCAAATGGGTCAGGGTCAAATTGGGTGTCATGTTTTACGTACGAGGACCTCAGACCCACCGCGGCACGCGGAGGGCCCTAAGGCAGAATTGACCTAAGCCAGGGTGTTTGTTCACAATTACCAAGTTCTTGCTGGTAAAGGTTGGAGGTGCCCAGTGGTGGGAGGTGGGTTATAGCTACACGACCTACACACCGAGTCACAGATTCAGCACGGTATGGGCTGTCCCCTTCCAGTTCGTTTGTTGAAGTCCTAACCGCCAGGACCTCAGAATGTGACTGCTAGGGTGAAGGCAGAGAAAAGTAAGGTTAAATGAGGTCATTATGCTGGGCCCTAATCCAATAGACCCAGTGTCTTTGTAAGAGAGGAGATAGGGATGCAGACAGGCAGGAGACGGCCGCCTGCAAGCCAAGGAGAGAGGCCTCACAGGAAACCAACCCTGCAGAGACCTGGATCTCAGACTTCTAGGCTCAGTACTGTGGGGAAGTAAGTTCCTGTTGTTTAATAAATTCCCAGGCTGCGGAACTTGGTTACGGCCGCCCTGGCAAACGCATACACGATGCCTTCATTCGTCGGCCAGTGCAGAAACCTCAGCACCTCCACCATCTCGGTGACACCCCCCTCATCTACCCCACCGCACCTTGAGGACAGGTCACTTGGGGCAAATCTGGTCCCAGAGCCAGCCACCCCCAGACAGGATCTACAGCTTGTTTCTTCACTCCCCTGCTGCATATGCACGTCCTTTCCCCCAACTTTTTGTGCTTTTATCGATTGTTCTGTTCTTGCTTTCTCTGTTTTGTCTTCTTTTGTCTACTGTTTAGAAACACGCAGAATCTCTGATTCGAAGGGGGCTTCTGCCCCTAAGACCTCGTTTAAGGCCTCCAAAAGCCTTCGCTACGAATGACATAAACTGCTGAGGTTGCTGCAGGAGTCATGCATTTCAGAATCAATGGACAGATAACTTCTATTTCTGGAAGCTCGGATCAAGAGTTGTGTCGATTCCGTGCAACCTTAAATCATTTTAGCATCCATTATGGGACGGTCTTCCAGCCATCACAAAGAAAAGCGCTCTGCTTGCTCACTGCATAGCCTTTGCTGGCTCCCTTCCCAGGACCTTGCTGTTACTAGCTGATTTCCTGCTGCAGTGATGGGGTTCAGTTATGGCTGGAGTGCATGGGTGGACCCAGGGTGAGCCTTCGCAGGTCCTGGTGTAGACCTAGCCTGGCGAAAGTACAGAGTGGGTTCGGGTCTTTAATGGCACCAGAGAAACCACAAAAAGTGAACGTCAGTCCTCTTTTTTTCTTTTTTTTCCAATCATCTCACTCTCTCTTTTCTTGGTCTCCTTCACTTTTTTTCAGGCCACCTTCCCTCTATTACTTTCTCTCTGTTGCCAGAGTTAGCAGATAAAAATACAAGACGCTTAGTTAAACGTGAATTTCAGCTAAACAGCTGTACTACAACTAAAACAAATCATTGTTTTAGTGTAAGTAGGGAACAGATACGGACATACTTAAACTTGACATTTTTCTTGTTTATCTGAAGTTCAGACTTAACTGAGTGCCCCGTTTTTATCTGGCAACTCTGTCTTTGTCTCGGAATATGTGTTCTTTTGTGTGTTTCTCTTATATATAGGTATGTATGTACATAGAGATGTAGCTGGAGAGAGATATCTCCCTCACAGGCTTTCCTTTTCTGTCTTTTTCCCCTGAAAACCCTACAGGCATACCCCCCACCTTCATTCATGTGCACAGCAATGGTTATATCCATATTTCTCCTTCCACCTTTCTTCACTCTTCCACATCCTTTCCCCTGTTATATATCTCCCATATCTATCCTTAAAAACTATAGTTTTCCTTTCCCTAAATCTTGGTCACACTTAATAAATAACTTTGTTTCCTTCCAACTTTAAAATATTGAGAAGTAGATGGGGCGCCTGGGTGGCTCAGTCGGTTGGGCGTACGACTTCGGCTCAGGTCATGATCTCGCCGTCCGTGGGCTCGAGCCCCACGTCGGGCTCTGTGCTGACAGCTCAGAGCCTGGAACCTGCTTCAGATTCTGTGTCTCCCTCTGTCTCTGACCCAACCCCGTTCGTGCTCTGTCTCTCTCTGTCTCAAAGATAAATAAACATTAAAAAAAATTTTTTTTAAATATTGAGAAGTAGAATCCTTGATAGCTCTCTCTTTAAATATTGGTAAAATAAGGTCATTATCAGCCTTGATATTCTAATTTGCTTTTTTTTTCTTCTGATTTATTTATATTTGTTTTGCCTTGCTGGATCACTGGACCTAAACATGAAAATGGGATCATACCCTTGTACAGAAGGGTGATGGCATAGGATACAGTCAAGTAAGAACCTCATGGGCGGCATAAGAAGTGTGAAGGATTTTTTTTTTTTTACTTTTGTTACCTTTCATTAGTAAATCTTAAAACCTATCAGTCAATAGGCATAAATCCCTCTAATGTCTGTTTTCTTACAAATCATTATGCTAGGCTGTGGGATGGCTAAATCAGTGAAGTCCTTTAGTCTTCCCCCTTGGATAAGACACATGGAAAGATCAGAATCCAAAGTAATATGTATTCATTGCAGCAAAGAATCAAGAGTGTATGGAGAGCCAGAACCTTCATCATTAAGGGATTAGGTTAAAATGGCTGCCGGGCTCACCAGGATGGAAGACAGAGCAGGGGTGATGAGGGCGCTCACCCTGGGCACTTCCACCTTCTCTCAGTTTGCACCCTCAGCACCTCCCTTATCTCACCCTTGTCCTGGCTCTGCGACCTAGCGCAACTCAACTTTGCTCCCTCATAACCCAGCATTTCAGAAGGGAAACCAAATTGTTTCTCTTTCAGAAGCAATCATGGCACCATTTTTTCCAATTTGAGAAAAACATAAGTAAGTGACTTTCTTTTTCTTGATTTTTGTTTCATCATGCTCCACTTCATTCCACAAAAAGTTGACACAGCCGTTGTTTAAAATTCCACAAACTTTTCCTCAGCCCCTTTCACAGTGGTTGGCTTCTGTGGTCTGTTTGTTTGTTTTTCTTTTCTGGCTTATCAGTTGTCTAAATCAGTTGTTTGGTAACAAAAAAAATTCAAAAAACTGTGCGGGCGTCCTCCAATGGTATCATAAAACACACTTTCTAGATTTCCAACTCTTGCAGACCAGCTGTTGGCCACCGATGGTATCTGGGGCTTCCAACCCTTCCTTGACCTCCCCCCTACCCCATGACTTTGATGACTAGAGTGCTTTGATATTATGATTTTCTTTAAAGTGTTTCCATTTAAATATGAGAATCTGAAATGTTTTTGTGTGTGTATGTGGTTTATTTTTAACTGACCTTATTATTCAAAGCAATTTTAGGTTCGTAACAAAATTGAGTGGAAAGAATGGGGAATTTCCTTATACCTCCTGCCCCTGCACACGTACAGCCCCCCTCCACCCCCCTGCTATCAACATCAGATTTTTCATCAAGACTTATATTCCGTGTTTTGTTAAAGATTCAGCATCTTTGAAACTATCTCTTTGAGGGCATGGTTACCCAAAACGAAGAGAATAACCAAAGATTAGTAGAATTTTTTAAGTGCTCATTTAAAAAAATGTTTGTGTATTAATGTTTTATAGTGTCTTACATACTTTCTGCCTGTAGAAGGATTATTGTTCCTAAAATGGGATTAAATGTACCGGAGATCAAGTGGTAGCTGGCACATCGAAGGCGGTTGACGTTTGTTGACTGTATTGACATTCTATTCCTTGACGAAGCTTGTGACTTCCAGATGCTTCGCCATCTGAACAGTCTTTGGCCTGGGAGCCAGTAGGTTGGTGGTCTTTAAATGGCTTTTCCTGGAGCTGGGGTGCAGCCCCTTCCTTAGGGTGCAAAGGTGACTTCACCGAGTTGCCAAGGCGGGCAGAGCTCCATCAGTGCAAAGGAAGGACGGTGGCTGGGATGTATCTAAATTTGCAGAAGCAATTGTTGCAACAGCCTACCTCACTCTGGTTACATAGAGCCTCATCAGTAGGCCTAATTTTAGGAGGTGTAAGACGAAAATACAGTTGAGAGGAGTGAACTAAAAATAGCCCCCCCCTTTATTCTGCTACAATTCACTCCCTCAGCTGATAAGTCTGTTCAGTTTATGCAAAATTCTTCCCCCTGTCATAATTGCATGAAGACTTTTGACAGTTATTAAGCACAACGCAAACCTCCATCTCGTTTTGATTCACTGCAGCTGTCATGACCTTCAATTTATTTCTGCCGTCCTCTGGAATTGCTGGCATTCTGTTCAACAGATGCTACTGTATTTTTAAGGGAGCATTTGAGGTGGCCCCATTTTATTAAAAATACGCAGGGAGCGTCATTAATAAGAGTACTTTGTGTGAGGCTCAGGTGGGCCCCTTCTGTGATTCTCATGACAAAAATACTTTTTGCAAAAAAAGTGGACGCTGTATTTTCATGTTAAAGAACCTAATTTTATTTTAGTGAATATTCGGAGTGTTTATTGTATGGAAGACATTGTGCTGAGCACTGGAAGCGTTGATGAAGACATAACTTCCGCCTCAAGGAACTTGCTTGGGGAAGACAGATGTATGTCAAGATGTGAAATATGTGATCTCAGCAACTGGAGTCAGAATTCTTCTCAAGGAAGGACCTGTGTTGGGAACACATCTTGATAAACCCTGGACGGGTTGTGGGGGCGGGTGGAACTTGAAAGCAGGAATGAGGCAAAAAATAAATAAATAAGAATGGCTATACCGCACCACACAAAGCCAGAGGAAGAATGTGCTTCATTCATAAGTAGTTGGGCAGAAGGAAAAGATAGTTAAGAAGGGGGATGGGGGGAAGGGGCCAGAACACTGACTTGAGGTAGGTGGCTACGGAGATGCTGGGCCAGATGAAACCCTTCTGTGTTGTGATGAGCAAAGGCCATTTGAGGGCCAGGGATGCCCAGGGCTTGATGTGGGGTTGTTGATTCTTGGATTGAAAAACCCTCCTGTTCTCCACCCACATTTCAAGTAAGTCTGCTAGGCTCTTGAATGATGTGCGTGTTTAGGGGTTTCCCTGAGGGGGTGCAGGGGGGTGGGGTGGAAGAAGAAGGGAAAGGCTCATAGAAAGCTTTGACCTGTGTTTCTGAGACCATAAGGAGTAGAGCAGAGACATGATGTGTGAAAAAAGGAACCTGGAAGCAAATGTGCCCACAAGACATAAATTCCCCTGAAATTGCAGAAATCTTTGGGAGGCTTTGGGCTTCCCAAGGGCATCAAGAAGGGCTCTGAGCCAGTCTCCTGTAGATCTCCAGGGCTCAGGAACCCCCAGTTGATATCTGCTTATCTAGGTTAAACTTCTAAAATGCTTGACTATTATACGGTAAGTGGATGAGAGTTGAAATACAGTCAACTCTGACTCTTGGAGTAACTTAGGCTTCTCTGTGAGAGGCTTCATAGCTAGCCCTTGGAAAATAGTCTGATTTTAGTTGGCAGAATGGGAGGAGAAGAGTATGTCCTGCAAAGAGAATGCATGAGTATTAACAATGAGATACCAAGTGCAAGACCCATATAGGGAATGGGGAACAAGGCAGGCATGGGCAGTGGGCAGTATATAAAGTGTTGGGGGTGGGGGAGGTGAAAACATGGAATGTGGTCAGATTCTGGACAGCCTTGAACACCAGGCCTAATGAGTTTTATCCTCATCCTGTGGGTGTCTCATCTAGATCTAAAGAAAATTGGACAATCAATGTGAAAGTTTAACTAAAGAATGAAGATTCTGAAAGCAAGAGGCCCATTAGGAGACCATTTAAATTCATGACTCTCGGGGCACCCGGGTGGCTCAGTTGGTTAAGCGTCCAACTCTTGGTTTCAGCTCAGGTCATGATCTCAACAGTTTGTGAGTTAGAGCCCCGCGTCAAGCTTGGGGCCTGCTTGGGATTCTCTCTCTCTCTCTCTCTCTCTCTCTTTTTCTTTACCCTCCCCTGTTCATTCTCTGTCTCTGTCTCTCTCTCTTTCAAAATAAATAAATAAACTTTAAAAATGCATATCACTGAAATAAACAATAAATAAGTTCATGACTCTCAGACTTCCCACCTCCTCCTACACACCTGAAGGTTGACGTCCTCCCACCGCTAAGAATGGCGCCGTGGTTTAAGTGGTGTGGGTGAGAAGTGACGAGTAAGCTCAAAATGTGGTGGTGGAACTAGAAAGGGCGGTAGGAATTAGATATGTTTTGCAAGAGAAGCTGACAGTAAGTGAAACTGACCAGCTATAGAATGTCAAGAGTGTGAAATAGGGAGTCTTGGCTTTGAGCCTATGTGACTCCAAGGAGAGTGCTGAGATCCGTATCACAAGAGGTGTAAGGAGGGCAGGTGTGTGTGTGTGTGTGTGTGTGTGTGTGTGTGTGTGTGTCTACACGTGCACACGTGTGTTTGGGGTGTGGATGGGACAGAATGAGTTTTGGGGGGATGCGTTGATTTAAGATGCCAATGGAGCCCTTGCGGGGAGATGTTCAGCAGCCAGCTGGAAGCCTATGCCTGGAGCTACACACTCAGCACATTCTGAAGTGACCTGTCTATGTTGCATAAATGCCAGCAAGGTGGCTCGAGTAGATTCCAGGCGTTTCTGCTCTGCTGGCACCTTTCTGAGTCTTATCCAGCCAGTAATATGTGGAAGCGTCTGGCTTTCCCGCTGCTCCTGCTCTGTTCCTGCCCATAAGAGATGCTCAGGGACTGTGTGTTGTTGAGTGAGTGAGAGTACTAAGCCTCATGTTGACAAAGCTAGAAGAGTGAGAACAAGAGTTTATATTTTTCTTGTGGATTATGGCACGGAGATACCTTCCTGTATTTACTTCTATTTGGCTCTTTGTCCGTATACATATAAATGTGTCAAATGTTTTCCCGATGAGAGAAATATAACTTTACAAAAGAGGTTTAAAAAATATAGGGGCACCTGGGTAGCTCAGTCAGTTGAGCATCCACCTTTGGCTCAGGTCATGATCTCATGGTTTGTGGGTTCGAGCCCCAGACAGGGCTCTGTGCTGACAGCTCAGAGCCTGGACCTGCTTCGGATTCTGGGTCTCCCTCTCTCTCTGCCCCTCCCCTGCTCATGCTCTGTCCCTCTCTGTCTCTTAAAAAATAAAACGTTAAAAAAATTTTTTTTAATATATACGAAATATATAGAGTCTTAATTCTGCCATCCTGCTTATTTCCTTTTTTCCTTTGTTTTGACCTGTTAGCATAATATTTTATGCCACTTTCTGATTGTCATTTATTTTAGATATTGTTTGTTTATCATTTATTCATTCTGAATATTGTCCCCCTAAAGAGCAGCAACCTGAAACTGTCTGTTTTTTCTTTTTTTTTTTTCTTTTCTTTTTTTAGAGAGAGAGAGAGAGCACAAGTGGGGGAGAGGGAAAGGGAGAAAGAGAGAATCCCAAGCAGGCTCCATGCTCAGTGCAGAGTCCGACACAGGGCTTCATCCCCATGACCGTGAGATCATAATCTGAGCCAAAACCAAGAATCGGACGCTCAACCAACTGAGCCACCCAGGCGCCCCCTGAGGCTGTGTTTGTCGAAAATTTTAGACCAAAAGTCAGACAAATACAAATTGAATTCCTGGCATGCAGCAGCCACTGGGTTGAAGTGGTGAAAAGTGAAGGCATTCACACTTACCCCTCAGGGTTGCTGGGAAGGCACACATGTCAGAATAGGAAATATTCGTAATTATAGGACTACATTAGGCACAGAGCAGGCAGGTGAGAGAAAGACCCACTGGGGTTTTCAGAAAGTACTTCATGGAGAAGGTGTATTTAAACCAGCGGAGCCACTGAACATTCTCACCCAGAGGAGGGACTGGTGAAAATGGCGTCTGGGAAAGATTTTCTGGTTGTAGGGTAGGGGGTGGTGGGATGGGAGAGAGAATACCCAGAGTGTTTTGTAGGGATTCAACCATGCACTAGTGGGGAGAGCCTGGCATGGTTGCCCAAATGGGAGGGGATGTTATTCTAGCACTCCGTGGTTTCCACAGGCCCCCTGGGGGTTGTCATTCAGAGTGCTTTATTCTTCCCAGGACGTGTTCCTGTTGGCTGCTTTGCACGCAGTACCTCCTGGCCGACTCACCTTATTCCGTGAAGGTGTCACGCACATCCAAGCTAGACGGTTCAGAACTAAACTTAAGTTCAAGATGAGGCGGGGGGGTGGGGGGGTGGGGGCGCGGAATGTCAGCCTTTCTTCTTAGGAGGAACATGAGACATGGTTGTTTCTGGGTGTTCAAATTTACTCGTATTGTAAAAGAGTCGCTCTAGGGCCATGAAGTGATAAAGGGTCAGAGAGTCCCTCAGGGGGTAGACAAGCGTGGCCACTAGGGCTGAGAAGGACCTGTTCACTTGTTGCCCTCAGGATAATGTTATCTCTGTTCTGCAGATGAACAGAAATCAGAACTTGGTGAGGAGCCCACTGGGCACATCAAATTAATACATGCCCGTGGTTTAGAAAGGAACCAGTGCAGAAAGGCAATGATAACAGAAGAGCGGCAGCATGAGTCCCGAGTTTAGTGTTCACTTTTTGGTGGGGGAAGTAGGAGAGATGATAAATCTGTTGGGATGTGTTGAGTTGAATGGAGGGAATCCTCTGGAATCCTTATTTTTAACTGTAAGGAAAGGCTGGCTCCCACTGATGCACGTCTGATGGCTTCCTCCTTGGATGACTCGCTCTACCAAGATCGCTTAGCCACTGGCAAACTGAACTCAGATGCTTCCTTAAGTGTTCACTTGGCCAGAAGAGAACAGTAGCTTGTAGAACCTGCCATCGAGCCCAGCCTTTTCCACTATGCCATACTACCTTCTTGCCAACATGCCGGTGACGATGCTTTTAGCGGCCCAATGGCGTTAAAAGAAGTGGCCCAAGGGAAACAAAGGATGTGAGCAGCATGGACCACAGAGCTATCAGGCAGGGTGTAGAGAATCACCTATTGGACAAAGAAGGATTCCTTGGTTGCCCCTCTTCATCGACAGGGCCCGGAAGTAGAGTGCGGTCCTAGGGTGATGACAGAGCTATAGAAGCACATACCCAGAGCAGTTCCGGTCTGGTGTCCTAGGAGCCAACCAGAGAGGTGGGGAAGCAGGTTCTGGAATGGATGAGAATATCACCAGATCCTGACGTAAGACCCTCTCGGTGTTGGTCAAGATCCATTTACATTATCATCTATGACAGGTACAAAGCTTTGAGAACATCTTGAGCTTTCCAGAAATTTCAGAATTCCCCCCCCCCCTTGGTTGGTATTCGTGCCCTTTCATATTTGAGCAGTGTTCAAAATCTTTATCCGTTTCAGAGTCAGCAAAGGGAGGCCAGAAGCTGAAAACCCCTGCCTTTCGCCCTGCAGCCAGCAGGGGCATGGAAAAGGAGAGTAGGGGGCTGACCCTTAGAAAGAAAGAGGTGGGCCAGTATGGTCCACCCACAGGAGGTTCCATGTTACCTGACGAGGGAGTTTCAGGTACAGGCTGTTTACGGTTGCGGGTATCAGCCTCGGAGCTAGGGTTACCCTGTGCAGTTTCCATTTTAAGTGCCCTCCGTCGTACTCCTGCCAAGACTGCCGCTGGCTCACATTTGAGGCACCAATCAGACTGCTCTGAGTCCATCACTCAGCCCTGGCAAAGGCCTAGCACTTAGCTCTTCGGGCCCCAGCCTTCTACGCACCAACACCTGCCCTTCCTTTTCCTTCCGATACCCCCTCCCTGCCCCCTTCTTCCTGCGCTGGCTGTCACACTCCTTGTGAAGCAACATCTACCTCGGTCACAGGCCAGAGGATAATCGGACCACTCCCCCACCCAGCTGCAGGCTTACCATGCGTTCCTGGGTTTTCACCTTCAATATTTGCCCGGGTGGTGTCATTACTAAGAGACTGTAGGGCCTGGTGGCCAAGGGACCCTGACTTGGCCTGGCCTCACCTTTCCGCTCTGCCCTCGCTAGCAGTAAACAGTGCACCTCATCTGTAAAGTGGACATAACCCCCTTAACAAGTACTTACATCATGGGGTGGGCGGGGCAAGTGCCTTTTACATGAGTTAATACATGTCAAGCCCTCGGAACGATGCCTGGCGCGCGCAAATGCCTTCCCGTTTCTTTTCCTCATTGCCGTTGTCATTGTTGTCACCCTATGCATGCTGCGGCCTCTGGACCCAGACTCCAGAGTGACCCGTGTGCGTAGCGGAGTAAAAAGAAGGAACCAGGTCTCAGCGAAAGTTGTCTATTTCAAAAGGAAGAGAGGAAGGAATCCGAGGTTTCAGCTGGGGTGAATGAGAGAAAGCCTTTAATGGAAACAGGGATGCCGGAGTGATGTGCTCCCTTTGACAGCAGTGTTAATTTATTAGTTTGCAGATAATCTGGTGGGATGAGAGCATGTTTCTTTTTGGTTGTTCTTTTTGTCTGGAAAAAAAAAAAAAAGGAAGGTATGAAACCTCAACCTGTTTTTGAGACACTGTTCAAACTATGATTTATTTATTAGCAATTCCTGGTGCCAAGCCCTGGTCTCCTAATGCTGGCCTCTTTGTTTTTTTCTTTTTTCTTTCTTTTTTTTATTTTTTAAGTTTCAAGGTTGTTGTTTCTGGGTCCGGCCAAGGTTTTAAAATCAGGTTTTCTCATCATTTAAATTTTAGTCTTAAAAGCCTGGGAATATGGGCATCACTGAAAAAGGGAGATGGGTGCTGAATTCAATTCCCATCTCTCAGGACAGAGTAACCAAAGGTTAAAAGGGGTGAAGACAGCTTGAGGAATAGGGGCTTCAGCATAAAGGCAGCAGCTTCCCTTCCTGCCCCTGCATGAGCAGACAGATGTCAGAGAGCAAGGGGCTAAGGTTTAGATAAAGTTCATTTGAATGAAGTGCTGATAGATTACTCACACGTTTTAAAAAAAAATAAAAGAAAAAAAAAAAATAAAAGAGCTGGTGGGGCGCCCGGGTGGCTCAGTCGGTTGAGCATTCCACTTCGGCTCTGGTCATGATCTCGCAGTTTGTGAGTTCGAGCCCTGCATCAGGCTTTGTGCTGACAGTTCAGAGCCTGGAGCCTGCTTCGGATTCTGTGTCTCCCCCTCTCCCTTTGCCTCTCCCCCGCGGTGCACTCACTCACACTCCTCTCTTTCTCTGTCTCTCTCTCTTTCTCAGAAATAATAAATGAGTAAACTTTAAAAAATAAAATTTAAATTAAAAAAAAAAAAAGCTAGATGTGCCGGTACTAAAAGGGGAATGGCTTGGTTTTTGCATGCAAAGAGTTTCCACTCAAAAATAAGGGGAAATGCAAAACAAATGATCTCACTTCCAGAGAAGTGACGGTTGGTCTTTTAGCTCTTTTGTAATTAAATCCGGAGGCACCTTAAACAAACCTTAAGACTGTGGTGGTAAGATGCTTTCCTCAGGGGAAAGAGGCGGGGAGCAGAGCACCTGGAACTCAAAACGCAAAGTTCTGTGACAAAACATGAGATGTCCAGATTAGGAGGTTGGATGAGTTTTATGACCATGTTCTACAGCAGCTGGGACAGATATCTTATCAGTGTAGCCACGACATGGGTTTCCAGATACACAGATTTCCAAGAACTGTACCTGGGACCTGAAGAGTTTAGTAGGATGTGACGGGAACTCTGGCGCTGGATATTTTTATTGTTTTAATTTGGGTACCGTTGACCTTGTTGGAGAGAAGAAACAACAGCTGAGCAAGCACTGCCATCAGCACTGTTCCTGGGAATTCGGAGACCCAAGCTTCTGCCAGACCCTCCGTGCAAATTCTGGCAATGCTCTGTCCAAAGTGAACTACGTCCCGCACCTCCTCATTGCTGGGTGTTCATCTGGACCTTCAGACATTTTTTTCTCGCTTATCCTTAACCTCCTACTCCAACGACCAGTTGGCCTACAGCCACCATTTGTCACCGACAAACTGTCCAATTCCAGGACACCAGTATGCATGGATAGCAGTTTCAAAATGGCTAGCCACTCCCTCTGTGGGAAATAACACTATCATGTAGAGTCTGGGATTTCTATAGAATTCATTGACCTTAATTCTTAAAAGTTTTGATTCATTTACACATTTACTTGTATCACTGTCTTTTTTTTTTTTTTCGTACAACACACGGTGAGATTATTTCATTCATTTGTAATACTCTTGGATAATTTTGTCACATTCTGCATTCTTTCCTGGGATATTCCAACTTCTTAAATGATTAGTTTTATTTGTGTCCATACGGTTTACTGTTTACGCTATAAGAGTTTGTGGGTTTTGACAGATGCGTAAAGGCAGTTGTCTGTCATCAAAGTATCTGGGAAATGTGTCACCGATTGGGCCTCCCTGCTCCAAAGAATGCCTGATATGTTTACCTTGACCTTGTCTCTAGTTTTGCCTTTTCTAAAACGTCATATGAATGGAATCCCAGAGTAAAGGTAAATAAATAAATGAGGGGAAAGAACAGTATACAAAAACTTTAATATTTGAGGGGCACCTGGGTAACTCAGGTTAAGCGTCTCTTGATTTGGGCTCAGGTCATGATCTCCCAGTTCGTGGGTTTGAGCCCCACATCGGGCTGCATGCTGACAACATGGAGGCCACTTGGTGTTCTCTCTCTCCCTCTCTCTGCCCTTCCCTGTTCATGTTCTCTCTCTCTCTCTCTCTCTCTCTGTCTCTCTCAAAATAAAAAGATAAAACTTAAAAAAAAATTGTTTAAACCTTTAATATGTGAAAGACCTGAGTAGTGCCATAGAGAATTACAGTGTGCTTTGGAGAGGATGTGTGGATCATATAAGGAAAAGATTGATTTGGAGAAGCTTACAAGAAAAAAGATTTTGTAAAGTAAATTTGGTTTTGATATAGAGTTTAAAAGAGAAACACAAGGTTGGGAGGTATGGCAGGGCTGGGGCCAGGGGTGCATTCCCAGAAGAGTCAGAAACGTGAGCAGAGCCTTGGAAGTAGAAAAGGAACGCGGGAGAAATCTGGAGCAGTTTTAATTCCTCGAGAAATACAAAAGAAGGTTGAAAGAGTCCTTGGAGGAATGTGGCTGGATTCCTTGATTTGGGGCAGAATGGAGAGTCACTGAAGCATTTTGAGGAGAGTCAGACAATGGGTGCCTTAAATGCAATTATCTGAGGGTGGCCTTGAATAGACTGGGATCTGAGTTGTGGAGACCAGAGGATCACATCCAGAAAATAAATAACAAAGAATGCAGTTTTACCCCGCTATCCAAAGGTGGAGTTCCTTCGAAACATTTTGTAAGCCAAAATGTTGTAAACTGAGGCACCAATTACCATTCGTGTATATAGGGCCACTTTTGAGCATTCCCAGACCCCAAATACAACCTCTCTTAGGCTTTTCTGATACCTTAGGACACGTCTGACCAACGGGCACACAAAATAAATCAAGACAAAGCACAGGTGCTCACAGGCACAGTTCAAAGCTGTGGCGGCTTGCTGCTGAGATGCTGAGTGTGGTTCTCAGGACGGAGCTTGGCGGGGCGGTTCTCGCCGCTCGGGGTGCACGCCGCCTCTGTAAGGCTTGTTACAAAACCAACACTGCGCGCTGTTTTCGCTTTTCACCTTGCTTCGTGGAAGCAAAAATCCTTTTCTGATTTCTTTCATTTAGTCAAAGTAGGCGCTAATGTAGGTCTTTTGTAAAAGTGATGTAGTGGGGACTTTCAAACAGTGGGGGATACCTATATGTGTATGTGTGCATGTGTATATGCAATACGTGTGTACACACGTATACAACCATATATATACACACACACGTAAACACACACACATAGACACACTCCCTGACAACAGGATCCTGGCGGTCTCACCCATACTGCGTCCCCAACTCCTAATCTAATGGCACAGAGTCGGCACTCAGATCTTAAATATTATTGAGTCACATTAATAACCAACAGGTTTGCTCTATTATTTCTGATTGCCCTCTTTTCAGGGTCCCTCTCTCCAGCAACTTCTGTAAACTACTCACAGATTCATTTTGCTTGGATGCGGATAAAATAGCTTTTTATTTTATTTTATAATTTAAAGCTGTGTTTTTGCCCAGCGTCCCATCCACTATCCGTCTGTCGGCTGCCTTTTTAAATGTATGGCTCCGGTGTAGTTCAATATCTACTCCCTGCCTCTGAAACCCATCCCACGGGCCCTGTTGATACACGCCTCAGATCCCTCTTTCTCCGTATTTCTTTATTGCTACTCTTTCCTTTCCCAACCTGTATTCTTCTGTTTTCTTCCGATTATTCCCTACTGAAGGAACTTGGAATTCATATTACGATCAAACTTATCAGTGTTGCCAAAACAAGCACCACAGGTAAAGCTTATAATTAGGGAGGGACTGCCATATAGTGGAACTGCTTAGCTGGTGTGGGTAGGAAAATGCTGGCATTTATAGGTAAACTCAGCTTACAGAAATGCAGTTAAGCCCAGCAGAGCATATTAATGGAGGCTTTGAACTTTTTGTCCCAAGTGAGATGGAAAAACACTGCAAGTTTTGAGCAGAGTGACATAATCCGGGTGGCAGGTGCTCTAAGGGTGAGCGTGTTGCTCTAGGAACAAAAAAGGACTCTTCACCTGGCCTTCCAGGATCAGAAGTCCTCCTGGAATATAGCCAAGAGACAAGTGTAAAAAGAGCAGAGAGATTAGCTCAAGCAAAGGCCCAGGGGTGAGCTCCAGCAGGGAATGCTGGAGAAGTGGAGGGCCTCGCACAGTGTGAAGGTATTTGAACTTGATCCTGAGGGATCAAGGGATCTGCTGGGCCGTGGGGAGCCAGCAGAAAGTTTTGTGGTGGGGAAGGCCATGACAAGCGACATGTCCCTTATGCAGTTCATTCGGAGAGCTGAGTGGAGGAGAGCAAGAAAACAGGAGGCATGAAGACCAGATGATGGAATCCCAAGGTGATGGTGGCCTGTGTAGGGGTGAGAAAGTTTTCCTTTTTTTCCCCCTCTAGGTTCTTTGGCTGGTGTACTAATTAAGTTGACATGAGACAGAGTAACGGGAGAGAAACGAGTTTATTTTGAATGTACAGAAGCTCATAGAAATAGGAAATTCAAGAAAGTGGCCAAAGCAGGCAGCTTGTAGACCTTTTATTTTATTGTTTTTCAACATATGAAATTTATTGTCAAACTGGTTTCCATACAACACCCAGTGCTCATCCCAAAAGGTGCCCTCCTCAATACCCCTCACCCTCCCTCCCCTCCCTCCCACCCCCCCATCAACCCTCAGTTTGTTCTCGGTTTTTAAGAGTCTCTTATGCTTTGGCTCTCTCCCACTCTAACCTCTTTTTTCTTTCCTTCCCCTCCCCCATGGGTTTCTGTTAAGTTTCTCAGAATCCACATAAGAGTGAAAACGTATAGTATCTGTCTTTCTCTGTATGGCTTATTTCACTTAGCATCACACTCTCCAGTTCCATCCACGTTGCTACAAAGGGCATATTTCATTCTTTCTCATTGCCACGTAGTACTCCATTGTGTATATAAACCACCATTTCTTTATCCGTTCATCAGTTGATGGACATTTCGGCTCTTTCCATAATTTGGCTATTGTTGAGAGTGCTGCTATAAACACTGGGGTACAAGTGCCCCTATGCATCAGTACTCCTGTATCCCTTGGGTAAATTCCTAGCAGTGCTATTGCTGGGTCATAGGGTAGGTAGGCAGCTTGTAGACCTTTTAGACGAAGAAGCAGTATGTTTGTAAAGAAGCAACAAGACAAGGAAGTTTAGGCTTGGGGTAGTTCATTGGAAAAGAAGTAACAAGGTTTGTTTACACAGCCCTCTCAGCCTTGAATTCCCTATCGATGACGATAAGGGTGCCTCCTTTCCTCCTGGTACAAGGAGGGTACTATTCACATGGGAAATTTATCTCCTGCAAACAGGGGAACAAAGGACGGTCAGTGTCCTTGCGTTGGCGATTTCCTATGTCCCTTTAATTCAAAATAACCAATATGCCAAAGTGGTATATTTTGGAGCAGCCTGGGAGGAATGCCATCACCTGCATTAAGTCAGCATCGCAGGGATGCAGAAAAGGAACCAGGTTCCAGAGATCACTCAGGAAGAATCCGTAGGAGCTTGGGACTTGAGTAGCTGTTGGGAATGAGGAAAAGGGAAGGGTCTGAGATGGCCTCCAGGCCCCTGGGCAAGAAAGTAGCTGCCAGCCTACAGCAGTCAGTCATCCTGGGGAGGAGATGACTGCAGGGGATGTCCTTCACTGAGGGCTTGAGAATAGGAACAGATACACCTAGAGCCCCAACGAAGGGGCCTTTAATTCTGCTTTCCCGCCTGTTAAAACACAAAACTCAACTGAGTAAACATAAAGATCTAATTGGCTTTATTCAGTGATTCAGGAATCAAGGAGCATCCCTTAGAGCAAATAGAAAGGAGATGGGCGGAGCTGTACCAAGTGGTAAAGGCAGAAAGAGGGTGGGACAGGGAAGTCATAAACAAAGGAAAGGAATGTTTCAGGCAAGCAAAGGGCAAAGGGAAGGGCAGGGATCAATCACACAAATTACCTTATGGGTGCTGGTAGGATAATTCCAGATCGACTGGGGAAAGTTCACATTCCCAGGAAGGGCTGAGACTGCAGTTTTGTCTTGGTCTGCTCTCTTGGGGACAAGTGGCTCCGTTTGGGACCTGTTGTGCTGTTTTAGCCCTCCCTTTAAAGGAGGTAGCCCTGCACGAGGTACCTCTGTCCTCTAGGGACCAGTCACGGTCTGCATGCAGTGGTTCAGGAAACCAGTCTTTCGTAAAGGAGGTTAGAGGGTCCATTCTTCTTGCTTGTGGATTTTAATTGCCTATTTGGATTTCTGAAAACGAGACCTACCGCTGTTGGATCCCAGTACACCTCCTTCTGGAACAGCCTGACTTATGCACATTTGGGGTGTCAGGAACATTGTGTCAGTTAATTTTCTGTGAAAATATTTTGTGTCTCTCTTTGGGATCCCAGGCTCTCTGTGTTCTCCCACATAAAGATGGTAATGGCAGGCGGGAGGCAGTGCTGGCTGTCCTGGGGATTCAGGTTTGGTAACGGGACCCCAGGACGCTGGCTGCCCCCAAGTTTGGAGAAGGCAGGAGTGGGCTGAGGGCCGAGGTAATGGGCAGGCCGTGTGCCTGGACACCCGAGAACTAATTTTAGGTTTAGCAGCCACATTGGAGAATGTACCTTTAGGAAGCTGCGAGGCTGACATTGTGCAAATACGATAGGATTTAGAGCATCCTTGAGATAGACAGCCTGCCACATTTGGATTAACTGGCTGGGGTTTTTTTAATTGGTGTTTCTCACAGAAATCGGCATGAATCAGACAGATGCGGTAATGGCATATGGCAGCAAAGCGACAGACAGCAGGACATGCAGCTCAAGGTTTTGATCTGGGCTGGACTGCCATCCCCCACCCCATCCCTCCACCCCCCGCCCAAACCCCACTGGAACCTGATGGACTCATTTGCTGAGATGACAAAGGGACATGCAAACGCTTTTATAATTTATCGAGAGGGGAGGACAGACACTTCACCACCTTGGCCTGGTCAGAACTATCTTTGTTTTTGTCTTTGTGATCTTACTGGCTCACTTGGGTTCTTCAGCCTTTGCACGGCTCGGGATGGGCTAATTTGCATTGCTGTTCTGCTACGTGGCATCTTTTTGGGGTTCACGCTATTGCATTTGGAGCTTACTACTGGGGAACTGAGTCCACAAAAGGTTTATGTGGAACTCAGCAAATTGCCACACTCAATAACAAGGTTAAGAAAGAACAACAGCAAACATCGAAGGAATGTTTTGGTTTCGGGTGTGTGTGTGTGTGTGTGTGTGTGTGTGTGTACACACACGTGCACCCTTGCACATGCACGTGGGGCGAGGGAGACATGTTTGGTGGCTATATTTGTCACAGGACAGGTGTCCAGGAGTGGCTTTCTCTCTGTTGATTATATTTTTAGTGAGTTGCTAATAACCAGGATTTGCAGAGAATAAAAGAACCAGTGAATATTTGGAAATCTTTCCTTTTCTGTTTCTGTGCCCTGTAACCACAGTAACAAGACTTCATAGGGTTTTTTAAGAAGCAAATTATGATTGAATTGCTAATAAATATTGCAGATGGCGTAGAAACGACTGCCACTGAGTAACACAGTTTTCAGTGTGCAAATGAATATGTCCTTAGATGTCCTTTTGTGCAAAACCCATGAAGACTAAATCTACATGGTCCCCTTAGCCCTGAAGTTATTCATTCTGGACCTCACCAGAGAGGACGGACTGATGCCATATCCATATCAGGGGAGGGAGAGCCCTCTAGTGGAAAATCATCAGGGTAGACAGTACAGCAGGAAAGAAAGCCAAGAAGTCAAAGAAGGAACGTTCCATTTAGTCCCGCAAGTTGAACTGCAGCATGTAAACATGATGTGACTCGCCATGTCCTCCTGCTGACTTGGAAAATGTTTATCAAAAAATCTTGGCATGTGGAATCATCAAGAATATATTGAGGCCTGTGCTAAGTAGGTACTCAAAGTCATTATCTCAAGGGCTCTTAATGTTCTTCATAACCCTCACCTAAAAAGTTTGGGATGGGCAAGATCAGGGTGTAGGGGACACATTTTGGTGATAAATTAAAAAACCAAGTTTAAATTAGATGAGATGATCGGGGGCACCTGGGTGGCTCAGTTGGTTGAGCGTCCGACTTCGGCTCAGGTCACGATCTCGTGGTTCATGAGTTCGAGCCCCACATCGGGCTAGCTGCTGCCAGCTTGTCAGGGCAGAGCCCACTTCAGATCCTCTGTCCCCCTCGCTCCGCCCCTCCCCAGCTTGAGCTCTCCCAAAGATAAATATTTGAAAAAAAAAATTATATAAGATGACCCACTCGCCCACAGCGGGATTATTAGCGACAAGGTTTGTTCCTGGGTCCAGCTACTTCTTTGAACAGAAGAACACACCGTTCTAACCCTTGCCGTCCCCAAGGCTGTCACCTGAGTTGAGCCATGACTATCATTATAATGCACTGTGTTATTTATCTTGTAACTAGGAATAAAGCTCCAAAGCGCTTTCTCTCCCTAACCTCTGAAAATAATACATGTTGAGATTGTGATGCTAGATTTTTGCAAAAGTTTTCATACCCTCTTGACTGGGTCATGATATTTCCCTTGGCCTTTTATTCCTGCCATGAACTACTTGTAAATAAAATGAGAGGAAACTCTAAAAGATTTCAAAACTTGGCAGTTTAAAAGGATTTATGGATATTAATGGTTTCTATCGATAGACTTTAAAAGCATGTTGTGTGAGAAATGCCCTGTTGTACGTGTGCATTAATAATGCTTTCTAAAAACGTGTATCATCAGGGCTGGGGCCCCTTGCTCAGCTCTGTTACTGACTATTGTCCATGAGCCCCCGCCCTTCAAGGGTTCAAAAAGCATGTTTCCGGGCAGCAAGAACCCAACTTTGAAGCTTATGTCCTTCAAAGCCCATGGAAGATACATCACCAGGGCAGTAGAGGCAGCCAGTGAAAATACACCCTCAGCACATTTTAGCTAAAACCACAATTGCCTTTGTTTCTAGTCTGTGACACTGGAGAGTCTCTGACTAAATAGCCAACAAAGCTGGATTGTCCTTTTCTGAACGGAAAATGGCTACAGCAAGGATTTGTAAATCCTGTCTCTACTTCGAGGACCATCTCAAGGTCTCTTACCTTCCTTTGCAGCCTGGCAAATATGGCCCCTTCTGAACTCTCGGTGACCTTCCTCTCTGTGGGACTTGCATCATACGTTTACGATGTCATGGCTTAATTCCATGCATGTGTGCCCTGTCTCCCTGGCACGCCCACAATGCCTTTGAAAGCAAGGTCAATGTACTCTACGTCCTGGGTCTAGTTCACGCGCTCATTCATTCGTCTGGTAGCCGCTGTGCCTACCTGTGGCCAGGTCCTGTTATACCCTCTGGAAATAATTCGTGAACAAAACGAACAAGGTCTTTTTCCTGACAGAGTCCTCTGGGGGTGGTGAACCCTCAACTCGTAACCACAGATGGAAATTTTCCGTGAGGAGAGACAGATACAAGTTTACATCAGGCGATAGAAGTTAGCAGAGGAAAAAGGAATAGGGTACCTTTAGAGAGAACACTGGGTGGCCTTGCTTAGATTGGGGGGGGGGTCAAAAAAGGCCTCTGAAGTGGTGCTATTTAAGCCAAACACCGAAGACACATGGTCTCCCCCAAATAGCAAGAGCTAAGAAGTATTTCTGGCTTTGAGAAATGTTTAACTAGATCTCGGTTCACATAGTATAAACCTTCTAACTGTGTTTCCTCCGGACTCTATCTTCCAGCACAACCCAACCCCTCCTCTTATTTGCCACCAGCCTACATATGTTCTTTCTGGTGCTCCCTGGTTCTACAAGCCCGTGGAGACCCCTACCATGTCAGCTCACGCAAAAATGGAAGTGTTTAAAAAAAAAAGAACAACGAGATTCAACAGAGTAAATGTTAAAGATCTTATTTTATCCAGCGATCCATGAATTGGGCTGCATCCCATCCAGCAGAGAGAAGAGAGCCCCAAGAAGCTGTGCAAATCGAAAGACGTTTACAGGCAGAAAGTACCGACGCAGGAAGTTATACTAGCAAACAGCGGATTGTGTTATTACGTGCGGTTCTAATCGGATCCCTCTTATTCCCTTACAGGTGGGTACAGACGCTTCCAGCTTGAGAAAGGCAGACCCCAAAGGTCGGAGCGCTCTGTTGGCTGATATCCAGCAGGGAACTCGCCTACGGAAAGTCACACAGATCAATGACCGCAGTGCCCCACAAATTGAGAGTGAGTGAGCGGCGGGGCTAGGCCTGCTGTGAGGCGAGGGCAGGCCGTGGGAGGCTCAGCCAGGCACCGCTGGCCTGCTCAGGGAAGTTACCCAGCACCCACTCTGGGCCATAGCAGACTTGCTCAATGCACAGGCCACGTGGGTGAGAGAATCGGAGCTTCCTTTCCAGGTCGGCAGATGATCCATGGTGTATCTTCTACCCCTGTGCAAACGCTAAACAAACAAAAACGTGGTGGGATAGCTTCTTTTTAACCGTGACAAAATCCACATAATATAAAATTCACCGTGTTAAGCACCAAAGCGTCCAATTCCGTGGCATTTACCCATCCACAGTGTGGTTGCGGCCATCACCCCTGTCTCGTTTCAGAACGTTTTCATCACTCCACAAGGAAACCCCGCGCCCATTAGCGGTCACTTTCCATTCTGCCTCTCCCCCCCATCCCTGGCAGCTGCTAAATCCACTTTCTGTCTCTATGGATTTGCCTCCTTGGGCTATTCCTATAAATGGAATCATACACTCTGTGGCCTTTTGTGACTGGCTCCTTCACTTAGCACGCTGTTTTCAAAGTTCATCCATACTATAGCACGTGCCAATGCTTTACTGTTGACTAATATTCCACTGTCTGGCGATTTCACTTTGCGTTTATTGACCGTGAGATAACCTCTAAAGATCACCTACCCTGCATCCTCATAGCCCTCAAACTCAGTGAGAGAAAAATTAAAGTGTCATCATTAAAATATGCCACGTTTTTGTTTTCACGAGGAGAAAGATGTACTCAGAATTCTCTCCTAGGGTCAGATGACTGCAGCTTTCTATGTATAGAGTAGAGATGATCCAGGCTGAGGCCTGATTCTGCTACCCGGCAAATCTGGGGATTTCTCTGAGGTTCAGTCTGCTTACCTACGAGATGGGGGAAGATGATCATACCTGCTTTTTTGCTTTTTTTCATCAAGATTGCTGAAGGTTGAAATAATACATGCGGAACTATTCACCAATGTCGTCTCTCATTATGTCTTCATGTAGTTTTCAATGATGCACGTGATGGTAATTCCCAAGGATAGTCCTAAAAGTGTAATTGTATCTAGTATCTGTAACTATATGTGTTAATACACAAGGATAGACAAATTATTTTAGAGTATTTTCAGCAGTTGCCATGAAAATTAGTTTCCAGTTGGACCCGCTATCTAATTGGTTAAGCCCAGTTACCAGACAAACCCATTTGATCGGAACACTCGTTTCCTAATCATGCCAGTGAATAGGTAAATGTATATGAATACTCAGAATAATCTAAACCCATTCATCCACCAGTGGGCACTGTGCCCTGATTTCTCTGTGCAAGTGAGCTGCAGGCTCTGAACATTTCTTGCTAGGAACTCTTCCCTCAGCCGAACGTCTTCTCATCGTACACAGTTGGTCATCACACACGTCTGGAAGGCTGGAATTAGTGACCCCTGTCCCCCAGGGTTTCACGAGCTTTCTCTCCTGTAGAAGAAAAGATTCAGGGAAGGGTAGGGGGCTCAGGGAGTGAGAGCCAGGGAGACAGAGAAGGAAAATGCCAAAGCACAGATCATTGCAGACCTTCACTTCCTGCTTGCCATTCTGGGCCAGACTCTGTGGACGAGAAGTTAAAATTACCGGCTGAACTGAATCTCTGGGTTTTCTCTGTCTGGTCCTCCCACAACAACCGTCGAGTTGAAAATAGGGCCGGCGCCACACCTGCAGTGTGTGAGCGTTCTCATTCGAAAGGTGCTGCCGGTTCCCCTGCCGGCACCTACGGAATGGCAGCGTTTAGGCCCCTTTGTTTCGGCCACTCTTCAGGGTACTCGGCTGCTGATGGTCAGTTGCGTGGTTAGGTCCAGAGGGAACAGCAGACAGCACGAGCTGCAGGAGTCTGCGGGGCATCCGGGCAGAGGGCGTTTGGGAATGATGCCCACTAGAAGGGGAAGGCTGGAGGTGGGGGAACGAACGGGAAGGCTGCCCCAGGCGGTGCTGGACCACGGGCCCGGGATGACAACTGGCGGCTCAGCTCTGCTCACAAGTCCTCACCCACCTGCCTCTTCTCTGCAAAGGTTCTAAGGGAGGCAACAAAGAAGGAGGAGGTTCTGCAAACTCTCGAGGCGGAAGCACACCCCCAGCCCTGGGAGATCTGTTTGCCGGTGGCTTTCCAGTGTTGCGTCCAGCAGGCCAGAGGGATGCAGCAGGTAAGGGACAATTCAGACTGGCTGCCTCGTGGTCTTTCCCTCCTTAACGTGTGGAACCAACAGGGCGATCCTCACGTGCCAGGAGGGTGGTGACGTGTTTTTAGTGAAAAGTCGTATAGCAGTAGATCATGGATTGGGGAGCACGTACTGAAAGTATCCAAAGCATCATGCTCAAGGGGTCTTGTAAGTCATCCCTTTGTAATTACTGAAGAATGATTTGCCATAGTGTGTAGTGTTTCGCAAAGCTGTGACTGGGGCTCAGACGGCAAAGTACAGATGAAGGGTATAAATCGCGTTAGAAAATCATAGTGACATCACTGTAATGTGAGTCATTGTATCAGTTAGGCATTGCTGTGTAACAAAATAGCCTAACACTTACGGGCTTTAAATAGCCACTTATTTCGCTTATGGTTCTGTGGTTGGCCATTTAGGGTGGTCTCAGCTGGGCCCCCTCTACTAACTCCAGCTTGGGTAATTGGCTTTGGCTAATCTTACAGTTCTTGTTCTTTGGTGCCTCAGCTGAAATGACAGACCTGACTGATCCATACAGTCTCTCGGTATCTAGCAGACTATTTGGGATTTTGTGCACGTCGGTGGCAGGGTTCCAAGAGGACGGAAGTATATAAAGTCTCTTAAGACTTAGTCTGAGAATTGGCACAATATCTCTTCCTACCGCATCCTCTTACCCAAAGCAAGCCACAGGGCCGGCCCAGAAACGAGGGTGGAGAAAGACACTTCACCTCTTGATGACAGAATCTGTAAAATCACATTTCTTTTTTTTAACGTTTTATTTATTTATTTATTTATTTATTTATTTATTTATTTATTTATTTTTGGGGGACAGAGAGAGACAGAGCATGAACGGGGGAGGGGCAGAGAGAGAGGGAGACACAGAATCGGAAACAGGCTCCAGGCTCTGAGCCATCAGCCCAGAGCCCAACGCGGGGCTCGAACTCACGGACCGCGAGATCGTGACCTGGCTGAAGTCGGACGCTTAACCAACTGCGCCACCCAGGCGCCCCGTAAAATCACATTTCAAAGATACAGAATCAGGAGGGAGTGGACAAGCAAGGCCATTTCTGCAACCAGTCTACTGCAGCCATTTGTGTGTTAGTGGATATCAGATGTTTTGAAAGCATTGCATTAAAATTGGGCAAATATATATTTATTGTGGGTAATGGGAATACTTTTTCCTATTATTGTTCTCTTTAGCCAGCAAGCTGAAATAAACTTCAAGAATGTCATTAATCAGGGAACATCAAGCCCCAAGCATTGCTGGCATAGAATCTTCTACCATGTGGCTTTGCTAATAACCTTTGGCTGGTGGTGGGGGGCGGGGGGGGGGGGTTCTGTGGCTGTTTGACATAAGGAGGTGCATTTGCTGCTGTCACCTACTGATAAAGTCCAGCAAAGATAAGGGCACTAGGGTGCTTTGAGGTCCAATTGAAACCCTCTCGGAAGCCATTTCATTTCCTCTTTTCTGCTAAGGGCTTGGCAAAGAGAGTTGACATTTCTCAAGGCCGCTTTCTTTTCCCAAATTCCTGAGTGGTAGCAAATAAACATCCTGTAGGGTATAAAATGTCCACTAGTTTCTCTTCACAGAAGAAAAGATAGGAGAAATACCCAGTCAGGTTTAACAGGGACCAGCCAAAGGAAGCCAGGTCATCTCCATTCCTACCTGTCTCCTGTAGGACACAAGTGAGTGGGGTTTGAGCCACTCTGTGAAGACAAGCATTGATTTCTGTAGAGGAGATAGAAATCCATAATGAAGTGACTGGTGATGCATGCTACAGGATGGAATCTCAAAGACAGAGACAATAAACAGATGCATGGGCTGGGTGTCATGTCAGAGTAAGACCAACCATGGCTCTCCTCTCTCAAAACACTTCCATCAGCTTCCTGGGCATTCAGAGAGAAGGGCTCTAGTCTCTGCTACCTCTCCATGGTCTTGCCTCCCGCTCTTGCTAGCACACGCCCTCCATTTCAGCCACATTGTCCTCCTTGCTGTTCTTGCACACACCAGGCATGCTGTTGCCACAGGGCCCTTGCACTGACTGCTCTCTTGACCGGAAACACTCTTCCTCGGGTGTCCACATGGCTCATTTTCTCCCATCCTTCAGGTCTCTGCTCATGTGGCACCTGATCAACCTATCAGTGAGGCTTTATGCATCCAGCCCACAAAAAATATCAGTCCCACCCCCTGACTCCATATCCCCTCTACACTGATTTAATTTTCTTGTATTACTTTTCACCATCCGATATATATTTACTCGTTAGTTTATTTCTGTCGTCTCCCTCTAAATATAAGCTCTGTGAAGGCAGGAGCTGTGTTTCTTTTCACTGCCTTAAAAATGCCTGATGTATGGTAGGTGTTCAGTAAATATTTGTTGAGTGGAACGTATACATAGGTAGCATGGTTGCAGAGAGCCATGAGGCCCAGAAAGCACAGAGTCTAGTGCTCACAGTACTTTTGGGAGTCCGTGAAAATGTTTGGATTTCTTTTAAAATCACTTTTAGGGTCAAAGATTCTATTTGTCTTTATGGCAACACGTCCCTAAAATGTCCTCCAAAGTCATAATGTGGCCTTGGCTTAGCGCTCCGAAGGAGTGGCCGTTAAAATAAGATAGGATGAGTAAACTGGGTACTATGGAACGTGTAATGAGACTTCCACGCAGTCCGAGATCTTCTGGAAACACCCACAGATTGAAGAAGGAAAACATATTTCATCTGTTTAAAATTTATGCTTTTTAATGTTTATTTATTTTGGAGACAGAGAGAGACAGAGCATGAGCAGGCAAGGGGCAGAGAGAGAGGGAGACCCAGAATCCGAAGCAGGCTCCAAGCTCTGAGCGGTCAGCACGGAGCCCGACGCGGGGCTCGAACTCACAGACCGTGAGATCATGACCCGAGCCGAAGTCGGAAGCTCAACCGACTGAGCCGCCTGGGTGCCCCAAAACATGTTTCATCTTTTGATAACCCCCCAGGCTCTAGATGCACTCAAGCTGGCCTTTCCCCACCCGCTTTCTGGCCTCTTTTTGTGTTTCTGTTTGGATTTCCAGGGTTAACGTCTATGTTATGAAGGAAAACCTCCTCCTTCCTTCCCTTGGCACTTACTCCCCTTGGCTCTCTCCACGGGCCCCCTGCTACCTGGCTTCCTGGCCTGCACGCAGGCTAATTCCTCTCTCCTGGGGGCCTCACCTCACACGTGTGCTGCCAGCTGTCTGCTTCATCCTGGAGTGGGCATGAGCATAAGCCGAATGAGGATTTGTGCCTTCCTTGCCTCTGCTGTTCATGTCACAATAAAGATAGGTTTGCCCACGTCTCATTCGCCTGGCCGCTTAGTCAGCAGAGGCTCCTGTGTTTTTAACTGACTCATTCTGAGCGTTTCTGAATCTTGGAGACATGGTGTCCTTAGTCACTTAGAAAGTCAGGATTGGTTACTCAGTGGCTGAATCTGCTCCTCCTCAAACTTGCTATTCCTTTAAAGTTCAGGGAGCAAGCAGTCATATAGGGAGGCCTCGGCCTGGTTAGGGACCTGCCTTGGTCCTCTGTCTTCATCTCTGTGTGCTATGGGAACAGGCTTAAGACCTTGAAGGCAGGAATCCCTGAGCCTGACACCTGCCCTAGACCTCACATGAAATGTCTAATGTTAGAATCGCAGGGGGCGGTAGGTCCTGTCCTTGGAAAGGCCAGGCGGAGGCCCTCACTCCTGGCCACGGTCAGCCGGGTGTTATGGCGGTGCCTGCCTCAGGCCCCGAGGGGATCCAGTCAGCCAGGGTGGATGCCTCCGTGCGAAGACATTGCCTCTTCCACAACCACCCCCAAAGGAAATCCTCAGCAGAGGAATAATGGCACCACCACCCTGCCTTCAGAGCAGCCATCCTGTAGCTGAGACGTGTAAAAAGCAGTGCTGCCCGGGTAACTGTCACATCGTAGCCAGAGGAGGGTCACCATCCTTTTGGAAAGCCCGATACTGTCATCCTGCCCACCGAGTTTCAGCCCCAGCGTCGCCGCCACCACACCTTCCTTTGAATGGCCTGGCTTTTGGGGTCAAGTGTGTTGGGGTACCATCTTGCACCTGGTTGGGTGAACGCACCCGGGGACGCACCAGCAGGAAAGCTCCGAACCGCTGCCTGATGCTGGGGTTTATAATCTGATTCGGCAGCTGTGTTTCCTATTCTGCAACACCCAGGAAGCTGTCTGAGAAGCGACCATCTTTTCGAGCGCTCGCCACATGTTTTCAAGGGGGTTGTAAATTACAGGGGTGCAAGAATAGGAAAATACGGCTTCCCTAGAATTCCATTAGGGAGGGCACTATATTTACTTAGAAGGAGTATTGTAACGAGCCTCCTGAGGGGACAGTGATGCTCCAAAGACACATTAGAGCAGTGGCTGCAGAATTTCCATGCACTAAACAAGGAGAGGAACATTTTTGTCCTCGGCGAGGGACAAAAGGGTAAGGAGCACAGCAAAAGGGCGCACAGAGAGCGACAAGGCCCCTCCTAGGGAGCACCTCCACCCCAGTCTTCCATGAAGTATGCCAAACACACATCACTGGGAGCGGCATGCTACTCCAGGTTTGTTGACTTCCAAAGGGGCATTGGGTTTCAAGTTGGGGTTCGTGGATCTGTGCGGTGAGGGAGCCAGGAGATCAGGAGACCGGGAGCCCATTGGAAATGGACATGTCTTCGGAAAAAGAGGCTTTCAAATTCCAGAGCCGTGGGACTGGGAGGTTCAAGGTCGTCGGACCTGGATCCCCAAGGCTGTGTGTCTTCCCACTGACTTCTGAGTTACTTATATATTCGAGGAATGATGGATCTTCTGGTCTTGATGCAAAACCGAAGTCCTTGTTCACGAAATGCTGGAAATGAGGAAAACCTCCCTAGCAAGGAGCTTCTGGTTGGTACGGCTGAGGATCCAAACTAGGATGTAAAGGCTGGGTACCCGACTGGATTGACCCAGTCGGTAACGGTGAATGAGTGTGAGGGTGGCCTTGAGGTAGGGGAAGGCAGAGAGGGTCAGAGCAGCCCTGTGCCCTGGGCTGGGAGACTTGTGGGCCCTTGGCAGGTGCGGGCAGAGATGGGCTGGAACAGGAAGGCTGGCACTTGCAAGGACCTTGGGGCGGGTCCAGCCAGCCCTCTCGTGGGACAGCTGCCGCACCTGAGGTCTCCCCGTGAGCGTGCAGGAAGAGAGCATCCACCATGCATTTGGCTGACATCACGCTGGACGGCATCTGTCACAGCCGCCCACATACTCGGGTTCCTCTGTCCTCTGTGGCTGACCTAACTCAGAGCTTGTTTACTTCCAGGTGGCAAGACAGGGCAGGCCCCTGGCTCCCGGGCGCCTTCTCCCCGGCTTCCTATCAAAACTATCAGTGGCCCGCTTAACCCCCCTGCATCTCCCAGGCTAGGCAATGCCTCTGAGGTGCACGGCGCTGCCAGGACAGTCCCTCCTCGCCCCAGCATGCCCGCCCCACCGCCTCCTACCCCACCCCCACCTCCTCCGCCCCTGCCCCCACCCCTGCCCCCTTCCTCCCCCACCAAAACTCCGCTGGTGTCCCCACCTGGCCCACCCACCAAAGGGAACCCCCCAGTGGCTGTACCCCCTCTCCCCTCCGTACCTCCCCCTCCCCCTCCCCCCCCTCCCCCAACTCCACCCCCCCTTCCCCTGGCCTCCGTTCTCAGTGACAAGGCAGTGAAGCCTCAACTAACCCCCTTGCACCTACCACCCATCCCACCCCCACTCCCCCTCCTCCCACCTTGTGGGTATCCGGGGCTCAGTGCAGATGCTACCAGCCCCGCCCAGGATGTGCGGGAGCCTCCCGCCCCACCGCCCCCGCCACCCCCACCCCCTCTTTATGCCTCCTGTACCCCGAGGTCCTCTGTGCCTGCGCCTCCTTTGCCAGGAGCTAACAACAGCAGTGAAGCCCCGCCCCCGCTGCCCCCCAAGTCTCCCAGCTTCCAGGCCCAGCCACCCAAGTCCAGCGTTCAAGCCTTGCCTACACCTCCAGCCCCTCCGGGATCCCAGACGTTCGTGCAGAAGAAGAGGCCCGGACGAGGCCCAGGTGAGCACCACTGTCCCGGTCCAGGGTGGCCATATCAGAGGATCACCCAGCCCTGCCAGTAATTATGGAGGTGCTAGGGACACAGCCAGAGGCCTGCTTCTAGGAGCCACTTGGGGACACCTTGAGATGTCTTAATTCTTAGGATTTTGTTTTAGAACCGAGCTATCAATACCCCTCGTGGAGCACGATGAAACTTGCTGTATGGGACTTTATGTTGTATTCATGTTAGAGACAGGAAACCAAGGGGGAGAGGGGTTGAAAGATTTGTCCAAGGTCGTGCAAACCCCTCGCCAGGCATTCTGGCCTTAATCACCTTGCAATTACTAGCTGTGTGACCCTGAACAATTCCTTAGCCTCTCTGTGCTTTCTTCTCCTCATCTGTTAAATGGGGATACCAATAATTCCCACCTTGTGTGGTTGCTGGACCAGGGCCTGGCAACATTGAGCTCTAGAGAAGGGTTTTTTTATTCTTACTGTCATCGCTCATTTACCCAAATCTCCTCTCTGCAGTGGAGGGGGCTGTGGATGCAGTTTGTTTCCAGAACCAGGTCTCTGCTGTAATTTCTGCCTGAGTTATTACAAGCTGGCCCCCAGCCACAATCCGCACTGGCCCTCCACAGACTGGATTAGCGTTCTGCCTTCTTTCTGGCAGGTTCTCGTGCTGACTCAAGAAAACTAAAGGTCTGCATTTCAAGCCAAATAGTAAAACTAATTCCTTCACATATCTAGCAGAGAGGGTGTTGGATTGAGCATGCGTACCCTTAACTGATGTCCAGATACTGGGGAGGCTTCATTCACCTCTGGTGTCCTTCTGAATGGAAAGCATACACACATACCCACACATACACACACATACACACATGCTCATAAACACCATCCACACACACACGCCAACACACATCCACATGCACACATACATATTCCTCGGTCTTTAAGAAAATCTTTTGATGCAGAAGCTTTCTGAAATGTGTTTCCTCGAATTAGAAATAATACAAGCTCATTGTAGAGCAAGTAGAAAGCAACTGAAATCACCAAAATAACATCACCCAGAAATAAAAGCTGTCCCATTTCAGTGTACTTCCCATCATTTTTTTTTCTGAGTATGTCTACGTATTTACAAAGTTAATACTATCTTGAATATATGATTCAAATATTTCTATTCTCTTTCTGTTTAATGTTCCATCGAAAGCAGTCTTGTCAAACCATTGAAGTTTATTCAGAAGCATATTGATATGATCAGCGGTATATACCAGATTTCTAGTATGAAGTTGATTCTATTTTTTTCTATATTTTTCTATATTTTTATCGTAAATAGTATTGCAGGAAATACTTTTGTAGCAATTGTCACCTACCTTTTGTATATTTTGAAAAGACAGTTTCCTGATAAGGAATTCCTGATACAAAGGGCAAGAATATTTTTTTTTTTTTAAGTTTATTTATGTGTTCTGAGGGGAGGGGAGGGGCAGAGGAGCCTAAGCTCGACTTCTTGGAACCTTGAGATCATGACCTGAGGCGAAACCAAGAGTTGGACGCTTAACCCACTGAGCCACCCAGGCGCCCCAGGGCAAGTGTATGTGTAAAGCTCTTGGTCATGAGAGAGAAGGTTTGAGGCATTCTGTTTTCAACTGAGTGGTCACCATAAGGCCAGCATTCCTAGTAGTGAGACAGCTGCCCATGATTTCTTCATGGGATGGTGAAAACAACGCCTTAGATTCAGAGACATCTGAATTCAACCTGGCCTCCCCATCCACTCCTGTGTAATCTCTTGCCAGTTTTTAAATGTTTTGAACCTTGCTTTTATGTGGGGGGGTGGGGGGGGCGGCAAATGGAGATAACACCTTTCATGGAGGATCGTTACGCATATTCAGTGAGAGAATGTGCCTGAAGTGCATTGTGTAGAGCAGGGGCTCACTGTGTCATCTCCTTACCATAGGAAGGGACAGTTTTTCCTCCAGAAGAGGAGTCAGCAGCCACCGTAGCCCCTTCACCCCTTTAGTCTGCTTACGGGAGCCAGTAAATCCTAGTGGGTCCTGATTCTGAGAAAGGGAAGACCGGGGTGGTAAGCCCAAGGCCAGGAGCAGATGCTGTTCTGGCCCGTCTCCTTGTGTCTTTGGATGTGAAACTTAGTTTTCCACGAACAAAATGAGGGCAATTTCTGCCTCAGGCCAACTGGGGGGCAGAGAAGGAGGTTGTAATCGTGGGCATTTTGTCACAGGTAATAGCGGTGTGGTGGTCATCGTTTCAATAGGTGAAGAGTAGAACACCCACACTGACGTGCTCCTTCTTAATTGCCAATGAGTCATTCAACAGAGTACTGACAAGGGAGAGCGAGCCTCCCACAGGCATCATCAGGGCTTGGTGACGGAGGTGGGACTTGAGTTGGGCCCTGGTGGGTGGGGTGGGTTTAGGTATTGACTGGAAGGAGAAAGAGTGTCTGCCGTGCAGGGGAACCCCCGCGAGCAGAACCCCGGGGATAGGAGCAAGCCCCGACAGCTTGTTCGTCCCACCTCCCTCTGCACCTCACCCACAGACAGTCCCTCCCTTTCTTCGGACTGGGCGATGGTTTCCCCTTCTTTGAACGGTGCCGTCTGATACTGAAGGTTGTTGTCACCATTAACATTGCCACAGCAGCTAACATTTATTGAGCCCTTCCTACACGCCAGTTGACTTCACTCATTCAACCCTCTCATCAACCCTAGAAGGTGGGTGTACTGTTATCCCCATTTCACGGTTGAGGAAACTGAGGCGCAAGGATGCTGTGTCATTATCCCTGCAAGAGAACTAGAATTCGGTCCTGAGCAGTTTGGCTCCAGAGGCTGCCTTTTCATTCACCGTAGCATACTACATCCAGAGATCTCAGCACCTCACCTCCCACCGAAAGTTATAGCCTCTGCCATTCCTGTCTCTGAATTCTCTGGCATCTTTTCTATAAGGGACCAGTGGGGGAAAGCTAAATCCACCCCCAGCACCGCCTGCGAGGTCACCCACCACGGAGCTTTCCAGCAGAAGCCAGCAGGCCCCAGCCTGGACCCCGACACCGGAGCCGGGAGGTCAGCTGCGGAACGGAAGCCTGCATATCATCGGTAA
Organism: Lynx canadensis; assembly: GCF_007474595.2. Taxonomy (NCBI): domain Eukaryota; kingdom Metazoa; phylum Chordata; class Mammalia; order Carnivora; family Felidae; genus Lynx; species Lynx canadensis. The sequence goes on from NC_044304.2 coordinate 120,887,719, forward strand.
GTGGGCCCGCCCTCGGCCCGTGCCGGCTGCCAGCGAGGAAGGGGCTTCCCTGGCCCCTGGAGGGAGTTTGCCGGCCCACCATTTCAGGGTGCATGCTTCAGGGTGCAAGCAGGAGCTCACTCTAGCACAAAACAGCCCACAAGTTGGGTGAAATAGGGTTTCTCGCGAGGCTTTCTGGGAGGTTCCAGAACCCATTCCTCTAACCATCTGTCTGAGATGAGAAAGAGGGAAGAATACCGACATTTAAGCTGCGCATGTCTGCGTGTATGTGTCTGTCTCCACGGAGAAATCCAGGCATATTGGATTAAAAAAGAATAGAGTGATCTGGAAACGGTGAAAGAACGAATAGAAGGCCCACTAGACAGAGGGAGAGGTAGGGCAAAAATTTGGACATAGGAAGGAAGGTTCTCTGGGCTCAGATACAAAGCCTAGATCACAAAGCAGGGACTCAGCTCATGAAAGGGCTGAACGCCACCTGTCCCCTTGCAGTCAGGAGCTCAGGGAAAATCCTGTTCGCTTTGGGGAGCCCGCGTCCCCGCCTGGGGAGCCCGCGTCCCCGACTAGACACAGGCCGTGCTCCTTCCCACCAGCCGGGCTGCGGACTCCTGTTCTGCTCGCCCCTCCCAAACAAAGGCCTCCCCAGGGGCTCAGGGGTAGCTTCAGGCCACAGGGACTCTGCTGGTGCCGTGTCGCTGTCACGTTCCCCACCTCCGACTCTGGACCCTCGATAGCCCTGTGGCACTTCTGCCTTTAGAAGCTCCCTTAAGATGTTGGTCAAAGCAAACCGGAGTGGGTGATCAGGGAGAGTCTGTTGACCCCGCTTTTCCTGACTCCCCTTGTCCGAGCTAACGAGCAAACACGGAGAGGTAGATGGGTGTCTCAGGGGGCAATCGCCCAGCCGTTAAAACCCTTGCACTGGGCAGGCAAACCCGTGTGCTCCTGGAAATTTTCAAAACTTGGGTCATCACAATAGCTAGAGTAATTTTGCTGTTTTCCACGTGGGCAGATGACTTTGAGTCGAAATTCACGTTTCATACTGTGGAAGACTTTCCTCCTCCAGATGAGTATAAACCATGCCAGAAGAGTTACCCCAGCAAGATCCCCAGAAGTAAGTACCACCTTGGGAAGCCTCTTGGTTTATACAGAATTAAGTGCTTAGTGTGACTGATGGGCTACAGGCTGCCTAAAGGATGACGTCATGATTTCACTACTCAAGGGTACAGTGCTATCCATGCTTCTGCAAGCGTCAGAACATTTCCTGGCCCCCAAGGATTCATTTAGAAGCTTTTTATTCCAGCATTGATTGTTTGGCTTCGGATTTGAGTGCCTAGATTCACCACTTGTCCCTCCCCGCCTTAGGGCTTTTGACAAGGGAGCTGAACACCCCGAGACAACAGCAAAGTGGGACACGGGAGCTTTGTATTAATAACTAGAGAAGATTCTTAGAAACCCCAATTCAGAACTCTAGCAGACTGTGAAATGGGGAGTGTCCTTAGGTCAATGATTCTCAACCTTGAATACACATTAGAACAACCCAGAGAGCTTTTAAAAATCCCAACGGCCAGACTGCACCCACACCAACTAAATCAAAATATGCAGGGTGGGATCCAGGTGTCCATATTTTTGAAAGTTGCCAGGTGATTCCAATGTGCAGCCAAGGCTGAAAAATCTCAGCCTGGGGAGAAACTGCCTTCTCCCAATTTCATCGTGTGGACAGCCTCCAAGGAGAAGCCTGCACTCTGCTTACCTGTTTAGCCCAAAGAGTGGAAGAGAAAGAGTCTGGCCTGCCCCTCAGGGCCAAAAGGGCAGGGAGGCAAGTACTTTAGGAAAACAGGAAGCCAAGAAAAGCAAGATGGGTTGTGAACCACACAGTGATGCTGCCTGTCAGTTAATATGAGCCAGACCTGGTCCAGTGCTGAGCCAATCCGATTGGGCAGGAGCTGGTAAGAGGGGACAGAGACGGCAACATGGGGTAAGGGTCATATGTTTCCCACCCCACAGCATGGGTGAGGCCCCCAATCCCAGACATCTGTAGACTAGCATGGAAAACCGTCAGTGTCCTGGGTTAGCCCAAGACCGTGAACTGGGCTCTTTGACCTCTTCCTTCAGAGGAACTTTTGGCAAAGGCTCTTCTCCAGCGTTCATCTCCCTGCAGGCAGACCAGGGAGCTCGAGCCTGTGCCCTGCTCAGGTCACAGGTGCCCTTGGAATCAGCCTGGGCAGGTCTTTTTCTGCTGGCCTGTGGGATTGCACATTTAGACAGAAGTGGCCTTGTGTGCTTTTTTTTTTTTTTTATTTATTTTTTCAACGTTTATTTATTTTTTGGGGGAACAGAGAGAGGTCAGAGCATGAACGGGGGAGGGGCAGAGAGAGAGGGAGACACAGAATCGGAAACAGGCTCCAGGCTCCGAGCCATCAGCCCAGAGCCTGATGCGGGGCTCGAACTCACGGACCACGAGATCGTGACCTGGCTGAAGTCGGACGCTTAACCGACTGCGCCACCCAGGCGCCCCGCCTTGTGTGCTTTTTAAATAATATGTAAAGTCTACTGCTGTGAACTTAAAGAGAAAGAGGAGGAAGAGAAGAGCAGGACAGAATGGAGGGCCAAAGATGAAGTCAGTACAAGGCTCATTTCCTTTCCCTAAGCAAGGGTTTGCTCACCGGCCACCTTCCTGCCCCAAATCCCACCGTTCTTTGTTATACCCGGACTGTAACACGTGAATGTGACACGTGGCCCCTACCCTAAACCAGAGGTCAGCAAACATTTTCTCTAAAGGGCCAGAAACGACATATTTGGGGCTCTGCAGGCCACACGTTCTCGGTCACAACGACTCGGTCCTGCTATTTTGACCTGAAAAGAGCCACGGACCACACATAAATGGATGGGCACGGCTGTCTCCCAATAAAACTTTATTAACAAAAACAGGTGCTGGCTGGATTTGGTCTGCCGGCCATACTTTGCTGATCGCTGCACTAAATTGTTCCAGAAAAGCGGATTCTTCGAAATCTCCTTCTTTTGTGCGGCCTTTCTCAGTAGCGTGCTGTGCAGTCCTTCGACCTTCAGACTCAGCAAGTTCTAAAGTTAGCCGTACTTTTGAGCCCAGGGTGCCCAGTCTCCTCCCTGAGAATGGAAGAGAAGCCACCACAGGAGGACACAGCTGGCAGTCTGCACTGCGTTCCTCTCATCTCAGAGAGAGGGTCAAATCAGTGCCCACGCACAAAAAGATAATCTGAGCCTCAGGAAGATGCAGTTAAAAAAAAAAAAAAAAGAGGAAACGAGAAAGAAAGCGAACTGACATCCCACAGACCAGAAAGGGTATTTGCAGTTTCAAAAATAAAATATGGTTTTAGGTTGATGAGGCATTGACGGGCATAAAATACTCCCGTGGCTTCCTAGCACAATTAAATTAGCACGTTCCTGCCATCCCTGTGAGCGGTAGGGTAGAACCTTGTTAATTCTATCAGTGTGAGTCTGATACAGTTCATGCCTGTCTGGTTACATCTCTCCTTACAGCTCTCTTCCTTCTCCCCATTGACCTGGTTCCCCGAGATTCGCGTTCTTCATGTCTGGGGGACGGTGTTGGTTCTGTTTCACACTCTTTTGTAGCAATCCTGGCTTTGTCTCCTCCCGCTTGCTCGCTTTCTCTCTCTGCTCCTGACACACACACAGCCCACAGATCCCCTAATGCTTAGCTTTTCTACCTGTTCTCTTCACTGTCTCCGCCCTGCAGGTGTTAGCTGTTTTCTTCCTTTGACAGGGTGATTTTACCTAATTTTTTTAATGTTCTCAAAATGCATTAGCGGGCCCCTGGGTGGTTCAGTCAGTTAAGCGTCTGACTCTTGGTTGCGGCTCAGGTCATGATCTCGTGGTTTGTGAGTTCGAGCCCCACACTGGGCTCCACGCTGTTAGGGTGGAGCCTGCTTGGGACTCTGTCTGTCTGTCTGTCTCTCTCTCTCTCTCTGCCCCTCCCCTGCTTGCATTCTCTCTGTGTCTCTCTTTCTCTCTCTCTCTCAAAATAAATAAAATAAACACTAAAATTTTTTTTAATGCATTAGGTTCCTCAATAAGCTAATCATGTAATTACCATAGGACCCAGCAACTCCATTCCTGGGTATACAGTGAAAAGATCTGGGTTCAGACAAGACCTCCTACACACATTCACAGCAGCACTATTCGCAATAGCCAAAAGAGAGAAACATCCCAACGTCCATCAGCTGATGAATGGACAAAGAAAGTATATAGCCATACAATGGAATGCTATTCGACACTAAAAGGAAATGAGGTGCCATAGATTCCACAACACGGATGAACCTTGAACACGTCATGATGAGGGAAAGAATCCAGACACAAAAGGCCACATACTGTATGATTCCATTTGTGTGACATACCCAAGACAGGCAGACCCTTAGAGACAGAACGTAGATTTAGCAGTTGCCAAGGGCTGGGGGTATGAAGAACGGGGAATGACTGCTCATGGGTATGGGTTTGCTTTGGGGATGATGAATCTGTCCTGAATCTAGACAGAGGTGACGGTTGCACAACATCGTGAAGGTACGAAAGGCCATCAGTGGCAGATTTTACGTTATGTGCATTTTCGTGCAATAAGAAGAAAGAAAGAAAAAATAAGCCATCAGGAGGGATCTCTGGGGGAAATTGCGTAGGTCACAAATGCTTATTAACATAGTGTTGATAGAAAGAGTGAAGTTATCATTATATTGATCCATACCTACTGAGGCCCTTACCCACTAGAGAGATTCAGATAAATGATCCCCCGCCACGCCCTCAAGAAATTCACATTCTGATGGAGAAAGGGAGGAGAGGCAGACACCTAACCCAACATTTCAGTCTGGCGTTCCCAGCAGTCATGTCAGTGAGAAAGTGGCTGGTTAGAAATTTGCTTACATCTCGGGGCGCCTGGGTGGCTCAGTCGGTTAAGCGTCCGACTTCAGCTCAGGTCACGATCTCACGGTCCGCGAGTTCGGGCCCCGCGTCGGGCTCTGGGCTGACGGCTCAGAGCCTGGAGCCTGTTTCCGATTCTGTGTCTCCCTCTCTCTCTGCCCCTCCCCCGTTCATGCTCTGTCTCTCTCTGTCTCAAAAATAAATAAACGTTAAAAAAAAAAAAAAAAAGAAATTTGCTTACATCTCAACTCCTTTTTTTTTTTTAACTTTCATGGTTTGAAAATACAAAACATGAAATTTTCCATCTTAACCACTTCTGAGTGTACATTTCAACAGCCTTAAGTATGTTCACATTGTTGTGCAACCCATCTCCAGACCTCCTTCCATCCTGCAAAACTGAAGCTTCGTACCCAGTAAACCCATTAAAATCGGACTACTCTCGGTTCCTCATATAAGTGGCACCCTCTAATATTTGACTTTTTGAGACTGGTTTCTTTCATTTAGCACCATGTCCTCAAGGTTATTCACTTTGTACCATCTGTCGGAATTCCCTGCCTTTCTAAGGTTGAATAATATCCCATTGTATGTACGTATGGCATGTGTTCACCCATTCATCCATCCATGGACTCTTGGGTGGATTCCACCTTTGGCTATTGTGAATAACGCTGCTGTCAACATGGATATACAAATACCTCTTTGTGTCCCTGCTTTCAATTCTTTTGTGTATATGCCCAGAATTGCTGGATCATGTGGTAACTCTATTTTTTAATTTTCTGAGGAACCACCATATTGATTTCCATCTTACATTCCCATCAACAGCACACAAGGGCTCCAGCACGTCCTCGCTAACGCTTGTTATTTTCTGGGTTGTGTTTTGTTCTACTTAACAGTCGTGAAGTGGTACCTTGTTATGATCCAGTTCCTATTTTATTTTATTTATTATTTTTTTTTTAATTTTTTTTCAACGTTTATTTATTTTTGGGACAGAGAGAGACAGAGCATGAACGGGGGAGGGGCAGAGAGAGAGGGAGACACAGAATCGGAAACAGGCTCCAGGCTCTGAGCCATCAACCCAGAGCCTGACTCGGGGCTCGAACTCCCGGACCGCGAGATCGTGACCTGGCTGAAGTCGGACGCTTAACCGACTGCGCCACCCAGGCGCCCCTCCAGTTCCTATTTTAAAAGAGTTACTGGGGTGCCCGGGTGGCTCGGTCGGTTGAGTGTCCAACTTTGGCTCGGGTCATGATTACACAGTTCGTGAGTTTGAACCCACGTTGGGCTCTGTGCTGACAGCTCAGAGACTGGAGCCTGCTTCGGATTCTGTGTCTCCCTCTCTCTCTACCCCTCCCCTGCTCATGATGCCTCTCTCTCTCTCTCTTAAAAATAAACATTAAAAAATTTTAAAGAATAGTACATAAAAGAGTTACTTTACATTTATGGCAAAACTAGCCACCACAATTTCCATTAGCAAAGAAACTTGTCCACTAAGTGCTGCCCTAACAGTACTGGGTGGTTCGTGTCATGAAATCAAAGGATTAGATGTCCCAAGACTGAGAGAATCCGTAGACACTGACAGAAGCTGAGCATCTATTACTGCCTTTGCGGAGGGCCGCAGGGCGGTGAGGAGTCCGCCCTGGGCTTAATCTTAGCCGTGCCTGATCATCACTGTTGACCTCACTCGTTCATAAGCTATCTTCCAACATCCCACTCTGTTACTACTCCTGTCCTTCTAGATTATTCCTTTATTCCTCTGAACCGGCAAAGGTGTTATCGTGCCTATAAAGCATCTCCCTTGGCCTACTCTGGTCGTTGGGCTATTTCTCTGCTCACAGACAGTGCCATGCCTTCTTCCTCCCCTTCTTCCCTTTCAGGCATTTTCCCCCACCCCTACCCCATGGAAAGAGACCTTAGCAAGACCTCCAGGGGACCTCCATGTCACCAAAGCCAGTGGTCAGATGTATTAGCCGCAGTCCGTCACACCCTCCTTCTGAAGCACATCTTCACTTAGATTTTCTGGCATCCCTCGCTTTCTTCCCTCCTTCCACTTTGTGCTTGCTGCCTCCCCATTTTTTGGCACACCAAATACTTTGGAGTCCTCTCTGGCTTCTTTCTTTCTCTCCTGCTCCACATCCAACTTACCAGAAAAATCTTGGGGCTCCTCCTCTGAAGTATATCTTCGATCTGATCTCTGTCGCCTCATCTTCCGCCTCAGCCCGGCCGAAACCACTGTCATTTCTCATCTGGAGACTGCAGGCGACCTACCAACAGGCTTCCCTGCCCCATACTGCAGGCCCCGTGATTTGTCTAGAGCCCAAGTCGAGTCAGGCCACCGTCTGCTTCAAATCCTCCACTGGATTCCTGTCTCGTTCTATATCCATTAGAAATTCCCACCTGACTCATCAGACCTACATGAAGTGCCCACACAACCAGCCGCACTCCCCACAAAACCTCCTTTCGCTCCAACAGCACAGACAACTTGGAGCTTGTAGAAAACTCCAAGCGCACTCCCACCTCTGGGCTCTGGGTTTGTACTTGCTGTTCTTTCTGCGGGACACTTTCCCCTGATATCCATGAGACTTCCTCCCTGCCTCCTTTGGGTCTTTGATCTAATGGCACTTTATCAGACACTTCTTCCCTGACCACTCTTTATTTGATAGCCCTCCCTGCCCCGTCACTCCTGTTCCTTCTGCTTTATCATCTTCTTCAATTAAGAAATGATTTTGTGGGGGCGCCTGGGTGGCTCAGTCGGTTAAGCGTCCAACTTTGGCTCAGGTCATGATCTCATGTTCGTGGGTTCCAGCCCCACATTGGGCTCTGTGCCGACAGCTCAGAGCCTGGAACCTGTTTCAGATTCTGTGTGTGTGTGTCTCTCTCTCTGCCCTCCCCTGCTCACTCTGTCTCTCAAAAAAAAAAAATGAATAAACATTAAAAAAAATTTTTTTTAAATAGAAATCATTTTGTGAATCTATGGAGAGGGAGAATAAGTTGTTGACCAAATCAACAGAAGAGAGAAGGGGCCAGAAGCATATACACTAAGTGTTGAGAGTGGTTAGCACTCAGAGGTAGAATGCTGGGTGGTGTTTATTGTCCTTATGCCTCACTGTTTTGTCCAAGTTTCCTGTAACAAATACTTATTACTTTTTGAGCATTAACGCTAATTTTAAAATTCCAGTTTATTGGGAGGGACGCTTGGGTGGCTCAGTCAGTTGAGTGTCTGACTCTCAGGTTCGCTCTGGTCTTGATCTCACAGTTCTTGAGTTGGAGCCCCACAGGATCTGCACTGTCAACGCAGAGCCTGCTTGGGATTCTCTTTCTCCCTCTCTCTCTCTCTGCCCCTCCTGCACTCGTGCACTCTCTCTTTCTTTCAAAATAAATAGGGGCGCCTGGGTGGCTCAGTCGGTTGGGCGTCCAACTTCAGCTCAGGTCACGATCTCACAGTCTGTGAGTTTGAGCCCCGCGTCGGGCTCTGTGCTGACGGCTCAGAGCCTGGAGCCCGCTTCCGATTCCCCCTCTCTCTGCTCCTCCCCTGCTCACACTTTGTCTCTGTCTGAAAAAGAAATAAAAACATTAAAAAAAATTTTTTTTAATAAATAAATAAACTTAAAAAAGAACTCCAGGTTATTGGGGGAGAGAATCTGATTGGCCGGTCCCTGGCCTGAGCACCTGTGGAGGGGAAGTGTGGCCCCACGGTACACAGGGTGACCCCACTAAGTTCTGTACAAGCGGATGTGGTCCAGGAAGGAGTGGCGGGGTTCACACCAACCTCAACCATGACGTCATGGCGGGGAAGGAGAGGAAAGGCCAGATATGCACTTTCTAAGGTTTAAATCTGGCAAATACTAGAATTGTCATTTCCAGCGAAACCCGTCATTTGCTTTGTTTGGAGACTGTGAGAGGCCTCCAGCATCGGAACGAAAGGGCCCTTTGAGGTCATTCAGACCAACTCCTTCACGTACAGCTGAAGAAGCCCGGGCAGAAATCGAGTGCCCTGCCCCTGGTCACAGCTGGGGCTCGCACCAAGGTCTCTGCTCCGTGTCCGGTGTTCTGCACACCTTCCTACCTCTCCCCCTGGTGCCACGTGGACCTCAGCTTGGAGAGCCCGTCCTGGCCCCAGGCTGCCAGTTAGTTGTGCTTCTCCTAGGAGTCCACCCTTGTGCTAACCCACCCCCCTCAGCATGCTGAGTCGCTGCAAGGCTGGCCGGAGTTCTGGAAGGCTCTCAGAGAGACCCAGCTTGAACGGCCAGCCCCGTCTGTAAATCCTCCCTGGCCCTTCTCCAGGTCTTGCAGAGTCCAGCCTCCTGTTGGCTACAGAATGATTTTCCCCCCCTCTGGCATGAAAGTATTTCTATGCCGAAGGCATCCTTCCTGAAAAATGTGACTTTCCTGGGCCTCCCCAGCTATACTGGCATAAATACAGCTCCGGGAGCCCGCTCTCGAAAGGAGAATGTGATGGATTGAATTGTATTTTGTGAAATAATAGAAAATGTATATTTCACCTGTGCCCTCAGTTTCTGGCACAAAGCTCCTAGAACCCTTGTCATTTCCTGAGGGATAAGAATACTACCAGCACCTTTTGTTCAAATATTTGGTCTTTGACCCCGGTTCCTGACACAGAGCTTCTGAATCCCTTGGAATATCCTGGGTGATAGGAACCTGTTTTGTTCTAATGAGGCAATGCCTGGTGGGATCCTGGGTGGGGGTGGGTCGTCAGAAAGATGAAGCCATCATTAGAAGCTTGGAACTTTGAGCCCCAACCCCCTTCTTCCTGGAAGGGGAGAGGGACTGGAGGTTGTGTTAATGAACGATCACGTCTACCTACAAGGTGAAGCCAGCAATAAAAATCCCAAACGTAGGGGCTTCGGAGAGCCTCTAGGTTGGTGAACACATCCGTGTGTTTGGAAAATGGTGCATCCATGATGCACCCAACTCCACGAAGACAGAAACTCTTGCTCCCTGGGCCCTTCCTGACCTCATCCTATATACATACCTCTTCTTTTCACTGTTCATCTTTATCCTTTAGTACACAATAAACCAGGAACCACCATCCCCACCCCCCCAAAAAAAAGACAAAGAAAGTATCTCTATGCCTGCAAAAAGGCGCAGGCTGGCTTGGATTATGAAATAAACAAAGCTTTGTCAGTAACTTGGGGCCATCTCTTTGCTAGGAGGCCTCAGCAGTGGTCACTCAGGCTGCTCTCAGGGCCCTAGACGCATGGGATCGGGTAGGAATATAAACTAGTTCTTTTTTTTTATTTTATTTTTAAAAAATCTTTTTAATGTTTGTTTATTTTTGAGACAGACAGAGCATGAGCGGGGGTGGGGCAGAGAGAGAGGGAGAGAGAACCCCAAGCAGGCCCTGTACTGTCAGCGCAGGAGCCCGACGTGGGGCTCAAACTTACGAACCGTGAGATCATGACCTGAGTCGAAACCAAGAGTTGGACACTTAACCGACTGAACCACCCGGGCGCCCCCCAAAAAACCTGTATCTTAACAGATTCTTAAGATGACTTACATGTTCATTGTAGAAAACTTTAAAGTATTTTCAAGAGATTCAAAAAAAAATAGTACCTCCAGGAGGAATCAATATATTATTTCCATTTTTATTTATTTTATTTTATTTTTTTTTTCAATGTTTATTTATTTTTGGGACAGAGAGAGACAGAGCATGAACCGGGGAGGGGCAGAGAGAGAGGGAGACACAGAATCGGAAACAGGCTCCAGGCTCTGAGCCATCAGCCCAGAGCCTGACGCAGGGCTCGAACTCACGGACCGCGAGATCATGACCTGGCTGAAGTCGGACGCTCAACCGACTGCGCCACCCAGGCGCCCCTATTTCCATTTTTAAAATAGTTCCGGTCATCCTATTTAAACAATTTCTAGCCTGCTTTTTTTCTCCTAAGTTTCAAACATCACCCCAAATTACTTGGGCCTTTGTAAACATTCAAATGGCTACTTCATACCCCGTCCGAAATTGTGAACCCTGGATTTCCTAAATAGTTTTGTTGAACACAGGGTGTTATCAGTATTTCACTACCATAAATGATCTGTGATGAGTAGTTCTGCTTTTCAGTTGCTTTGTAAGTAGCACAGCAGCCTGGATTGTTTGGAGGGACAATGCCTGTTTAATTCGGAGTCTGTTACAGAGGCAGGACAGAAAAGCCTCATACTTCATGCAGCAAAGAGGCATCAGGGACACCATTTAGAACACGTGACTCACAGGAAAAGTCCCGGAAGGCCTGGGAATGTGGATTTAAAACCAACCCATATATATGCACATACACACATATACGTAAGTCAGTACCAAAAAAAAAAAAAATCTAGCGGGATAAACACCAAGCGTTAAATAGTGGTGACTTCAGGATAGAAAATAGGATGAGAAAGAGGGCAGGCAAAGACGCACTTGAGGTTGTTTTGCGTTTTTATTTCCTATTTCCCTATATCCTTTGAACCTTTAATGAGAATATATTTATGTGTAACTCGTGTAATATTTAAACAAAGTGTATTTTAGAGAATGAGTTGGATCCTCACGGAATGGAGCCTGATTTATTCAGCATATACTTACCTTTTACTCCTTTTTTTTTTTTTTTTTAACCAGCCCCAGCACGGTGCTTGGCACATTTGGGCTACCGGACAAATGAGCGAGTCTGGAGGGGGTGGCTCGTTTGGAGCTAAGAAGCGCTCACGTGCATTTAGACGACAGGCCTTAATAACCGGTTCTCCTTCCAGCAGACTGGTCGAGATGCCTGGGCATCCGGTCTGTGACATGGAAGCAGTGGGTGGAAACGCAGTCTAGGGCCAGGAGCCCGAAGGTTTCGGGTTGACGGGCTCGTGTTACCCTTGATTCCTTTGCTGTTGCTCTAAGCGCCCGTGTAGTCTGCGTTTTCTCCGTGTAGTGCGTGGCGGTCCCCGGGCCAAGAGACGGTGAGATCGTTCTTCTTTCAGGCCGGACACCTGGTCCCTGGCTCCATGCCGAGGCGGCAGGGCAGAGCTCGGATGACATCAAAGGCAGAAATTCTCAGGTAACGCGTCCCTCGGGTCTCTGAATGTAAAAACCGGGAGCCCCCAGAAATGCTGAGCGTGTGCTTTCTCCTTGAAACTTTACATCTTTGCACAGACTCTTTTTTCCTCAGGGAAGACCATTTGGTGCAACCTTTGTTTGCAGCTAGAATGAAACGCTTACAGTTTCAAGCTCTGAAGAGTGAAAGGGGGAATCCCCATCACATCCAGAAGCAAGGTTGACAACCCAGAACCCCCTGCGAGTCATTCTGCAACAGTGCCCCCATTCCCCCCCCCCCCCCCCCAGTTCATTCTTCCCTGGTTCCGATGGCTTGAGAAGCCTGGAGACAAAACCCTGTGACATGTATCCAATTGAATTCAGATTCTGTTATTGTCCATAGAATGCAGGGTATCTTAGCGCACCCATCGGGGTTTTTCTCCCATTGACAAAATAGCTTCTTTTGGCCAAATTTAGTCACAGTTCAAGTCCTGGTGGCTGGAGGAAAGCTGGGAAGAGAACCAGACAGGTTCTTGTGGGATAAGAGAGTCTTTGACAAAATGCCCTCCTTCTCACACAAAGCAGCTTGGACAGACTATCTCCTGCCCCTGGGCGGAAGTGACATCTCTCACTGCCCACAACAGGGTCTCATCATTAAAGGCCCTTTATCACTTTGCAAACAAGCATTTAGTCCTGCCTTGGCCTCCTCCCGTTTCACAGTTCTGTGTGGCAAAGAGGGTGGCCTCCTGTTAAACTGGCCCCTTCTGCAGCCACATGGGACAGCATGGCAAGGGACGTGAGAAGGGGAACAAGGTCCTGGATGCCAGGATGATTTCCTTGCAGGAGGACGAACACCCCCTTTTCTAACAAACCACAACTCGTCTAAGAATTGTGATAACCACTCAAATGATCACAGGCTCAAAACTGGGTGTATGGTTGTAGTTAAGGGAGAAGCGTATATGCATAGGACAAAAGACAGAGGGAATAGACACAGAATTAACAGGCAGGCACCCTGGGAGATGAGAGTTGATTTTTTACTTTCTTCCTAGCGCATTTCTGCAATTTCTGAAGTTCCTGCAGAGAATACATTACTCTTGTGGTCAGAAAAAATATAGTAATAATCAAAATAATAGCCCCCACATTATAAAGTTCTTTACATTTTTTCAGATCACTTGCATATGTGATCTCCTTTGATCCTTTTAGGTACCTTCTGATGTAAGCTGGAGAGATGCCTTTAATGACATTTTTTTTTTCAGACAAGGAAACTGAGCCCCGAGGGGCTAAGGAACTTTCCCGAGGTCACATGCCCAGACTTCTGACTCCTTGTGCGGTGCTCCTCCCGCTGTACCTCTCTGCTTTTCCTGGTGTGTTCGAATCACCAGGATAGGGGTTATCCTCACCCTCAGGCACAGCCAGAATGATTAACCATGGTGCAGCGTCCGGTCTCTGGCCTCATGGCAGGCACACACTTAAGTCACCAGAGCCCATGAAAGTCTGGTCCAGGATGGATTGTGAAGTCTCTCTTGGGCATCCCGTAGTCAAGATGATCTTCTTTTACGTCTAGCTGGACACCGTGTGAATTCCTTTTCACTTCAGTGAGACAAAAAGCTATCACCCGGAGGGATCACAGGGTTGTAGACAAAGCAAACTGCCCCAGGGGGGCACTCTTCTTTTCCGGCTAGGAGGCCCCAGTGATCCATTCCAGGGTGGGAGACCTGAGCTGGAAATCTGAAGGCCTGGGGCCCTTTCTCTTTCCCATTGCCTTGTGTTGGGATCTCCCAGAAGTTCCTGGCTTTTCTTGAGTTTCTGTCAGGTACTGGTGTTTGGTCCCATAAATGTCTATAAGATGGCATTAAGCCTTCATTTGCCATCAATTACATGTCCCATTTCATCCCGCGTCCGCCCACAGCCCCCTTGGTAAAAATCAGCCCCTTGCGTATGATGCATCAGGCCCTGGCAGCCTTACGTGGATGCAGAAAGGCTTTGGTGCCCAGTCCCAGGGTGGGTTGTTTGTGTGTGAGGCGTCTTCTCGGTCCACCTGGTAATGTTCTTGTCTTTCCGCAGTTATCTCTAAAGACCCTCCGGTGAGAAGGCAGATGAAGCCCATGTCCTGTGAGCCACCTGGGGTTCCATACTGCCAGATGGGCGTCCCCAGGACAACGTGTCTGTCCTCACCACACTCGAGTTGTAATTCAGTTGACACACAAGCTCAGAGTGGAGCATTTATTTATTGTAAATACGTAGTTTGCACAGGCTTTAAGTCAGTATGGTAGTCGACTTTTGAGTAATTTAAACACACACACACATTATGTTTCTCCAGTTTTTTTAAGACGCATCTTGTCATCCATCTGTCGGTGCAGACAGAGCCCTGTCCCCACCCCGTGGTGTCCATTCCATGACTGTAAATATGCGTGCAGGCTGGCCCTTCCTAGATTCTGAACCGTTTCTAGAAGATTCCTTAGTTTGCAAGTAGTCCCGAAGTCGCAGTATCCATGACAGCTTCTTATTGGCATGATTCTATATTCTCATCGTACAAATCGCAAAATCAAACCAAATAATGCCTTATAAATGATGCAGCTCAGAGACAGTAGTGTATCCCCACACCCAGACAATGCCACACAGCCTCCAGTGAACGAGATGCCACGTCTCGCTTCCGTTTTGCAGTACAGGGATTTTTTTTTTTTTCTGCCTAATGTAAATATAACGCAAAATTAAGGCAAGAGTGGGCGTGGCCCCTCCAATGCCAACCACAGGGCCCTTTTGTAACTGAATGACCCTACAAGTAGCCAGTGCTCTTTACCGTTTACAGTGCCCCTCCCCACCCACGTTCCCATTCCTCCTGTCCCACGAAGCCCCTAGCCCCAGTCCTGGCAGCCAGGGTAAGGCGAGATTTATGAGATTTTGGCATTTTTTCTGCAAGTTGGAAACATACATAACTCCTTATTATAGTCAGTTACAAAGTCTATCTCAGAGATGTTTTTGTTTTTTATCTTTCGCCCCGGGAGCAGGATTTCCATGGAAAATATGACACGAGAAAGTATAGACCGAAGCATGTTAGCAAATATCTGCCTCACATACCTGGTGCCTCACCCCCGCCCTTAGGGACCCTGGAAGCACCCGCCAGGCTTCCCTTCCCTTCTTCAGCTCCCTTCTGAGCTCAAGAGGACCTGACTGGTCTGAGAGCAAATCCCCCCTTCCCTGCCGCAGGCACTTCTCTGTGAGGGAGAAGGGTGGAAGTACAGCGGCCCCCGAATATGGAACTGGTCTGGACGGGCTCTGACTGCTGTTCTCGCACCCTTTTTCTTGAGCTGGGAAGAGAACAGAAGTGTGTTTTTGCTTGCACCTGACCCCCAAATGCCCCCTGTCCTTGGAGGGGAAGCTATACTAGAAGGAGGACAGAACATAGAAGGAAACAGACTGACCCCGGGGTCTGTGCTCAAAACAGGTGGAGATGAAAGGAAATCGAGAGGGAGAGGCGGGCAGAGCAGTGGAAAAATTAATGTCCTTTAGAACAACCCATGCAGGTGCTCAGACCTGAAGGACAGCGTGCCCAGACCAAGCCATCCAAAAGAGGTTTCCGGTTAGGAGGGTTTTGGCAGACGTGAGTGCATACACTCAGCTGTTGTCCAGAGTAAAGAGTAAGATGGCGTCCTACAACTGAGCAAGGTCAAGTGCCCTTCTCTGGGGAATCAATCATGCCAAACTGTAACTGCTAAATCAATGGAAAAGCAGCTTTTGCAGGTCATTGGCTCTGGGCATCGCCGATTTGTTTTACTGGCTCCGGAAGCTTTCCAAAAGGTCAGAATTTCTTTATTATAACGGCATCCCCTCCGTCTCCCTCCCAGTTGCGTAAAATAATTACAAGGGTTTTAATGATCACGATTAAGAAGGCCAAAGACAAAGACAATTCCACCTTCAGAGTAGACTGACTGCCCTGATGAGGTGTTTATACACTCATGTTCCACGCCACTGGGACAGAAATGAAAAATAAAGCCATCAAGGACAGAGGGAAGGGAGGAGCAGAAACCAAAAATTGCAATTAGGGAGGAATCTCAGGAATCTGGCATCACACCTCTCCTCGAGACCTATCACTGAATTTCACACCCTTCGAACTCAACTCATGTGGTGCCTGCCTCTGGCAGGACAGGTTAAGCCCCTTGACCGTAAACTTTTGCAGAGGCGACGAATCACGGCACCCTCACTGCTCTCAAGCGTCTCGCTAACACTGTCGCCTGTGCCCCACCCCCACCCCGTGTTTCATATGTATTTTGTATTTATTGATGTGCCCTCCGCAGACTCCTTTCTTTGTACCTAATAAACTTTAATAAGTGAAAATGCTTCTGCTCGTGTCCTTGTTATTAAACCCCGTCGAGGGACACCAGTACCAATCTAGGCCAACCATTTTTAAGGGTTAGAAGGGCTTCTATTCTAAGAATGGCAGGGAATGGGAGATACTCACACGGGAACCAACACCTGCTGCAACATGTTGTGTCCGAAATGGGGCCTTTCTGTTCTGAGCTGACGCTTTTCACTAACCTACGACATGGTGTTTTCCTAGCTTTTGTGGCTCAATGGAACGGATGGGTATTTGGGAAAAGCAACCAAGGGAAAATCTTTCTCAAATGTATTTTCCCTTTAAAAAAAAAAACACTGCTTATTTATTTACTTATTTATTTTGAAGTAGAGAGAGCAAGCATGAGCAGGGGAGGGGCAAAGAGAGAGAGAGAGAGAGAGAGAGAATAACAAGCAGGCTCTGAGCTGACAGCAGAGAGCCCAACGCAGGGCTCGATCGATCTCACGAACCGTGAGATGGTGACCTGAGCCGAAATCAAGAGTCGGGACGCTTAATTGACTGAGCCACGAGGTGCCCTTCAAATACATTGCCCTAAAAAATCAGTAACACTGTATTGTTTTATTAATGTAAAATGAGCAGAGACTGTTGCTTATGGAATTCCTCTGACTCGTGTCAAAACGAAACCACTTTTGCTCTTAAGTGCACTTAGTGCCTGCCCCCAACTTCACAAACCCCTCACAGAATCTTTACGAGGCAGTGTCACCTTGATGTGCACTGTGGTGTTTTCAGGGGGCCTGTGGCACAGAGGAGATGCGGTTCACCTGCTAGGTAAGCTGGCTTGGGGCCAGACAGAGAGCTGAATCTCTATTTTGCCTGTGACGAGTTGGAGGATGTAAGTTATGTGACCCGTCTGCGCCTTAGTTTCCTCACCTGTAAAATGGGGGCACAAATAGGTACCTAAGCATACAGTGGTGAAGTGAAGTTAGACCTAGACAAGCCCTTAACCCCTGGGTCCCAAGAGACCCAGGTACCGGCACAGCCCAGCTCTAGGGTACAAGCAGTGGGCTCATTACATTGCCGAGTCACAAACAGAGCCGTCACTGGCTACCCACACCCCAGCCCTTCGGCTTAGATGGTAGCGAAGAAGCTCAAAGACCACGCTCCACTGGCTCTGCCGTTGGATAACAAGGAGAGCGCAGTCGTTAGAATTCATAGACGTTCCCGGAATAAATCTCATCTAGAAGCGAATTTCAAAGCTAGCTGCTACACACACTTTGCATCCGAATTAGTTAAGGACCTGACTTGTTTTATCTGCCCTCTTATTAGTAGAGGTAGAGATAAGCCCTTTAATGACCCAAAGGGCCAGCGTGAGTAGAGAAGGAAAGCAGTGGCCAAAGAGAATTGACAAAGGGGATGATGAACTTCAAAGCCATGGGCTGCAGAGGTGAAGAAGCTGTCGTTTTAGGCACCTCTGATAGACTTCAGGGTGGGAAAGGTGGTACCTAGAAGGGTGAGGGAAGCAGCTTCATAGGAAGGGCTGTGGACTCCAGAAGCAAGATGTGAATTCTTACACCGCGTCCCAGAGTTTTGGGCGTCCTTCATCAACCTGTTCTGTTATAGGTTGAATGATGTCTTCCAGAAATCCATATGGAGGAGTCCTCGCTCCATCATCTCTGGTATCGATGGGGGAATCGGGTAGCAGATGTAGCTACTGAAGATAAGGGGGTACCGAAGCAGGGCGGGCCCTAATCCAGTATGACCGGTGTCCTTGTAATAACAGCAACGTGGACACAGACACATACACTGGGTGAACGCTGTGTGAAGACGAAGACGGAGACTGGGGAGATGCTGCAGGCCAAGAAATGCCAAATGACCCCCAGCAAACCCCCAGAAGCCAGGGCGGAGGCATAGGACAGATTCCCCCTCACGGCCCTCCGAGGGAACCCCACCCTCACCGACACCCGGGTTTTGGGTGTCTCACCTCCAGAACTGTGGGACAATAAACTTCCGTTGTTTAAGCCACCCGGTTCGTGGTGGCTTTGTTACAGCAGCCGTAGCAAACTAATACGTGCTCTGTCACCTTGGAGCTTTGCAGGACAATGTCGCGTTTGTGGGGAAGACGAGAGTTGGAGATACAGGTTAAAGAGCCAGCAGTCCCTTGTCGTATCAACGAGGCAGTCATCCACTCTGACCTTGACACAGGTCACCTTGTGACCGTGACTAAGTCCTATTTTCACAAACAAGACACTCAGTTGCTTTTTGCCTGTCACGACAGAGACCAAATCATGGAAGCAACCTGGCATTTCTAGGTCGCAAGAGTGGAGAGAGCTAGCCTTCCTCTTACGTGGCATCGTTTCCTCTTTCGGGGCTGCTCTGGCTTTAGCCTTGAAGATGCTCGGCACAGAAGGCGGCAGCCGTTCTAACGAGCTCGACTCCCGTTTCTAGTGTGGTTTTGTTGAATTGTGGTAAAATATGCGTCAGGGAAACTTACCGCCATAACCATGTTTAAGTGCACAGCTCAGGGATGCCTGGCGGGGGGGGGGGGGCTCAGTCGGTTAAGCGTCTAGCTTTTGATCTCAGATCAGGTCATGATCTCACGGTTCGTGAGACCGTGCCCTGCAGCGGGCTCGGCACTGACAGAGCTTGGGATTCTCTCTCTCCCTCTCTCTCTGCCCCTCCCCTGTTCGTATTGTCTCTCAAAATAAATAAATAACCTTAAAAAAAAAAACGAAACTAAATTAAACTAAAACACTCTACCTCTCAGACAACAATCCTCATTCCCCAGCCCCCCCCAGCCCCTGGCAGCCGCCATTCTACTTCCTGGCTCTGTGAGTTAACTGCTCTTGGGGCCTCACGTAAGTGGAATCATACAATATTTGCCTTTTTTTTTTTTTTTAACGTTTATTTATTTTTGAGACAGAGAGAGACAGAGTATGAACGGGGTAGGGGCAGAGAGAGGGAGACACAGAATCTGAAACAGGCTCCAGGCTCCGAGCTGTCAACACAGAGCCCGACACGGGGCTCGAACTCACGGACGGCGAGATCACGACCTGAGCCGAAGTCGGCCGCTCAACCGACTGAGCTACCCAGGCGCCCCAATATTTGCCTTTTTGACACTGGCTTGTTTCACTCAGAATAATCTCAGTGGATACTCTCATTGCTTCCACACTGTGGCCACTGGGCATAATGTTGCTGCTGTGAACACGGGCGTAAGAATACCTCAGACCTGGCTTTCAGTTCTTTGGGGCATATGCCCAGAAGCAGAATTGCTTGGTTATATGATAATCCCACTTTTCCGATTCTTTGAGGAACTGCCATACTGCTTTCCACAGCGGTTGCACCATTTTTTACGGCCACCAGTACCATATAGGGTTCCGATGTCTGCGCATCCTCACCAACACTTATTTTCTGCTTTTTGATGGTAGCCAACCCGATGGGTTGTGCTTTTGTGTTTATTTGCAAAGAGTGAAGCTACTCACCAAACGGTACACCATGTTGGAAACACTGAGCTGACTGGGTTTGATGAGGAGTCCGGTCAGAAAAACACATCCCCCTTCATACATGTTCTCTTTTGTGACTGATGCCCACATTTATTCATGAAACACAAGGACGTTAATTTCAGTATTTTTTTTTTTATTGTATGCTTGATGTATTTAGAGACAATTCCAAGGGCAAGCACTGGATAGGGAAGTTATCTGGTTTGTCGATATTTGTACAAAAGGCTGTTAAGACTACACGGTCGGTTCCCACTGCAGGAAACAGAAAGATTTTCTTTGTCAGTATTCCCTGCCAATAGCATTTTCCAGCTCACACATGGAACTTCTCACAGCACGA
Organism: Lynx canadensis; assembly: GCF_007474595.2. Lineage (NCBI taxonomy): Eukaryota > Metazoa > Chordata > Mammalia > Carnivora > Felidae > Lynx > Lynx canadensis. Next base: position 120,907,740 of record NC_044304.2, read on the forward strand.
TTGCAAACACATACGTAATGCATTCCCATGAGAAATCTGCAGGTGACATCTCGGAATGTTGGGAGTCGGTCAGATACGGCACGTTTGGCACAAACCGTAGGAGGAGAGCTGGGGCTTGGGACCGTGCAGAATGAAACGCCACAGCCACAGGGAGGCACAGGGTGGTGCTGGGACAGCAGATACACGTGACCTGCCACCCCACCCCCTCCGTACGGGAACGGCCAGCCAGGGGGGCTCCCCCCCTCCCTCCTTCTTCCGTGTGCTTCCTGCCTAAACCTGCGAGCTCAGCTGAAGACCTCCCCGACAAATGACTTGACTGTTCTTTAGTCAAGGATGCAGTGAGTGGTTTCATAGCAGACACATTGGTCCCACCCGGCTTCCCTGCTGGGGCCGGCCAGAGCTGTGTGACACCTGTACCAGTGCGGGATGACATAAGTTAGGGAGCAAAGTAGTTTGCCTGGTTGGCAATTCTTTTTTTTATACCTAGCAATTCACCCAATAGTGAAGGAACTTCACTGCTAGTATCTACTAGGCACACACCTGCTCTGTTAGCTTGTAAGGAAGACCGTCTAATAAGAACACTGTGTCTTATGTTATTGGGCACTAAAGACTCACCAGAATTTCAAGTATATGCTTATTCTACTGAAAGTTCCAAACCACCTCCAAGAAGGAAGAGTACTACCTCTGCTTTGCTAATTTACTTTTACTGGAGCCTCTGCTCCCTTAGAGGATGAGGGCTGTCTTCATCTACGGCAATGCCATCTACTAGACAAGACTAAGCGGCTTATGGTTGGTTACAGGGCATGGGATTGGGGGAGAAATGCCATCCTTTACGGTCATGTCTTCTTGCTGCACAAAGCACGCGCACCTCCCCCGTCCAAGTCTTAATGGACACACAAATGGTTCTTTCAGGAAGCTATTTACACGCTGACCTTTAACCATTGTTTTCTTAGTTCCTCTTGAATATTCATTTTCTCCATATTGCCTTTAGAAAAGCAATCCCTGGTCAAGAATTCATCCATGTAATGATAAGCATTTTTCAAAAGCGGGGTCTGTTTGGAGAATTTAAAAAGAAACATATCTTCCCCCAACAGCCTGTTCAAAATCCAAGAACGAATTTCAAGCAGTGGACGTAAGTAGAAAGAAGTCACTAGAAGGGAGTCCAGCCACATCAACAGATTCTCTACTCTCTTCTCGTCTTTCTCCACACCGCCCAAATGCGCAAAGAATTCACCCACGCTATTATTGGGGGTTTGACTGTACATAGACCCCCTCTGTGCCTGACAGAAGTGTCCCAGCCCCCGTTGAACTTCTTGCCCGGCCTAGCCATGGAGGGCTGCCATGGCCCATGGTGGCCCAAGACTGGGGCACCACAATTGTGACGTACACCATTAGCCCAGACAATTCTCATTTAGCGTTGGCCCTTCTTTGAGACGCTGGACAAAGGTCAGCGTCCCCTAAGAGAAGTAGCCATTGTATTTCCCACTTCATGGTGGTTAGGAAATCGCATAGACTGGCTGGCCCACAATAATGTTTGGCCCATAATAATGAAAGCAGACCCCTGTGTAATCTATTCTCACCAGACTTCTTTTGGTAAACGCCAAATCACCTTGGGTATCTCAGGCACGTCAGGTCCGATGAAATGTTTCTATAATAGGTAGAGGTGAAACCACCTGGTGAAATCTTAGGGTGGCTTAACACATCCCCTTGTTTTAAATAACCACCTAGCAGGTGGACCTGGGCGGGGTGAGGCACCGAAAACGTCACCTCCAAACCTCCCCTCCCCCAACTTAGCACCTGTAGACAGATGCTCTGAGAGTGGCTGCTCCATCTACCAGAAGACCCCGAGTTCGTCACCCGTGAAAGCCCTGATTGGGTCACGGCAGCTACGAGCCGCCACGCATGGCCGTGTTGACCCTGTCAGCTCTCAAACGTCCCTCCCGTCTCCCACCGCTTGTCATCTGTGATTTTACGTACAGAACTCACAAAACTGCTGAACCGAAAGCTCGCGGTGCCTTTATACCTACACCCTTGGAGGGGAGCTGGTAGAGAAACCAGCTGTGTCCCGATAAAACCCGTGACCCTCCGTGTCTGCATCTGTGTGTGAGACCCACGTCCCCTCCGGCCCTTATTGCCTGTCGTGCACCGCTGTCGGTGCAGAGTCCCGAACCCAAGGTCACTTCAAAGATTACTGACACTCCCAGTATTTCCACTTGCAAATTCCTACCAGTGACGGAGCACGACGGGGCCCCAGCGGTGGGGGCGAGGCTGGAATAGTGGGGCTGCCCTTCTTCCAGGAGCTGCTGACCCGCATATACGTCCCTTCGTCATCTCTGCCCCCTGTCCATCTCCGGAGTGGGTGAGAGTTTTGCTAGCTGGAGGGGAGCCCCCCCCTACCCTTGCCCGCCGCGGCTGCCTTCGCCGTGAGGGCAGCTACCAGGACACGGGGCACGAGGAACGAAGGGAGGGCCAGGGAGAGCCAGGTGCATCGTACACAGCCTTGTGGGATATAACAAGCCGGGCAGAAAGGCTGGGGGTTGGATCGCTACCCTGCGGCGACCTGCTTCTGCCTCCATCTGCCACCTCCTTGCCCTCTGTCTCCCCGATGCCCGGCCCATCTGGTCTTCCTCACATGTTCTTCTGTGCTCTGGTGGTAAGTCAAATACTTCGTGTGAACGCGACACTGGAAACAAATCAGTTTAATTAAAGTCTCCGCTGAGATAATGTAGTCGCTGCTCGGCTTCCAGCTACTTTAACTAGCATCTGAACAGCCAACGGTCTCTCCTTTTCTCTCCCTCGTTAGCTGGAGAGATACGCAGCTTTGTGGGGGGGCGGAGAACCACGCCACAGGGCCATTTAATTAATCCCGGAGTAGATGGCCATAACCAGGCCCGAAATCGTTTCTACGCAAGGCCAAGGGGTGGGCGTGCTGCTGTGCAGCGAGAGCCTCGGGCCTTTGGGGAGAGCCACGTGGGGATGTGGGGAGGCCACGCGCATGGCTGCCTCGGAATCTCCAACACGGGCAGTTCTAGCTAACTCCGCTAACCAGCTCTCCCGTGCTCAGGAGCCGTCTGTGGGTCCACTGCGCACAAGCGCAGCAGACAGAGGACAGGCCCCTTAGAACCACGAGAATCAGGATGAGCTGCGACTAGAGAGGAGCCCCCTTTGTTCCTTCCCATTGGTTGTGTCCTTCAGCAGACACATCTGCAGACGTTCTGCACGACGGGCTTGCACTCGTGTGAAGGGGAGGCCGGGAAGCTTCCCCCTCAAGTTCACACACAAAAGCCCCGGGCCTTTTGGTAACCTGAAAGGAACCATTACTGAAAGAATGACTAAGACTTCAATAGATTTTGCTTTTCTTGCACACTCAGCACTGTGGAGCCCCCTGTGAAGGCCTGACGAACGCTCGTCCTCCGTGAGAAGGCTAGTGTGTCCACGGTCACTGAAATACAACGATAGCAGCTGAAAATCCACAAGTAGTCACACAATCGAAAGACAGGCAAATGGATACACGTTACACTGCAAAGGGGGAGCTACGTTGTAGAAGAAGGGGACGTTGCTGGGATTGAGGGCAGAACACAAGAGTGTGACTTTCACACGTCTGAACTTTCTCGTTTTACTCAAACAGGAGAGTGGTTTGTTTTGCTGGTAATTTAGTAAGGTGGGAACGTTTAAATAAGAAGGGGAGAGGGAATGCTTACTTCACTTAAAGAACTTAATCTCAGTGTCAACACAGTCATAGAAAAGATCCCCCACTTCAGTGGGGTCCAGAGGGTCAGAGCTGGTCAGAATTTCTTCCATGGCTTCCAGGCCTTGCTTCTCTAGTTCCAGCATGGTCTTCCTCAGCTTGCGACCTTGCTCCTGAGGAAGGGCGGGAATAGCGAGAGTCACTACGATGGACAAGGAAGCCTCTCAGGGGCCTACCCACCCCATTCGATCTGTTTCCCCAGGGCTGCCGCAGGGATCATTCTAGAATGCCAGTGCGGTTATGGTACTGCTCTGCTTGGCATACCTACCTCCTCACTGCCTTTAGGATAAAATCCAGACTCTTGAGTGACATTCAGGAGAGGCCTTTTGTAACCTGAGTACGAGGCTCTTGTTTGCCTCACCTCCCGCCAGGCCCCCCAAAGTCTCCCTTTCTCTTTAGCCAAACTGAATTAATTGCACTCTTCCAACCCATGATACTCCACCTTGCCCTTCCTCGGCACTTGGTCAACGCGCACCCATCTCCGGGCCTCTTTGAACCTTTCCTCTGGGCTCACTGTCCGTGCCTTTACTTCTGCCGTGGTTGTTCTCTTCCTGTCCTGTAAGGGTCTGTCTACTTGCCCGTGTCCCCCATTGGACCACGATCTCCCGGGAGTGAGAACTGGGCTCATCACCAGGCTTCGACGCCTGGGACACAGGAGGCACCCCCGTAAATGTTTGCTGAATGGACGAACGATCAGTGAATAAACACGTGCCGTGTCTGTTGCCCGACGTACATTCTTCTGAGCTGCTGAGATTTCTTCTTCCACTCGCTTAGAGTGTGTGACAGTGAAAAGCTTCCATTTGCCCAGTTAGTCCCAGAATGGCGAAGCCGCCGTCAGCAGCCGTCCCCCACTTCCTAACACGGCCTTGACTCAAAGCAACGGTCATGTCTCAATGTCAGAGCCCACCCACCCTCGTCCGTCTCATCTCCGTGGCATTTTGTGCAGAAGGGCTCAAACACACGCCCCTCTCTCCCTCCACCTTCTAGTTGCCAGCGAGCCCCGAAACGACGCACCGAGTGGCATTTTCACTCCGGGCTTACTGTCATCCACCTGGAAGACAGGCACTGCTGGGAACCTCAATAGACAGCCCCAGACAAAAGTCAGTGCGGTGGAGCGGAAGCACGCACGGTTCCACGGAAACATCCGGCAGGGAAGACGGAGGTGAAAACACCAGGTGACTCTGACATGTCAAAATGGACGTTTCTGTGGCACGGAAGTGCAAAGCCTATGGATGGTGAGACTGCCCTTCTCTGAGATGCTTTCTGAAATCCCTTGGGTTTACTGCTGATGGCACCCTTCTTTCTATGCTTTTTATATAGTCCACCATGCCAAGCACAAGAAAAAAAGCTCACCCGGTCCACGCAAATGCAAACGCCAATTTCCCTACAAGGTGTCCCTTTCTTCAGGACAAACTAGACTCGTTGCAAGTTGGCAAATACATGCTTGGGAAGCAGAGGGGCGTCTAACTGCCACGTTCCTTCCCCTTCCCTTCAGCAAAACAGAGTCTTGGATTTTATACGCAACCCGTCACTAGTGGCTGCTGTGGGCATATATTGGGTGTAGGTCTTGTTTGAATTGATGTCTTGTAACTTTATTTGCCAAAGCTTTGCGGGGAGGGGCGGGTGAGCTGCACCTTGGAGAATAACTTTTTTTAAAAACTAGGAATCTGGGGCGGCTGGGTGGCTCAGTCGGTTGAGCGTCCGACTCTTGATTTTGGCTCATGATCCCAGGGTCGTGGGATCAAGTCCTGTGGAGGGCTCCGAGCTGAGTGTGGAGCCTGCTTAAGGTTCTCTCTCTCTTTCTCCCTCTCCCCTGCTCGTGTACACACTCTCTCTCTCAGATAAAAATTGAATTCAATTTAAAAAACTAGGACTTTGAGAATCTTTTTTGAAAAACTCTTAAAATTATAGTAAAATACACATAACACAACGTTTGCCATTGCAGCCATTTTTAGGTGTACGAGGTCAGTGGCATAAGGACATTTGCACTACTGTGCACCGCCCCCCCCCACCCCCGTCTACAGCACTTTTTTGAAGGATTACTTTTTTTTTTTTTAATTTTTTTTTCAACGTTTTTTATTTATTTTTGGGACAGAGAGAGATGAACGGGGGAGGGGCAGAGAGAGAGGGAGACACAGAATCGGAAACAGGCTCCAGGCTCTGAGCCATCAGCCCGGAGCCCGACGCGGGGCTCGAACTCACGGACCGCGAGATCGTGACCTGGCTGAAGTCGGACGCTTAACCGACTGCGCCACCCAGGCGCCCCTACTTTTTTTTTTTTAAACAACACATGATTGCGTCTTTAAGGTATTGCCATCTCGTACCAACGTTTTACCCCCAAAGGTACACAAAGACTTTTGGACAGCAGAAAAGCAGTTACCCCCACCAGAACTGCACACATCTATCATTCCCAGGGAAACAGTAAATGAAAGAGGGATATTCCCGGCCCACTGAGTTCTAGGACAACATTAGACGTGGAGGCTTCATTTCGTTAGGTTTCAGGGGACTGGCCGGAAAAGTGAACAGCAGCCTTCTCGGAAGGCCTCAGGTCCCCGGGTTTCTGGAAGGAGGCGTACTGGCGAGGAGGGAAACGATGTGCGGGATTAACGCCTTCCTGCCTCCTGGAGCGCAGACCGCGCCCCCCTCCGCCAGCCCACCCCTAGGCTCACCTGGTCGCTTTCGATGACAGCGCGTGCCCACTGGTGGGCCTTGTAGAGCTCGTGCCGGCGATCTGGCTTCTCCTGGAACCGAGGCTCCTTTTTGGCAGGGTCGTCGTCCCCAAAACAGGGAGATTGTGCTTTGGGGACAAGTTTCACATCATCCACAAAGATGAAGGGCTTGAATATGGACCTGGAGAGAAAGGAGAGGTGCTTCAGCCCAACTGAGCTTGAGGCGTGAGGACACCAGAGGCTGTCCTTTCGTTAGGCCAACGCTTCCTGAGCCAGCTCCCGGCGGCTGGTGGGTGGGGGCCGAGACAGACACAACTGCGTATTTTAGTAAATATTTTAGTAAAGCCGTCATTTGCCAGCTGCAAGTTCTTCTATGAGCAGCAAGGAGACATCAAAACAGACTTGCTTTGTTCCTGGAAGAACGTTTGGGAGGCCCCTTTCGGCTGTACAGAGTAAGGCGAACAGGGGCGCCTGGGTGGCGCAGTCGGTTAAGCGTCCGACTTCAGCCAGGTCACGATCTCGCGGTCCGTGAGTTCGAGCCCCGCGTCGGGCTCCGGGCTGATGGCTCAGAGCCTGGAGCCTGTTCCCGATTCTGTGTCTCCCTCTCTCTCTGCCCCTCCCCCGTTCATGCTCTGTCTCTCTCTGTCCCAAAAATAAATAAACGTTAAAAAAAAAAAATTAAAAAAAAAAAAAAAAAGTAAGGCGAACAGACGCGTGGCGTTTGGAGAAAAGGGTGCAACGGGCCATCCATCTAGGCTGAAAGGCGTCTGCCTTTCTCTACCCTGGGGGAGCACCTGCAATAACAATAGGAGAGAGAGGACTACAAACACACCCCCAGGTGTACGGGTCGGATCCGGGTTATTTTCTCTCCTCTACGCCGGTGCCCTGGCCACCATGCTTCGAGTGGGTTAGCAGTGAGCTGGGATATTGACTCCTTCAGCCCTGAGGTGGCGGGGCTCGAGGCGGCCAGGGAAGCCCTGCCAGTGTGCCACACAAATACGTTCAGGTGTGCCACAGTCTGAAAAGAACTGGGAACCGGGGACCCTGGCTCCCCGAATTGTGTCCTTGGACCCGGGGCTTTGGCATCACCCTCAGGCCCCGCCCCCATCCTGCTGAATCAGGATGTGCACGTCAACAAGGTCCCCAGGGGATTGGGGAGTCTGAGGAGCAGGGCTACAGGGACAACAGGACGGGCTCTTCCCCCATCTGAAGCCCCCCCCCCCCCCACCGCCCCACGCCCGCTATCTGGAGATAGGATGTTCTATGAAACTTCTTGTAAGCCAAAATGGTATAGAGCAAAGAAGCAGTTACCATTTCATAAGAGCAAGAAGCCTCTTGGGATTTCTTTCGGTTAGTGAAAACAGGTACTGTACTAACGCACGTCTTTTGTAAAAGGGGCGTGGCAGAAAAAGAACTTGCAGATAGCGGGGGAAATCTGTCATGAGAAGTAACCTCTTAGTTCCCTGAGGAGGTCGCGGGAAAGAGGGTCAAGAGAGTCAAGACACCGAACTCACTCTACAAGACCGGGCTCGGGCTAAGTTGATTTGATTATTACAAGCAGCGAGACCTTCATACTCCAAGCTGGGGAAGTGGGGTGGGCCTGGTTAAGGATGGGTGCCAGGTACCCTGTTCATGGACCTTCCCTCCCCAGGACATGGGGGGGGGGCTGCCTTTCATAGAGGGACCACGAAGTGCCACCTCCTACAGCCTCTTGAACATCCATGGGTCATTGGCCCTTCTACTGAATGCTCAATACAATGCTGCATTATCCAATTAGTCATTCAGTTGATTCTGCAAAAGGGCTGCAGGGTGAGGGGTCCCTTTGGTAACAGACGGGGAAGGGTGGGGAAGCGGGAGGAAAACGGGGGGGAGCAAAGAGTCCGGCATAGACATGGCAGACATGGCTTCTGGGGCCTTCTGGTCTCTTACAACACAGCGGCCTCACAGGAGGCAAGCATCCCATCCTTCAGGACCTGATAGCACAAGGAGTTCCTGAAAAGTCGGCGCCCATCGTGCCGCCTGCCAGCAGACGTTAATCTGCAGCCTCCTGGCCCAGCGCAGAGACCCTTCTGTGGGACCCTGGCTCTGACGCTCCTGCTATGCAGCCCCAAGCCCGCACAGTTCACGTCCTCTGGGCCGCAGGGTCTGTGCCGTGGCCAGAAAGGGTCAGAGTCGTGACCTCCACAGGCTTACGCTGGGCAATGAGGTGGCCAGGCTCAGTCACTGGGAGGGCGTTACTTTACATCTCAGGACCATTCTGCCACGGTGGCCCCGTGGGCGAGAACCACGGTTCTGGGGGGCCAGGAGGGGCACAGTCTGGTATCACTCGTCGGGCTGAGCACGGATCCCAGATCTGCCTGACTCGTGACAGCGGCGGCAGGGCACTGGGCTGGGCCTCAGAATGAGGGTATGCGACTCCTCTCTACTCTGACCAGCTGTGGGGGCACTCGTGCTCCCTGTCTCTGACTGGTACTAAAATGATCTCGAAGTTCCCTTCCAGGTTCCAAACCTATAAATTTCTATTTGTATGTCATGCAGTTCATGAACTTGTGACTCTGACTTCATGGCGTTCATGCTGGGGCGCTTGGGTGGCTCAGTCGGTTGAGCGTCTGACTTTGGCTCAGGTCATGATCTTACGGTTCGTGAGTTCGAGCCCCGCATTGGGCTCGTTCTGTCAACACAGAGCCTGCTTCAGATCCTCTGTCCATTTCTCTCTCTCTCTCTCTGCCCCTCCCCTGCACTCTCTCTCTCTCTCTCTCTCTCTCAGATCCTCTGTCCACCTCTCTCTCTCTGGCCCTCCCCTGCATGCTCTCTCTCTCTCTCAAAAATAAACATTAAAAACAAGAAGTTCATGCTAAGCACAGTCATGGTCTTTTGCATCCAATACATAGGATAACAGGGTAGTAAAAATCAGAACATTCCAGTTGATGGAATTGCAAACCCACTCCACCTCAATAAAGGTGCCCAGTGGCTTTTCTAAAGCAAGAAAGTACCGTATGTTTACTAGTTATCCATCTATCAGTTTTCTTTCTCAAAATAAATAATAAATACGATGGGATTCCCATAATACTCTAATGCAGCCAAAGCTCTCCAAGGATTTTTCCCCCAAAGTCTGTAAGGAAGTCAGCACCCTCAACTGCTACAAACATGAAGCATAGATTTGTCAAGTGGTTAAAGGGAGAGTTTTTGAGACTGAATAAATAAAAACTACTGCTGATAACAAACTGCAATAACACTAATAATTATTTAAACCTGAATGTGGGAATTATAATTCAGGGTTTATTTGTGCCTATGTATCCAAAAAAAAGCAGAATGTGGGTAACTCAGTGGTTCCCAAACCTTCTGATTTCTCGCCAAGCCTTATAAAAAATCACACTAACAATACAAATAGGTGAGGAGAATTTCTGACATTTTCCCACACTTGAAGTTCAGATCGCGGGGTTGCCTAGGTGGCTCAGGCGGTTAAGCGTGCAACTTCGTTTCAGATCATGTTTTACAGATCGTGAGTTTGAGCCCTGCATCGGGCTCTGTACTGGTGGTTCGGCGCTTGCTTGAGATTCTCTCTCTCTCTGTCTCTCTCTCTCTTCCCCTTCTCCACTTACTCTCTCTCTCTCTCTCAAAAATAAATAAACTTTTTTTAAAAAAGCCCAGATGGTAGCTTCTTAAATGCCACTTCATCAAATGTATGCTAAGTAACGACCCGGACATTAAATGACTTGACCAAGGTCACATATCCAGCCAGCGGCAAAGCTGAAACTGTCATCTGAGTCACAAGGCACACCCCTCCCAGGCCACCGGAACAGGGCAGGGCACACTTTGTCACACTTGTGGAACCCTCCCAGAGTGTCCCAGGGATGGTCCTGACGTGAGGCACACCTGAGAGGGCTCCAGAAAGCCGGTTCAAAGAAGCCTCCTAACCCGGAATTCACCCCGGGTCACTCGGCCCCTGCATTGTGTGCCGTGACACGAACACAGGATAATAGGCCCAAAAGGGGAAAGTGCTTCCAGCGGCAAAGAGTCTCCCATCAGCTGGTTAATGAGGAGGTTTAAGGCCGGCTGAGCGACTCTACAGGGACAATCCACCGTCAGGAGGGACAATTAAACAAAGGAAGCCATGAGCAACATAAAGGAAACCATATGACCACGACCCTCAGCTCTCCCTGAGACAAATCTAAGGCACAGTCTGATGACAGGGACCAGAGCGTGGTCTCCCACGCTCTGTCTCAGAAGTCTGCAGAATCTTAGCCTTCGAGCCCAGAGACCTGCTCCCTGGGAGGCGTCCTGGCCTCATCTGTCCCTTCTGTCTTCCAGAATCTTGTGACGCACGTGCCGACCCAGTGTAAAAAATGTTTCCCTGTCATTTGTTTTCTCATTTGGCAAGAAAGCATAATTACCATGGAAACCCCTGACGTTTTATAGCGTGTCATAACTTTCAAAGCGCTTGCATTCAGTTCTCCTAGTACCCCTATTTTTCTATTCGTTCACTTTTCTATTCTATCCATTCAACACGCAAATACGTGTTGAGTAATGATTGAGTACCCGTTACCATTCTAGGTACTAGGGATACAGCAATGAACAAGGCAGGGAAAACATTTCCATCCCATTTTACAGATGAGAAGACTGAGGCTCACAGCAGCTAAGTGTTGGGTCCAAAGGCATATTCCTAGTAAGTGGCAGATGGAGAACTAAATTCAGGTCTTCTAAACTGAGGTCAGTTTTCCGCCCACGACCTCACACCGTTATATTAACCTTCTGTTGGTTCTTCATACACACTGTGCAGAAAAAGAAAAGCCTTTTGGTGCTTTGGGATTTTATCATCAGTGGCCAGCCGGCACTTCTGACCTCAAATATGGCTCTATCCTTAGGAAGGTGCAGAAACTCCCCAAGCCACTCAGCCAGGCTTATCCCGCGCCCTGGAGTCCCCCAGATCCACTGAGGGGAGTCTGGCACAGATCGGGGCAGCAAAAGGCTCCTGCGTGGGTGAATCTGCTAAACGTTCAACCAAGCTCAAAATAACCCAAAATAACCAGTTTTCTCTCAATTGCAGGCGTCTCTTGAATGGGTCGCTCCAGCTCTACTGTCGGTCACTTTAATCACACGATCTCAGCCGCATCTGGCTGAGGGCAGGACCTATCAGCGAAGGGCCTTTCTATTTTAAAGGGAAAGAGAACTCGTACATTTGGGGCATGGGATGAGCTTCGGGCTGGATCCAGATGCTCTGGAAGGTTGTGAGGTCAAAGGGCAGGAGAGAGGAGGAAGCTGGTGCCGTACGCATTCAGACTGAAATTGACGGGGGTGCTATTTCACACGGGGCCCTCACCTCTGGGTACGTCTCTGCTGGTTGTTCCCTGAACAGCACCAGGGATCGTATTTACCTACGCGGCCGCGTCTCAGGTTTGTTAAGTGTTATCTCCACCAACAGACAGGCCGCTCGTCACTACATTTGAATTAACCAGATGAGACAGTCTCAGTTGACTCAGCTTCGCCTCTCAAACTTAGCACACTGGGAGAAGAGAACACACACACACACACACACACACAAACACACACCAGGTCCCCTGCAACTCCCCAGCTATTGGCCGCTAGTTAAATTAGGCCCAACATCCCATTTTCCTAGAATTTCTTCCCTATTTTCTGTTTCCTGGGCCGAAGTCCACAGCCTCATACGATGAGAGAAATGGGTTGGGACACAGCCTTCTAATATTTAAAATGGAAAAGTTTTTTAATTTTCTCCCCCTCTTGGTTTCTCCATCCTGTACCCCGAGTGGGCTTTCTGTGGGCTTTCTCAGATGTGGGGGCCTCTTGGCGATGTGCCGGTTTGGCAACCGTATCTGAAAAAAATCAGCCCCGATCCATGGCGTCTGCCGGCTTCTGTGGTGTGAACGTGCCCACTGTGACCCGTGTCACGTTACCGGTGTGACGTCACTGAACACAGGGTTGGGAAGAGAAGCACCTGCTCGGCTCTCACGGGCTCCAGGACCCCGAACTTCACAGTCTCAATGTGCTAAGGTCCCTCTCTCCCCTTTCCCTCTCCAATTCTTCACATCAGTGAGGCTTTGGCAAGTGCCAGCTTCCACGAAGGAAATGGCTTCCAAAGGTCAGAACCAGAGCACTGAAGTCAGTCGCTGTCACCACGTGGATAACTGAGGCACCAGCTGACTCAACGGAATATTAATAGGACAGAACCTGCCTCCTCAATAAAATTTAATTAAAGGTCTTTTGCATCTCCCTCTTTCGCTCTCAAACTCTGACTTTTGCACCTCCATCCAGCCCTCAAACTTGCACAGAACCTGGTCCCTCCTGGAAGGGGCGGAGAAAGAGGAAAAGAGAGCGCGAGAACAAGTTATTTCCAGAGAAGGATCTGTAATGAGTCCACCGAGCAAAGGGCAGAGACGTGTCGAAGCAGACTGAGCAACAGTCAGATGGTGTCCTTTGGTTCCGAACATTAATCGGGAGGGATAAAGAACACGGTCCCGCTCTTAAATCATAATCTTTCGCGAGCCCCCTGCTTTGAAATGATTTCCTGAAAACATCTCTCTACTGTTCCCAGCGTCAGCAGAAGCCAGCTAAAATCTCCCCCATTTACTACCTAAAAACCCAAGAGGAGGTAATTATGCTTCCTGCTGACAAAATAGAAAATGTTAAACATGCCCAATTACAGAGAAACACTGAAATGGTGAATAGGAGAAAAGATTCTGTGACAGTTCGAACAGTCACAGTAGGAAACGCAGCTCCCTCAGCCCTGAAAGATAAAAAATGAATGCCTTAATCTTCTTCAAGCTCTTTTCAATTAATTTAACCATGAATAACTTTCTTTTAAAATTACTTGAAATCTTCCAGATTAAATATAAGCAGGCTATTTCCCAGCCCATTTTTAGAACCGTACTGGGCCATGTACTTCAGTCTAGGAAATGGCATTCCTTTGTGTTAGTGTTCTGGCCTCACACAGCCCTGTCTTCTAAGCGCAGCGGGGGCCGGTGCCTGAGACATGAAGAGCAAGGCGGGTACTTCAGGCCTTCCTCAGCTCAACCCACTCCTTCAAAGGCTCCTGCCCGCTAAAGAACACGGCAGGGCATTCTAGTCACTCTACAGAAGGGCTCTAAGTGCCCACGTGTACCCCTGTGGTGCGGCACAGAGCGCTCCCAAGAGGCAGCTGAGCCACCAGTGTTCGGGGCAAGCTAAGTCGGAGTCCATGAAGGGAGGTCCAGACAACAGGGAGAGGAAGGACGCGCCCCAGAGCTGGTGGACGGACAAGAGGGCGGGAGCAGGGCCACCCATGAGACCAAGCATCCAGAGCTTTGAGATAAGGTCAAAAGGAAGCAGCCGGGGTCAACCAGGAGCGCACCCCGGGAGGTCGACTGGAATACCATGGAGAGGAGGTTCACTGTGGGAGGCCATGAGAGGGTGGCCAGGCTTGTCTACTGGAGGAGTGGGGGGTGGGGGGTGGCGGGGAGAGGAGAGATGGAAACATAATCTACAACAGGGTACCGTTTCATGGCTCTCTGCATGTGTCCATGCTGTCTCTCTACCCAAAATGTCATTCCTGCTTTTCATTCCTAACAAACTCTTCCTCTTCCCACAATGCCCGGCGCTCAAGAGATCCTTCCTCAGTGAAGCGTGCTCCTTCATCATCTCCTCCAAGCCACCTGTTACCTTGCATACACTTCATCCCTAATACCCAATAAGCATGATATCTGGTATACAGTAGATGCTTCATACATGCTTGTTGAATGAATACATGAGTGGACGAAAAACTAGGAATAGCTTATACTGAATTTAATAGTCAGGTCCTGCTAGAAGGATCTACTGATATTGGCAGTAGTTTAAAAGTAAGTCCGACAGGTCAAGAGAGGTACTCGGCTTTTCCCCTGAGTCATCTAAGAAACCATCCCTAGCTAGACACCATCATTGTCTTCTATTCCTGAAACAGTAAGAGGAGAATAAATATGTTTAGCCGAAAAGGGAATGAAATTGAACAGCTGCAGATTTCCTGATAGCAGTCAAAGATCTGACACCCGATATACAAACAATGATGAGTGTTTTCAGCCAAGAGAACCCCTAAAAAATACCACTGAAACTATCAGAATAGGACATCTTCATGGTTTTCCAGGCTGAGGGTCAGTCTTAACCTGACACATTCCTAAGCCCACCTTCAAGATTCTGATACAACAGGTTTGGGTCAAGGCACGTGTATTTTTCAAAAGCTCCCCCAAGTGCTTCTGATAATGAACTGAATTAGAAACCACTGGAAAGCTGTGTCTAAGCCACTGATGCCATGACTTGCAGTGTATATGACCGAACGTTACCAGGGAGTGGGGCTGCTGTCTGCCTGGCAAATCAGAGATAGTCTTAATAAAAGTTAAGCCTACTGTCTATTTACTTGGATTATCTCATTTAATCCTCCCAACAAGCATACGAAGTAGGAGCTGACATTATCCCCAGGACCCCCGGTCTGTACAGCACACTGAAGCTTACAGAGGTTAAGTAACTTACCAGCCACTCAGTGAGAGAGATGGAACTCAAAATCCTGACAGGTGATTCTAGAGGCTGTGTTCTTAAACACTGGGCAGTATAATGCCTTTGCTGAACGTAGGCAGAAAGCAACTCCCTAAAACACAATGTCTTACAAAGTGGTCGGTGCCCAGAGGCGCCTGGTGGCTCAGTCGGTTAAGCGTCCGACTTTGGCTCAGGTCATGACCTCGCGGTTCACGAGTTCGAGCCCCGCGTTGGGCTCTGTGTTGACAGCTCGGAGCCTGGAGCCTGCTTCGGATTCCGTGTCTCCCTCTCTCTCTGCCCCTCCCCTGATCACGCTCTGTCTCTCTCTGTCTCAAAAAGAAATAAAACATTAAAAAAAAATAAAAAAATAAAAAAAAGAAGTGGTCAGTGTCCTTGACGTTGCCTCAATCTGCAGTGCCTCCGGGCTATTTGGTCCTCTAACTTACAGGAACTGATTGTTTTGATCAATCTTGGGCATTCCTGCATCTGTCTCACTGTGTGTTATGTATGTTTGCATCCCTCATATATGTTTGCATCCCTCATGCATGTTTGCACAACGCCTGACCCATGATATCAACTCAATAAATATCGGTTGAATTTAAACCAATTTGATTCCACGGATGTCATAAAAATGATATGACTCCAGCCAAGAACTCCCCTTTGTCAAAGCTCTTTGTGCTGCATTGGCCACGTTGGGGCCGACTGAAAAATGTGACTCGGCTATAGAAAAGAGAGGTACAGGGACGCAGCGCGGGCGCGTTGGATGAGCTTTCGAGGAGCGCATACTTCCTGCCAGCACGACTGTGTCTCAAACAAACCTGGAAGGATCTGGGGTCCCAGTGAAGTAGTGAATGCACGGCGAGCTTCTATTCTGAGGCAGAACGGACACTACACTGGCTGTGGTGAGGAAGGACTCGGAATCTATACAGACTCCACCGGCTTTGTCCCGTAAGATGTCAATCATAGTCTGCACAGTGATGCTTTCTGTAAAGAAAAAAAAAAAAAGAGAGAGAGAAAGAGAGAGAGAGAGAAGCTTTAATAGTGGCAAGTTGTGAACCAAAATCCATTTTTTCCTTTTCTTCTTAGTTACAGAACCCTGGACTATAACTGCCCAGCTACAGACTATATTTCCCAGCTTCCCTTGTGCCTCGGGCGGGGTCACATGATAAATCCTGACCAGTGGGAGAAGAAATGCTACGTGCAACTTCCTCGTCACCTCCATACAAGGGATGGTTCGCCCTTCACTTTGTTTGCCCCTCTTTCTGCCGCCCAGGACATGCCCGCAAGTCGGACCACAGGTGGAAGTCAAACATCGCGTATGGCTGTCCTCTGGTGCCGGGTAACCCACCAGCCCTGGACTGGCCATATACATCTAGACCATAAACACGGGAGAAAAATAAGCTTCCATTTTCTTGAAGCCATATTATTTTGGAGCCTCTTTGCGCTAAGTAGCACTTAGCAATTTCTCAACCAGTACAGTATGCAATACAACGATATCCATAGGAAAATATGTGCAATCTATGCACAATCCACTAAGCAAGTTCTCTCATACACACTTGCTGGTTACAGTCAGCACTGTATTTGGAGAATGACCTCTCTGCAGTGGGAAAGAGACACACAGAAATATGCAGAACATTCACAGCCATTTTGAGTACTGGCTCTGACTTCAGATAAATGCGTAAACAACTCCTTGGCTACAAAGGACCCCGGTTTTACGTTTTCTCCCCCTGATCACGATTCGTTAAAACACTATTCTTTCCGTCTATGTTCACAGAGATGGAATCAAAGCGTCACACAAAGAAGAGGTGCCTTAAACTTCACTAACACAACTCACGTCCTCTTTGTACATTTCCAATTGTAATATGCCATACCTAAAAGGATTAATAAAGCCTTGATTTCTTCAACTACCCGGTGTTAAACATTTTTCATTGTCTTACGAATGAGTTTATTGATTTAAATCAGGACCCAGTCGGTTAATAACAGCCGAAATCTCTTTTGACCTCTGCCTCTCACTTTATCCCCTTGCATTTTATTTGTGGGGCCATTTCTCCTATAGAGTTTCCCACAGTCTGCACTTTGCAGACAGCAGCCCCTGGTGTTACTTAGTATGTCCTCCCATCTTCTGCATTTCCTGAAAACCAGTAGCTAGGTCCAGAGGCTTCATCAGATTTAGATTTGATGTTCTGGCAAGACTGCTTCATACATGGTATTATATACTTTTATCAAGCTGGGTTTGTTTTTTTTTTTTTAACTTTTGGAGTTTTTTTTGAAGTTCCCATTTTATTTTTTATTTAAAAAAAAATTTTTTTTTAATGTTTATTTATTTTTGAGACAGAGAGAGACAGAGCATGAACGGGGGAGGGGCAGAGAGAGAGGGAGACACAGAATTGGAAGCAGGCTCCAGGCTCTGAGCCATCAGCCCAGAGCCCGACGCGGGGCTCGAACTCATGGACCACGAGATCGTGACCTGAGCTGAAGTCGGATGCTTAACCGACTGAGCCACCCAGGCGCCCCATGAAGTTCCCATTTTAAAATGGATCACTGTCCTACCTTCCTACCCTTAATACATTAAGTTCTACAGCAAATGTGACGTCTTCTTCTACGTTAAGCATCGGCAAACTTTTTCTTAAAGAACCAGACAGTAAATATTTCAGGCTTATGGGCCCCACCACCTTGCTGTAACCTACCTGTCGCAACTCTGCAACTGTGCCAATATGGCATGGAAGCAGTCATAACCAGCACCTAGATAAATGCGCACGGCTGTGTTCCAGTAAAATTTTATTTGCAAAATAGGGGATTGCCAGCAGGTCCCAGTCTGTTGACCCCTGTTCTGAATGATCACAGGTCTAACTTACAAAACGCATGTATCACTGGCAACTATAAAATGTGGCCTCAGTGGTTTACTTGGAAGGGTTTCCGCTCGGGCACGGAAGTAATAAGCTATCCAGTCACCACATTTGCCTCAACATGGATTCTGATTAAGTCAACAGCTAGGTGCGAGATAGAGGGTTCGGGAAGAGAATTCAGAACAACAGCTCCAACTCAACAAATGTTCACGGAGCAAAAGACTATAATGGACACCATGAGGGGATCCCAGCATGAGTGAAAGACAGTGCCCTGCCCTCCAGGCTCAGCAGGCCACTGAGAAAGGAAAATACAGGAAGACAAGGCAATGAGTGAAATACACAAACGCTGAGGTAGAAGGAAGGCTACAGAAGTTGTCACGAAGACGAGTACAATGACTTGAATCAGAAGGAGGAAAAACCCTCGTGGATGAGGAAGCATCCTGTAACAATAGATATACGTCATCCTGCCTGCACATCAGGGACATCAACACAAGTTCGTCTCTATGTACAAGGTCCGTTCTCATTTCCACCTCCTTGCTCACCCCCCGAAGTTCAGACAAGTTCTCTGAAACACAGCTGCAAGACAACAGGTATGAGAGGGAGAATCATAAGGGATATACTAACTCACCTTCTTTCTTTTCTAAGCTGTCTTTGCCTGCACAGCAGTCTAGGTGGTCATCAGCTGGAGAAAAAACTTCGGAAAAATTGAACTCGTCCTCTCCCGTCCACCAGCCTTGACTCTGAGCATAACTCCTGAGCTCAGGATGCTGCGCGTCTATCTTAGTGGTGAGCGAAAGCTGATTGCAAATACACTTCACTCCCTCTGTAGAGAGTGCAAAGTCCGGTTAGCTGGAAAGATACTTAGAAGGACTTAATCAAGAAATGGAAATTTACAGCGAATCCTTTCTCTGCAATTCGACTTTAGAGAGAGGAAATGATTCTATTTTGAAGAGAGAAACACAATCCTTGGTCCTCTTGTAAGAAGACCTCCCAGTAGGTTTGACCAGTCCTGACCGGGCACTACCACATTTTAAAGGAGCAATGGTCGCTGGATCTAAAACTCACACTCAGAAGGAAACCTGTGCAGCTCTCATTAGGGCTAAATAAACCCCAGGCATCTATTAACCATAGGAAAAATGAAAGGTTTCTTGAAAGAGACATGACGCGACTTACAAGACTTACGAACATCACAACTATAGCCCTGCTTCTTCCCCAATTTAGGCTTCCTCCACTTGAAGGAACACTTTATGCCTCCACCCTCTGCCCAAGTAACATCACTTTTGGAAAATACAAAGATGGCACCTCTTCATTCAACTTTTTTTTTTTTCAGGTCCCAACATTTAGAAAAACACAGTGGTACTGATAATGAATTGTTTTAAAAGAATGGAATGTACCTGCGAATATATGTCTCTGAGGATATCAGTATGAGCGTGTGTGTGTGTGTGTGTGTGTGTGTCCATGCGTGTACGTGTATATGAGTGCAGAAATTCTATGGGAATTTTTTTCTCATAAAAATATAAGTGCAGCTAAAAGAGTCTAGAGTCGGGAGCGCATGAATGCTGAGTGCACTCCAGCTTGATGAAACTCCCCTATCGGCTGGCAGGCTTCCTGTGGCTTCTTCCAAAGCCTCAGCTGCAAATACACTGAGGATGACTTCATTCTTCAAGATGCTGTCTAGAACACTAAGAAGTTATGAGTTGTAGCTCAAAAGAGGCCATCCGTACTTGCTGCTTCCAGAGAGCGTGCTGATCTTTTAAAAATTCTTGGGAGAATGAAGTAGAGAGAGAGATCAAACCACAAGCTGCAAGCCGTTACTGCCTAAAAACCAGTTTCTAGAGACAAGGTCAGTGCTGGATAGGGTTCTTCCAGTATGTTCTGCTCCACTGATTTGTTCTTCCAAAATAAGTATTCCTAGCTGATGGGCATTGGCCTTCTGCCGCTCATCTTTTCAGAGGACAACACAAGAATAAAACTACTTAAAAAAAATAAAAATAAAAAGGAGCTTTGGCCTAAAAAGGGGCTTTTGGCATTCTTCATGCTAAGCTATCCACAAAAATCCTGTGAGCAACGCCACAGGTATTATTTTCCTAAAGGGCTGATTTATAATGTATGTTTGCTTTCGGGGCGCGCAGGCGGCTCAGTAGGTTAAGTGTCCGACTCTTGATTTCGGCTCAGGTCATGATCTCATGCTTCATGATCAAGCTCTGAGTCAAGCTCTGTGCTGACTGTGCACAGATTCTTGGGATTCTCTCTCTCCCTCTCTCCACTCCCCACCCCACCCCCCGCAACTCGCTGTCTCTCTCTTTCTCTCAAAAGTACGGAAATAAACATTAAAAATAATATATGTTTGCTCCCAAGAATGTTAGCATTCAGGGCCTAGTTTCATCAAGTCCTATTGCAATCACACTGCTGCTGGGATCAGAGGGCATGAGATCAATGAGTCCAAGGAATGAATGGCTGAGCTTTTATTTCAATGTTTAGTGAAAGCACGCATTTTGAGGAGATGGGTTTTTTAAGCTGCATCTTGAAGAGAAACTGAGCTTCTGAAATGCAGGTCTAGATCAAAAAGTTTTAAGTTCTATTTAAAAGCAATATATGACTGCTTTTTCAGCATGGACCACTAGCCCTCCTGCCAGAAACACTGGAGAGTAAGGCTTCAGCTTAGAACTTTTTTGATAAAAAAGTTTAAAGTTCTTGCGCTGCAGCAGGCTCAGTGATCCAGCAGCCACACCGGCTGTCTCAGTTCTGTAAGTGCCATAGGGATGGGGCACAGGCACCAGGAGGTATATGCTGGGCACGTGGGGGTGAAGAAACTCTCTGAGACTGTTGCAAGGGTGCCACCAGCCCATTCGGTGCCCTTGTGAGAATGCGAAGAAGCCACCCTCCTCCAGGCAAGCGCCGCAAGCCAGCCACGTAGAGCATCCAACACACCCCTCGTCCACAGAAACCCTCATCACTGCACTGACTCAGGCCACAGAAGACCTTGACTCTCAACTATCGCAGTAGATCTTCTGCTTCTAACTCAGATCAGCTTTGGTTCCAATCACCCCTTAGGTAGGTCTGGAAAACAGGTTTCATCCCTATCATCAATTCTGAGGAACTGGAAGAGACTTCCTGACAAATTCAGTTGAGAAACTGAAGCCCAAGTTTAGGTTCAACACGAGAAGAGGGTGGCGATCCACTAGCAGCGTGTGCCGTGAGCACAGGAGGGGAGAAATGGCGGCACACGGTCTAGGTACTTGTCATCCAGTCCTGAGGAGCGTCAGGGGGGCTTCACTGGCCGATTCTCTCCTAGAATTCCTTCGTCCTCTCGGAAACCCTTTAACCCATGCTGGGACCTCATCCTGTCTCCAATATGAGGCTGCCAAGTGATGAGACAGGACAACCACAACCCCCTCTAACATCTCCTTCTTCGGAACTGTCTCAGAACAAAGTGCTGCAGGGAGCACAGAGCCACAACTGTGTGGGCACAAGATCTTTCCAAATGGATCCCCTAGGCCTGTGCTCTTCTAGAAACACTGTCTCACAGAGAAATGAGCTTGTCCCAGAGGCAGTCCACGGTCCTCACACAGATCCGAACGCCTCTTTTCGAGGAACATTCCAAGTGTGAGGAGCCACAGGGCTACGGGTGATGAGGGGCAGCTCCCTGTTGTAGGGGTTCACTCACTAAATGGAATGGGATAATCACCATTCCTTTGGCCAAGTCACAGAGTAACCATTTGGGTCACAAAACGGCCGGTAGCCACAGCCGGGTCCTGCCCAGAAAGCAAGCGGAAAATAAGAAATGTCACGAGCGTGTCTCCCAAGTGTTGACACCTCTGCAGCCCAGGTTCTTTCTAGAAGCAGAGCCCAGAAGTGAGGATACGGCACAGAGGGGGTCTGCCGCACCAGGGTGACTCCTACGCGTCCAGGCAGCATCCGCCTGAGCCTCTCTTGCCCTCTAAGCACCACCCCCCCCCCCGCCCCCCGCCCGTCCACACTGCTCACCTGTGATCTGCTCAGCAGCCCAGTACTTCCCCACGGTCTCCAACACCCAGGCTTCCTCACGATCCACAATCAGATACGCGCTTTGGAAGCTGTGGCAGGCATGTGCATCTTCGTAATAATTGCCACCCTGTCCGTGTTCCTCCAACAAGGCGACGATGACATCCAAGGCTTCTTTGGCTGTTGTCCCTCTTTCCAAACCAAGCCTGAAGTAAGAAGACCGGAAGTCTCCCTCAGTCCTTTCGTACGCTGTGGTTCTCCCCACAGTAACCAAAGCCTGGGGTGCAGCTGAGTTATGAAGCACGCCGTCACGTGTAAACGTATGAAATACGCAGGCCGATCCGCAGATTCACGGCACTT